>NC_056727.1:562876388-563216388 GCF_019279795.1 Protopterus annectens
GGATCCCATATTTTCTGGTTTCAGGACTTTATTTCTATGTTTCTGAGTTGTCCAGACTTTGCTGTGGTAGAGGGAAGTCTTTCTGCTTCTCAGTGGGAGTGGTAAGCATTGAGCTGCCTATCTGTTGCTAGAGGAGTGGTTTCCAGCTCAGGAATTGTACCTCATTGGCTGTGTGGGGCTGATTTCTATCCTTTTCAACTTTCTGGCTTAAAAAACCTGTGTTAGCTCGGGTTTGTGCATCGCACAGTGCCGCTAAGCTAGGGTTAAACTATTACTGGCGCCACAATGTCTACTCTTCAAATGTTCCCTTAGAACTAGCCAGTTTTCCAGTCTTAGCACTCAAACCTGATTCTCTGAGCTCAGCACTTGTTTAGAACTTGTTGTAAGCACTAGATATTCTATAAATTGCTACAGCACTCAACTCCTTACTAAGTAAAGAGAAAAACAGTTCTGGTACTTAAATAAACAAGCACCTATCCAGGCATGCCTAAGGGTCAGCTCCCGGTGTTTTCTCCTGTCCACCTGGTGAATCTGGGCATCTTGGGGCAATGTAGCAATTACTTCATGTACACAGACAACCCTCTCCTACCACCCAACACTACAACTTGTGAGAGATGCACTTATATAGCCAAGTTCTCTCCAGCCAAGTCTCGACTAGTCATTCAAGAGGAGAAGGTAAAAACCTACACCACACCTCGCAGAACACATAGTCCTTCAAAACCTACACCAACAAAACCCACACATAGTAACACAAAACACACACCTATATTTGTGGAGGCTCTTAATAAAAATCTGCCCAAACAACAGAGACCTCCGAAGCTGAAACACAAACAGCCACCACCCCCCAACACAACCCAAGCGGCACATAGCTCACAAAACCAGTGTGCCACTCAACCTCAGCCCCTAAGGCAAAACAACATACCCAACACACTAGTCATAGGCAAATCTATAGTCAGGCACATTGATGTCCCACTCACCAGGCTAAAGAAGGAGAAAAGTACAGTTAACTGCCTGTCGGGTGCCAGGATCCACCACATAACACATGGACTCAGGTCACGCCACAGCAAGAACAAATGCAACTCTGTCATTGTCCATGTTGGAATGAATGACCTGAGACATACCTCCCTGGACTACATGAAAAGAGACATGGAGGAGCTCTCGGATTTTGTAGCCCATGCAGGTATGACCCTAGCCCTGAGTAGCATCCTGCCATCGCCCAGAATTATACCACAGTACAAGGACAAAATGATTGACTTCAGCAATTGGCTAAGCTTCTGTTGTCATTCTAAGGGGAGCCAGTATCTGTCTGCCTGGGATGACATGATTGACAGACCATGATGCTTTGCCAGAGATGGCCTGGACCTGTCACCCCTGGGTTTCTGGATACTGGCAAAGGCTCTTGCCACCCCTATAGTGCCTTTTTTAGGCAGGGTTCAAATGACAAAATTACTACCATAACACATACAAGTAAGCAAAATCTGAGGGTAATGCTACTCAATGCTAGAAGTCTAAACATCAAAATGCACTCTCTCGAGGCACTCCTCAAAATGGAGAACATTGATATCTGTGCAGTGACAGAGACCTGGTTCAAGGCTCCAGAGAGCAGCCCTGCAATACCAGGCTACAATTCATACCACATCTTTTGGCCACCCAACCTGGACCAAAACACTAAAGGCAGAGGCGTGTCCATATTCACCAAGGATATCCACAACTCCAGGCTAGTTGCCCAACATAATGCATCTGAGATTTTCCAGGTGTAACTAACACTAGGCAAGACATCAATCCAAATTTTAGCTTGCTACAGATCCCACACCATGCCCCATGATTCCCACTCCACTTTTCTTAACATACTGGAAAGTATTAAGGTACAATCAAATACCCTAATACTGGGTGACTTCAATTACTCCACCAAAAACTGGGAAAACTACTCATGTACCAACAAATTTGCTCAAAGATTTTTGGAATTCATAAATTCCAACCCCTTGGATCAACATATCCATACCCCCACCAGGGGCACCAATATCCTAGACGTGGTCCTTACCAACATGGGTGACTGATGCTCCACACCAGAGGTCAGCTCCTCTTTGGTCAGATCCGACCATAAGCTAATCACTCTAGACATCCACATCTCACCCCCACCCCCCTCCCACAAAGGCAACCACCATAAAAAAACTTTTCCAGAGCCATCTTCATGCTTCTCAAGACAGACGTGGCAAACTTCACAACACCCATGCAGACAGAAAGTAGAAGTATGACTGATGAATCTTACACCACTGCACTGTAGGAACACATACACGAGTGCATGGACCGTGCCATCCCAAATAGAACCAAGACACTCTCCTCCAAAAAAAGGAAGCCAATCTGGTGGTCCCCTGCCATAAACAAACTCTACAACAAAAGAAAGAAACTGTTGCAAAAAGAGTAAAATCCCAAGATTGGAAAACCTCCCTTGTTGGCCTCAGTAAGAAGCTGAGATCCCTCATAAGATCCTCCAAAGCTAGTTACAAAAACAAAATCACCATAGATTCTAAATACAACCACAAGGCATTCTATAGCTATGTCACAAATCTCAATTGCAACACTCAGATCTGCTCTAAGTTACAGCACAATGGCACTAAATATACAGAACCAACTGATATTGCCAACATCTTGGCAGATAGGTTCAGTGCTAACTTCATCCCCCTCTCACCCCCTAAAGGGCCCTTCTCAATACTGGAAGAATACCAAGTCCCGGTAATCACAGCTGCACAGGCAAAAAACTCACTCTCCAAAGCCAGGAACACAGCATCCATGGGAACAGACAACATCCTGGGTTGTGTTCTGCAAGAACTACAAAATGAACTGGCACCCCACCTAAGTACCATGTTGAATCATAGCCTCACTTCAGGCTTTGTGCCTACTGAATGGTGCACAGCTACGGTTATACCACTCCACAAGGGGGATCCACCAAGGACCCAGGAACTACCACCCCATTAGCCTGATGAGCCTGATCTGCAAAGCCATGTAATTTATCATCACGGAACTTATAAACAGTGACATAGTTAACCTTCAAACTCTGGACTCCATCTAGTTCTGGTTCATGAAAGGCAGATCATGTCTCCTAAACCTGATTGACTTCTTTGAAGCAGTCACCAGAGCCATGGACAAGGGTAAAGTGGTTCACACAGCCTATCTAGACCTTGCTAAGGCATTCAACACCATTCCCCACTCTGGAATCATAGATAAAATCACTAAACTGGGCATAAATCCCTATATCACACGATGGGTTGCCAACTGGCTCACTGACAGAACCCACACCATGAAAGTAGCTGACTCCAAATCTGACTCCAGGCCAGTGACAAGTGAAGTACCACAGGGTTCAGTCCTGGGTCCTCTCCTGTTTGGTATCTACTTCTCTGAAGTCCATGCCAACATAGAGGTTCTATTGCTAACAAAGTTTGCAGACAACTGCAAACTGGGAGCCATTATCGAATCCCCAAATGATGTGGACATTCTACAAAAGGGCCTCACTGAGACAGATGCCTGGTGTCAAAGGCATGGCCTCAAGCTCAACACCAAAAAATGCATAGTCATCCCTCTTGGGAAAAACCATGTACCCATGAACTACCACAAAGATGGTAGTCCACGTAACACAGAAAGTGTGATAAGAGACCTAGGGACACAGGTGGACAGTAGTCTCTCCTTTGATAACTACATTGCCACAGTAGTCAGGAAATCCTTCTACGTGGCATACCTCATTACAAAAGGTTTCTCATCCAGAAAAAAGGAGGCCATTGTTCCTCTCTATTCATCCCTCATTAGACCTATTATAGAGTACAACGCCCCATTTGGTATGCACTTCACAAGACATTTACAACAACTGGAAAGGCCACAGAAATACCTCACAAAGTGGATCACCGGCCTCAATCAGATGCCCTGTGCAGACCATTTCAAAAACCTCCAGCTCTCCTCCATCGCATATCACCTACTCAGAGGCGATCTCTGCCTAACATACAAAGCCATATCAAACCCAGCACTGTTGGACATGCTACACTTACAGAAATCCCAATCCCTCCAAGCTACATACTTCAGGGATCTAAACCTTGTCACCACAATAAACAAAACATGCTGGAGGGATAGGTTCCTGTCCTAGAGAATCCCCATACTTTGGAACAGACTGCCCATTCATGTTAAGCAGAGCACCTCATTAGCCCTGTTTAAGAAAAATCTTGACAACTGGATGGGAAAAGAAAAAAGAGGCCAGGGTGAGAAGGGATCACAAGGTCTCTTGAATAATCAGTCAGACAGAGCCTATTCTTGGTTTTGTGTGGTTTGTGGGTTCTTTTTGGAATCCCCATGCCATTTCATCTTAAACGTCAGTTTACCTGTATTTTGCTGAGACTGTTTATTTTGTTTGTTGCCAAAACTGGATGAGGGGTTTGAGAATCCTTGAGAAAATTTGGAAAGGGGGGGGGGGGGCTGAAAAATCTTAGAGATTCTCTAGATTAGCTTACCATTTTCATCACACTTTTTGATTACCTCTGTGACAGAGGGGCCAAAAACTAAATCGCTATCCAAAGGAGAATTTAAAATCTCATTTGTAACGTCACCTGGGAGGTTCTAAAAATGCAGCCATGGAAACCTCTTCAAAACAGTACCAGTGACCATAGCCCCTGGAAGAAATATCAACAAAGTCATATATACACACACTGTAAAAAATGACTAATAACCTGTGCAATAGAAGAAACTAAATTATTTAAAGCAGATTTTTCCTCACAAGAAGAAACTGCAGATAAAACATTCCTCATGCTTTCACAATTAGAACAAACTTTAACACAGAGACTGACAATTCAAAATTCTGAAAATCAAAGTTGCAGAAGTATATGCTTTTTCCCATACTTATTAATAGGGTCATAGGTTCATAGGTCCGTACTAGGCTATCTGCCCTAGGGCATTTATAAGCCTAGCCAGAGTGTATGTGGCTTACACCACCCCTTAGGATGAGAATACTACGCCCTTTTAGGGTTTAGTTTACTATGCCTCTGTCTAGTAGTGACAAAGAGATGACCCCCGGGGTAAACCTACGATCTCCCATCCACTCGTCAAGATTTCTCTTGAATAGAGTCAGTGAGGGGCTCTGCCTAACATGGACTGGGATTCTGTTCCAGAGTGTAGGAAGCCTCTGGGTTATGAATCTGTCCCTCCAGCACGTTCTATTTATTTCTGTGTTGAGGTTTAAGTCACTTGTTCTTGTGGCTCTGATGGATTTGGATTTTTTGAGGTGGAGCATGTCCATTAATTCAGGATTGGACATGGCCTTGTACGTCAGGCACAGATCACCTCTGAGTAGGCGGTATGCGACTGAACAGAGCTGGAGTTTTTCAGTCGGGCAGCATATGACATATGTTTAAGACCCTTTATCCTCTTGGTGAGGAACTTTTGGGGTCTTTCCAACTGCTGCAGGTGTCGGGTGAGATACATCCCAAATGGGGCATTGTACTCAATCATTGGCCTGATAAGAGAAGAGTACAGGGCACAATGACCTCTCTTGATCTAGATGTGAAACCCTTCATGATAAGGTGGGCAATATAGAAGGTCTTCCTAACCACTTTGGCAATGTGAGTGTCAAATGAGAGGTTACTGTCAACCTGGGTCCCTAGGTCCCTGTTTACCTCTTCCATTTAATGGATTACCGCCTATGTGGTAATTTGTCGGTACCTTGTTTTTCCCAAAGGGTATGACTATACATTTTTTGGCATTTAGCTTAAGGCCATGGCTCTGGCACCAATTATCCGTTTCTATGAGGCCTCTCTGAAGGATGTTTGTGTCCGCTGGAGTATCAATTATGGTGCCCAGTTTGCAGTCATCTGCGAACTTTGTCAGCCACAATCCTCCTATGTTTGCCTGTACCTCGGAAAAATAAATGCCGAACAAGAAGGGTCCCAGGACTGAGCCCTGTGGGACACCGCTTGTGACTGGCTTAGAGTCTGACATAGCTCCAGCAACTCTGACCCTGTGGGTTCTGTCCTTGAGCCAGTTTGCAACCCATCTTGTGACATATGGGTTTACATTTAAGCTGGTGAGTTTGTCTATGATGCCCGAGTGGGGTATTGTGTCAGAGGCTTTGCAAGGTCAAGGTAGGCTGTGTGAACTGCCTTACCCTCATCAATGGCCTTAGTGACTGTTTCAAAAAGTCGACCAAGTTCAGAAGGCAGGATCTGCCCTTGACAAAGCCAAATTGGGTAGGATCCAATGTCTGTAGGTCCCCAATGTCTTTGTTTATGAGTTCCATAATGATCCTCTCCATAGCTTTGCAGACCAGGCTCATCAGGCTTATGGGGTGGTAATTTCCAGGGTCCGTAGAAGCACCGCCTTTGTGAAGTGGGACCACTGTTGCCGTACGCCACTCTTTGGGTATGTATCCTGTGGTAAGGCTAAGATTAAACAGCAGCCTTATGTGTGGGTTTAGTTCCTCTTGGAGTTCATGTAGCACACAGCCCGGGACACCATCCGTCCCATTGATGCTGTGTTTTTAGCTTTAGAGAGGGTGGCTCTCACCTGGGCATCTGAGATGTTAGGGAGGCTACACTCTGCTGGGATAGTTATTTCTCCTTTTGGGGGGGAGGAGAAATTTGCACTGAACCTGTCTGCCAGAATGTTGGCAATGTCAGTGGGTTCAGTGTATTTTGTGTCATTTTGGACTAACTCTGAGCATATCTGGGAGTTTCCACCCAGGTTTCTAACATAGCTAAAGAAGGCCTTGTGATTTTCTTTTGTGTCATTTGCGATTTTTCTCTCAAAGTTGGCCTTGGATGATTTTATGAGTGATCGTAGTTTTTGCTAGTACTGATCAGAGATGCCTTTCCTTTTAGGGATTTTGCTCTGTCATGTAGTAGCTTCCTCCTTCTGTTGTAAAGTTTGTTTATGGCTGGGGTCCACCAGACCAGTCACCTGCCTTTGGGGGAATGGGTCTTGGTTTTATTTGGGATTGCATGATCCATGCATTCTTGAAGGTGCCCATAGAAGGCATTTGCAAGGGATTCAGCAGTGTGGGTTGTGGTTTCCACTGGCCCAGGGGCCTTGAAAGATACCACTTCAGTCTTAAGAAGTGTGAAGTTTGCTTTTGAGAAGTTCTTCACTGTGGTCTTTTGTGCACGGGGTCCCCGCCCGATCTGGATTTCCAGTGAGATTAATTTATGGTCTGATCTTACCAAAGAGGGATGTACTTCGTGTGGAGCATTTTGTCCCCATGTTTGTGATGATCAGGTCTAGTATATTGTCTCCTCTTGTGGGAATGGTGACTAGTTGTTCCATTGCATTTGAGTTTATGAATTCTAAGAACCTTTGGGCTAGAGTGTTGGGGCTTGAGTAATGTTCCCAGTCTATGTTTGGGTAGTTGAAGTCTCCCAAAATGATGGTATTTGGAGAGACATTCATACTCTCCAGTGTCTTCAGGAAGGCTGTGTGGGGTTCCTGAGTTTGAGAGGGTGGTCTGTAGCATGCTACAAACTGTAAGGCAGTTTTGCCTAAGGTTAGTTGCACCTGGATAGTCTCCGATGCTTCGTGCATTGCCACTAACCTGGAGGTGTGGGTATCTTTGATGAAAATGGATACTCCCCCTCCTTTTGTGGTTCTGTCCAAGTTTTGGGGCCGGAAAGCATGATATGAGGTAAAACCTGATAGTGCTGGGGTGCTCTCAGTAGCCTTGAACCAGGTTTCAGTCACTGCACAGACATCGATGTTCTCCATACTGAGAAGGGCTTCGAGGGCATGCATCTTGAGGTTTAGACTTCTGGCATTGAGCAGCATTACCCTTAGTTTTTTCCACTTGTGTTTTCTAGGGAGGTAGGTTTGTCATTTGAGCCTTGCCTAAAAAGGCACTATGGGGTGGCAAGAGCCTTGGCCAATATCCGGAAGCCCAGGGGTGACAGGTGCAAACCATCCCTTGCGAAGCAGCGTGGCTTGTCAAGCATGTCATCCCAAGCAGACAGACACTGGATCCCCTTAGAATGACACCAGTAATTAAGCCAATTGTTAAAACTGATCATTTTGTCTTTGTACTGTGGCATCATTCTTGATGAGGGTAAGATGCTGCTCAGGGTCAGGGTCATACCGGCCTGGGCTACATAATCAGAGAGCTCCTCTATGTCTCTTTTCATGTAGTCCAGGGAGGTACGTCTCAGGTCGTTTACACCTGCATGTACAATGACTGAGTCATATTTGTACTTGCTGTGGAGTGACCTGAGTGCTTGTGTTATGTGGCGGATTCTAGCTCCCGACAGGCAGCTTACTGTGACCCTCTCCTTGTTCAGTCTGGTGAGCGGGACGTCAGTGTGCCTGACTATGGAGTCACCTATTACAAGTGCGTCTGGCATGTTGTTTGGCCTTAAGGGCTGTGACTGTTTAGCACACTGACTTTGTGAACTATGTGTTGCATTTGCTATGTCTTGAGGTGGTGGTTGCTTGGGTGTCTGCTTTGGAGGCCTCTGTTGTTTTGGTAGATTTTTAATCAGCGCCTCCGAGTATGTTTTTGTGTGTTTATGTGTTTGGTTTGCAGTTGTGATAGTTCTATGTGAGACTGGGTTTGTGGTGTGCGTGGTTACCTTCTCCTCCTGACTGGTCTTGCCAGTACTGAATTGAGAGAGCTCAGCCTCCAGTTTGGCTATATAGTTGCATCTCTCGCATATATTTGTATTTGTTGGGAGGAGGAGAGGGTTGTCTGTGTACATGAGGCAATTGTAACATTGCCTCAAGATTCCCAGATTCACCAGCTGAACAGGAGAGGACGCTAGCAACTGACCCTTCGACATGCTAGAAATAGTGGAAAAGATTGCTGTGTAACTGAGTCAGAAAGGACCTATAGGGAAATGGGTACTCAACAGATTTTAGGTGAAGGAAGTACTTTTCGTTTGTTTAAGAGTGCTTTACCTGTATACAAAATGCTTTAGGAGCAAGTGCTGTGCTTTTCAGATAGAGTATAGGCTGTTTAGATTGCAAGTAGAACAGTTCTAAGGGAAAAATTGAAGAGCAGACTTGGCGGAGCCAGAAAAAGTTTAACCTTGTTTAACCGGCGCGCTTATGCGACGCATCACAAGAAAGCCGTGCAAAGGCGGATTTTAAGCAGTGAACTACAAAAGAGCTAGGAATGGTCCCAAACAACCAATTACTAACAGCTTCTTGTGCTGAGGTCACTTCCCCCAAGGATAGGTAGGCTGCTCAAGGCTCCCCACTCCCACTGGTGAGCAAAGAAACTTCCTTTATCCAAGTAAGGTAATGGACAACACAGGAACTACACCACAGCCCAGAATACAGCAATGCCTGTATACTGGTCTAAACTAGTCGAAAAAGGCAGGAAAACAAGGATTTTTTTAGTTTTTTTTTTTGCAGAAATACACAGAAAATGCAGAGACAGTGATAAATTAGTTACACAGGCTAGCACACTTTAGTGGGCAGCCTCCACAGTTCAATTAAACAAACAAACAAGCAAACTTTCGACTAAATTCGACTAAATGTAACTTTAAGTGCAATTTTTAAAATAAATGCAGTAATCAGTAAAAAACAGTTCAGGCTAGTTTAAAGTAAGCAGCAGAAGCTATTTTCAGTGAAAAAAAAGCAAAGATACTTAAATCCAGAAAGTAGTCGCTTTTTCGAGTTCCTTGCTGCTAGGACCACTCTGTAAACCCACGTGGAGCTTGTCTGAGCAGTATAGCCAGAAAAAAACGCCCAGAGGCAGATTTTAAGCAGTGAACTACAAAAGAGCTAGGAATGGTCCCAAACAACCAATTACTAACAGCTTCTTGTGCTGAGGTCACTTCCCCCAAGGATAGGTAGGCTGCTCAAGGCTCCCCACTCCCACTGGTGAGCAAAGAAACTTCCTTTTATCCAAGTAAGGTAATGGACAACACAGGAACTACACCACAGCCCAGAATACAGCAATGCCTGTATACTGGTCTAAACTAGTCGAAAAAGGCGGAAAACAAGGATTATTTGTTTGTTTTTTTTTTTTGCAGAAATACACAGAAAATGCAGAGACAGTGATAAATTAGTTACACAGGCTAGCACACTTTAGTGGGCAGCCTCCACAGTTCAATTAAACAAACAAACAAGCAAACTTTCGACTAAATTCGACTAAATGTAACTTTAAGTGCAATTTTAAAAATAAATGCAGTAATCAGTAAAAAAACAGTTCAGGCTAGTTTAAAGTAAGCAGCAGAAGCTATTTTCAGTGAAAAAAAAAGCAAAGATACTTTTCACATCCTTATCAGGAACAGTAGGATTGGAATTAAGTGTTTAGCAGCAGTAGGATCAACTAAAACTATAGCTGCTGGGTCATGCTTGGGATTATTGTGTAAGAACTTAAAAGACTGATGAACTTTATACATCCTATCTGCCTTTTAGGGGCAGCTGGCTGACTATCAGCAAAACTGCAGGCAGAAACACTCACATCCTCTGAAACAGACAGAACTGGAGGAATGGGCGAAGGTTCTGGAAATTCCATGTGTAACAAGTCATAGTATTTTCTGTAGAACTGAGAAACCTCAGTGTTCTCCCACTGAAAACACTGGTACATTCTAGCAATAGTCTGAGAAGAAGAGAACCCCCCCCCACAGGAATAATCAGAAACTGAGCACCCCTATGAGTCTGAATCAGAAATCTGAGAAGAAAACTCTGTATCTTTCCCTTCATCTTCCTGTTGAGATTCAGAATCTTGAATCTCATCAGGAAAATAGGTATCCCTCTTTCTTTCACCAGAAACTACTTTACACAAAGGATCAATAGCGTGGATTAAACCCTGAGCCAGGCTCAGTAAACTACTCCTATCTAATGAAATTTGAAGAGGAATAGATCCATGCTTAGTTTTCTTTTCCTTTTTGAGAGGAAAAATGGGTCTAACCACATTACTAATGGCAGTAGCATCTTTCTCAGGGATGCGCACAGTATTCTGACACAACAGGGAAACCTACCATGTTCCCTCTACCAGGTCTGGTAAGAGCGTCTCTCCCTTGCCCGCTGAGGAGACTCCAAGAGCTGCAGAGGATGTGGCTAACCCCTGGTCCTCAGTGGCTGTAGGTGCTATACTAGTGGTATCTGGGGTAAAAGACAAGAAGTCAGAGGTACAACAAGTCACCACAGCAGAGTCACCCACCTGCAGCTGAAGCAAATTGATAGCCTGCTGTGGTGATAAAGGTTGTTTGCTTAACTTTTTCTTTCTGTGGCTGGAAGAAGGATCGACCTTGGGACCGATAGTTTGTTCCATGGTCAAGCAGAAAATGGTCTCTCTTTCCTGGTAAGGACAAGCAGCAAATGCTGGTAAAACTAAATCTTTAAAGGCACGTTTTCACAGAAAAAGCACTTTAAAACACTTTGCCATCCCAAAAAAGTAAAATAAACAATTTCTCCACAGGAACAAAATGTTTTTCAGTTACTTTAAAAATGTTTAAATTGGTAGGAAAAAAGAGTACTCCCATTTAAAAGTACAATACAGTCTAGTAACGGTCTGTTAAAACACAAAGTTCATAGCTGTAAAATAACTATACTGAAAAAGAATGTAATAAAACAGTAACAATTATTTGAAAATGGAAGTTTTTCTCCCCCAGAGGGAACTTATGTACACAGCAAAGGAACACCACAAGCCGACCGTCAATCCTCAAAAGCCTTAGAAGAGTGTACTGTTAGGGACAATAAATCTCTAGAGGGCTTGGTGCTCAAGCTTGTCTTTTAGTCAGCTCAGCTCAAGCTGCCTGACAGTTTAGTCTCATGGAAGGAGCCATGAAGCTTTAGAAGCTGTCTGGCTGTTATATCCTTGACAGGATATATCCACATATAGCTAAGACTACTGCAACAGTGGTCAATATAATTAAAATCTTCATCTATTCAGTATTTAAAAATTTGAAACAGACCTTGTGCATCATTAATGCATTATGATATGAGAGCAGAAGCGTGGCAATGTAATATAGTACTCACAATGTGAATTGTATAACTATTTATGAAGAACTCTGGAAGATAAAAAGACTGATCATGAAGCATTAATTCTTCGTGTTTAATCTCATGTTCCTTGCGCAGTTTATGGCTTCTTAAAATGTTAAAAGAGATAGTAGTGTTGTTTCTACTGTACTGATGCCACAGTTTGCCTCTGTGAGACATGTTTATTAAGCTATACTGTGACCAATGCAAACATTTGGAATTGGCTTGGAACTATCTTTCAGATGCTAATTTAGAAGGGTTGAAAGATGTAATTGCTGAGTACAGGAAAGGTAAGCAGGGGAGTTTTGCTTAGACTATTGCCTATAAACTTGAATGTTTTTACACTAAATTCCCTGAGATTTCTGGGAAAAGACTGATGATGTGCTTTTTTGGATATTTCCCTACAGTCAAATAGCAAACGTGATGTCTGCATACTTCTGTCAGGTACAGTACTGTCAGATGTAGATACAAGGATTGAAACAATTATTATCATGGGACATAAAATAAGCTGTGTAAAGATTCTTTGGTGTGTTCTAGTTTGCCTGGAAAGTAGTCTTTGAGCAGGAGAGCCAAGAATATCATCACATGGTATGTTTCTGAGAGTAAGCAAATTCAAGAATGCATCGGTATTGTCACGCTTTGACTTTTCAAGAAATTGCTTTGCACTCTTGCACTGCACATTCAGCAAGACCATTGGACTGAGGATATTCAGGACTACTAGTGACCTGCACAAATTCCCATTCTTTTGCAAAGTTCTGAAACAACTGGCTAGTGAATTGAGTGCCACTGTCAGAAAAAAGTTTGTATGGACTACCATGAGGAATGATGTTTCAACTTAGTAAAAACAGTAGTTGAGGTTAAGATAGGTAGTAAATCAATCTCAAACCAATTTGAATAAGAGTCTACCAAAACTAAGTAGTTTTAATTGTTCCACTCAAATATATCAATTACTACAGTAGACCAAGGTAGTTCAAGAATTGGACTTAGCTAAAGTGGTTCTGTTTGCAAAATGTGATCTAATACTATTGCATACTAAACAAGAAGAAATAACTCTATCGATGTCTTTTGATAATGCAGGCCAAAATACTAATTTTCTTCCTCTTCTTTTAGTGAATGTGAATCCTGGGTGACCACGATGTAACATCTGGATATATTCTTGTTGTAAGGAAGCAGGAAAACAATTTTAAGACCTTTGAAAATAATGCCATTTTCCATCAACAATTCATCTTTATAAGGAAAATATGCTTGCACCTCAGGTGATGCACTAGATTGCTTTGACGGTCATCCAACATTAATAAAGTGATTGAGCTTCTGTACAATTGGATCAGTCCGAGTGTGATTTTTTAACTCATCAAGTCTAGTGATTGAAAAATTATGCACTGACATCACATCAAAGTCAATATTTTCTGCATCAAGCTGTTCTGATGTACTTCTGCATGATCTGGATACGGTATCAGCCAGGTAGAGCAATTTGCCTTTAGTGTAGACCAATTTGAAATTATACTTTTGGAATTTGAGCATCATTCTTTATATTCTCACTGGAGTGGAATGAATAGGCTTCTTTAGAATAGCAACTAGAGGTTGATGATCAGTTTCAATCTGAATAGCTCGACCATAAATATAATCATGCAAATTGGAACACGCAAATACTATTGCCAAAAGCTCTTTCTCAATTTGACCAAACTGCAGCTCAGTTTGGGTTAGTGTTCTTGATGCTACTGGTCTGCCCTCTTGAAGTATAACTGCACCTAGGCCAAATTTTGAAGCATCACAGGAACGAATAACTGGTTTGTTCACATCATAGTATCTTAACGTAGGTGGGGTGGAAATTTTCTGCTTAAGGTCATCAAATGCCTTCTGATGATGTTCTAACCATGACCATGCAACATTTTTGCATGTTAGCTCTCTTAAAGATGATGTCAGTTCACTAAAGTCTGCTATAAATTTGCCTGAATAATTGACCATTCCCAGAAAACACTGTCAACTTTGTACATTGTCTGGCACTGACATTTCTAGAATAGCTGCTTGCTTGGTCAGGTCAGGTCTCAAGCCTATACTTGTAAACAAATGACCTACGTACATAATTTCTGGAAGTCTGAATTTGCACTTCAGGGGATTGAGCTTTAAGTTCACTTCACATGCTCTGTGTAGAACTTTCTTGAAGTTTCTGTCATGCTCTGCTTCACCCTTACCTCCAACCAATAGATCATCTACTATTATGGCACAATGATAACCCCCAAAAATGTGTTCCTTTGCATGCTGGAGGACTTCACTTGCAGAATTTATTCCAAATGGCATACTCAGCAATCTATATCTGCCAAACAGAGTACCAAAAGTAGTTAGAAATGAGGAATTGTGATCAAGCAATACTTGCCAAAATAAACTCTTCGCATCCAAAACAGAAAATACAGTGGCATTCAGTATTATAGCTGCAACTTCTTTGATTGTGCACATTGGATGATACGGTCTTTTTAATTCTTTTTTCAAATCTCTTGGGTCAATGCATATTCTGATTTCATCTGAGGCTTTTTTATGAGTGGCTACCATGGACGATACCCATTCATTTGGTTCTGTGACTGGACAAATCACACCTGCTGCACCATTTTATCCACCTGAGTTTTAACTTTATCTTGCATAGATATTGGAACTCTTCTTGCTGGTTTGACTACTGGGGTGATCTCTGGGTCTAATTTCATGGAATACACAACTGGAAGTTTGCTCAATTTGTCATTGAAAACATCAGCATACTCTTAGAAAATGGCTTTGGAGAAATTAGAACTGCACTCACATGATAAACTTCTTTAGCAAAAGAAAGCATATTCATTCTTAAACTATCTTTGAGACCCAGTAAAGTCTGCACTGGCCTTTATTCTATATAGAATAATAAGTTGTAACAGTTCTCGGCCAGATAACATGAAAGCATCATTGAACCTTCGGTTTTCATTTCTTCACCTCCATAAATAAGTCTCACACTGCTGGTTACATTGAGTTGTTCATTAGTTCTCACTCTTGCAAAAAGTGTCTGCTGATATAACACTACACTTTGACCCAGTGTCTACTTTGAGCTCTGTGGATTTTCCATTAATCTGGACAGTACAAAACATTTCACTCCTTTTTAATAAGTTTACTGCATCAACTCTTTCACCAAGCACTGATACACCATCTACAGAAAAAGCTGACTGCTTTGGCTCTACTTTATCAACTTGCATTTTTGTGCGACATCTTTCTTTACAACTGTGTGAGGCTTACTTGATTTACAAAACTTTTGAAAATGGTTTCATTTTTTTTATACTTTTGACATTACTGACCAAATGCTAAGCACTTTCCTCTTTTAGACTTATGATTTGGACCACAATTGCGACAGCTAACAATAACACTAGATTTGGGTTTTGCTGATTCATGTTTGTACTGCACTGAGCTGGTGCTGGAGCCTGGACCTTTCTTGGAACTTCCTAGAAAACTTTGTGGTTTCTTTGGAAACTCTGTAGCTGCCATGTGCTTAGGTCTGCTCTTGTTTGCCATGTGTTGCATACTATCTACATTTGCTCTGGATACAACTAAAACCATGTTCTTGTCACTCGCAAGCATACTTTTATGTTTTCTGTCACCTCATGGATCTGACAAATCTCTATGGCTTTACTCAATGTTAAATCACTGTCACAAAGTAAAATCTTTCTCACAGCAGCACTATTAATGCCACATACAAGCCTGTCCTTTATCAGCTCATCTTTGAGATCACCAAACCAACATGTTTTAGCTCTGTTTCTCAAGTTAGTTATATAAGCTGCAAATGTTTCCCCTGGTTTCTGATCTCTTGTGTAAAACAAATGCCTCTCTTATGTAATATTCATCTGGGGGGTTATACATTTCTCTAAACTTGCGTTTCAAACTCTCGGGATCTTCCCTTGATTCACCATGTACAACAATATGGGGGTCTGCACCTTCTCCGTCATACACTGCTGGTGCATACGCAAATAAACACTCTCTTTCTATAGCCTCTGACCTGCTAGGTTTAGCAAAATGAATGCCTTTGTGCATGCATCTCTATCTGCATAAGCTGCTTGTATGAAAACATCATATTCTTGCTTAAATATTCTCCAGTTCTCTGCAACATTCTGATCAAACACAAGTGTTAGGGGGGTTTGAAATCCGTCTGCCATATTAATACATACCAGCGAAGGCATTTGCGAATAAGCATGAATATACACACATACACATATGCATAAGTTTCTGGCATAAATGGTACTTGTATAATGCCTTCGTGCTCTGAAATTATATTTTCCATGGGCTTATCAGAATTATGCGAATGAACAAACTCATAACACTTTCGAATAACTGGACTTTGTGAAATAAATTTCTTGGGCTTTTCAATACTTTACTGGACTTTGCAAAATAAACTTCTCTGGCTTTTTGATACTTTCAGAATATTATCGGTAAAGGCAGAAATGCTATAGTCATATACCATCATTTGCTAAAGTCATCACCTTAAGAAACATTCAAAAACTTTACAATGCAACTAAATAACTCATGAGCACTCTAACACTCTTAATAATGTCATCTTTTTGCAAGAAAACACCTCTTGTCAGTGTAAAAAACACGTCAAGCATCTGTACAATGTCAATAAATTGAACATCTATTGCCCAAAACTCAACAACTTTTCAAAGTAATTGTACTTTGTAAATAACTGCACACAGCACACTGAAATATCCCCAAAATGGCGGTACCTTGCTAGGCAACTCTTTACAGTACAAGAAGCACTTGTAATGGTGGCGGTTTATGAATAGACACATCCAGCACAAGAAACATTTCTCAAAATAGCTATACTTTCACTGTATTGTACAAAACAGTTGCACTTTGCACGCAATGAACTCTTTGAAATACATGCATAGTAATAAGGACACACTGTAAGCACTTTTACACACTCTGAGGTACTTTGAATAACTTTCGCTATGTTCTTGATGGAATACGAAGTCGTAGTTATGCCCAAATACAGCACTTTGACAAAACACATACAGTCGCCTTGCTTTATTTTTGCTTAATGTGCCCTTTTCTTTCCTTATTATTGTATTTGTTTTGCTCATTTAAGCTCTTTTCATGCCCAAACTACTTTTCTTGTGCTCATTTTACTCTAAACATGCCCAACTTTGTCATAAACACACTTGTTTTGTTTTACAGTTAAGTTTCATCAAATACATTTATCTTAAACATTTTCTTTAGTTAACAGACTTCTCATACTTTCTATTTGCCTGATAATGCAGTTTGTGCCCTTGCAATGCCCCTTTTCATCTTTTGCATCGAGTAAATAATTTGTTTTATTTCTCGTTACCTTTAATTCACTCTGGCTATGTTTGTGCTCTTTTCTCTCAGTTTTACCTTCACTATCATCTTTGTATCTCATGGCTCGGAATATTCTTCTCTCTTCCATCCCGGTTCTTACACCATGTCGCTTTCATGTTAGGACACAAATAAATGAGTCTTCGTGGGTTCTGTTCAACCAGCTTTATTTTATAAAAACACATCATTCTAGAGGCTTACTGACTATAACTTAAGTAACTTATATACAAACTAACAACTGCAATCATGCATGCTCACTTTCTGGCTGCTTCTACAAAATGGCACAAGGGATTGCACGTGTCTGTAATTTATATGTCCAAGTACAGCCTCTCCTACTTCTTAAAGATATAGGAC
The DNA here is from genome assembly GCF_019279795.1 of Protopterus annectens. Lineage (NCBI taxonomy): Eukaryota > Metazoa > Chordata > Ceratodontiformes > Protopteridae > Protopterus > Protopterus annectens. Next base: position 562,894,020 of record NC_056727.1, read on the forward strand.
ACACACTTTACAGTATGCTCTACAGATCTTATTCAATTATAGCCTAATTTACAAAGCTATGGATTATAATATATTTGATTGCATAAGCTCTGCTATAAGAAAAAAAGCTAATTGATCTAGGCATACTACAATGTAATTTTGTCAAAAAGACATGCTGTCTACTTAATTTAATAAACTTTTTCATGGACGTCACTGAAGCTGTAGATTGTGACCATGCAGGTCATACAGTATACCTGGATTTAGCCAAGGCTTTGAAACTATTCCCTATGCTGAAACTGTACACAAGATTAATCACCTAAATGTATATCCTTTTATTGTACAATGCTGACAAAGCTGACAAACAGAACACCCATGTTAAAATATCAGGCAGTACCTCAGAAAGCAAAAAGAGGACTTGTAGTATTCCTCAGGACTCAGTCCTGGGAACCTTTCCATTTAACATCTCCCTCTTAAATCTTCAGACTACTAACCCAGACATATGACTAACTAAATTTGCTGAATGACTTTGAGATGGATGCTGCCATTCTCTCAACATTTGATACTGTGTTACTATAGCAATGGCTGGGCCTTACAAATCAATGGTGTATCAGACACAGGTTTAAATTAAATGGAGAGAAGTATAGCATTGTCACCTTATGCTTATGGTAGACAGCACCCCATTTCAGACTAATATAACCATCAGAGACCGCAATACCTTTGCAGACAAGTCCCTATACTTTGACCACCACATAGTGACAGTAGTAAGAAATTTCTTCTTTCTAGCTCAATTCATAACTAAAGTTATCAGATACAGATGAAATGAAGCTACCATTCTGCTGTACTCTGCCCTGATCAGACTAATTAAAGAACAGAATGCTCCTTTTTTGGAATGTACCTATCCAGCACATCATGCAGCTACAAAGATCTCAGAGGTTCCTAACTAAAATGATCATCAGACCAATAATCCCAAATGTGATGTCCCTCCTCTTGGCCAGTAATTAAGGAAGTTCAATACTCACCACTGCCACCAGTGGGGAATGCTCACTGTGAGAAAAATAGACACACAGAGTATTTTCAGATGCAGCCCTCTGCACTGACTACAATTTCCCTTAAGAGCACACAGACAATGCACACTCCAGTCCTGGCCCTGGGCTTTCTAGCTAGGCCCCAAATAAGACACCCCACTGACCACTATAAAGTTGAGTCTTTAGCCGGGTGTTGCAAGCCAAGTCCTCCACCACCCTCTCTGTGAAATCAGCACTCTCAGTGTCCCTGTTTAATGTAGGTATCACATACACTCTGTTTGAGATTTGATTTACACACACACACACACACACACACACACACACACACACACACACACACACACACACACACACACACACACACACACACACACACACACACCTGTGAAAGGTTAGCCAGCTTACCCGCTCTGCCACCTTCACCCAGGTTATAAGGTAGATTTGCTGCTACCAGAACACCTGAAGCCAGCTACTTTAAGGCTCTTACCAGGATACCAAATTACACTTAGTAAAATTAATACTTATACTGTAGTGTTTACCCAAGCAGCAACACTTTCAGCAACATGGAACCACCGTGCCACTAACTAAATGCAAGTTCTCTCAAATTCCCTCAAGCCTTGTAATGCAGGGTCTGAGATGCTGAGCCTGTCTCACCTCTACCTCTGTGACCCTTCCCAACCCCCTCCCACAGGAAGTCTTGTATCTTCTGACAGTGGTGCCTCACTGTCAGCCGGGGTACTACCACTCACCTCAGTCCTTGCAGTCACCCTGTCCAAGGGAACAGCAGTATCTATCAGCAGCTGTGGCTCACCTTCAGGCTCACTTCTACAGGGTAGCTCCCTCCATGAAATAGTCACATCACCTGCCCCGGCTTCAGGTGTGAGGTCTGTCTGGGTCTCCCCCAAGCTACCAGACCAACATGCCTGTGTCCAAGCCTGACTGCATGTAACCGCATGCACACAAGGTACTGCATTATCAAACTCATTCCACATCAAGACATCTGCAGTTACATCCTCAAGCACACCTACTTGCTTGCTTCCTTTTCCACCCTCCCAGTCAAGGTGAACCCTGGCCAAAGGTTTTTGGAATGGGGCCCATCCTCCTAAAGCTCTGACTGGAGTGGAAAGCCCAAGCAAGTACTGCTCTCCTTTAACTACTGCAGGCCTCACAATGATTATGTCAGAGGCTGTGTCTCTCTTGGCAGTGGCCTGTTTTCCATCCACTAAGATAGGATACAAACTCCGGTGATAGTTTGGTACTCCTGGTGTCTCCATACAACTTACCACTGGCATGCTGTTATTCCCAATTGCTGGCTCCCTCACCTTTTGTTCCTCAGCTTGCTTCAGTGGACATTTGTATGCTACATGGCCCCTCCAGTTACATTTAAAACATCTAAACCCTGATCATGGCTGTGTACCTAAACTACTGGCTTCCCCTTTTACTGGTGGACTATGTTGGGGTGATTTAGACTGCCCACCATGGGTTCTCTTATTTACATGTGCAACACTGGGTATCCCCTTCTTGTTAAGTGGTGCCCTGTTTGCCAGGCAGAGATCCCTTTTCTCCACAGCTCACCTGCAGATCTACACTCTCAGTCTGCCAACCAGATTCTCATGTCCTCAGGCAAAGTGCTAAGGGCTTGTTCCCTCATCAAAAGGTCTGCCAGCCTTTCAAAAGTGGTGACCTGACAGCCACTCACCCACCTATGACAATAAATGCTTAGTTCAGCAAGATAATTGCATAAACTTTTATCTGCCCTATGTCTTTTTTTCTGTAAGCTTTAGGTTTTAACTTAAAATATTCCAATAAACATTGTTTAACCTTGTCACAATTTAAACAATCAATATCAGACAATTTAGAAACAGCAGTTACAGCTTTACCATGGAGTAAGGGGGTCAGGAACTGTACACAGAGCCCTTGGTCAACATCAAACTGTTTATATACTCTTTCAAATATATGAATAAAACATAAAATTATCACCTTTTCTATAGTGTGAAAGACATTTACAGACCTTTGTTGCTTCTCGGGTTCAGTTATGTCCTTCCCCATTACCTGCATGTTCCTGTCAAAGAGTCAGCATGTCTCTCTCATACTGATGCTGCTTCTCATTTCTTCAGCCTACACTTACAGAAATCCCAATCCCTGAGAGCCACACGCTCCAGGGATCTAAACCTTGTCATCACAATGAACAAAACATGCTGGATGAATAGGTTCCTGACCCAGAGACTCCCCATACTCTGGAATAGACTGCCAATACATGTCAAGCAGAGCACCTCTTCAAAAGGAACCTTGATGATTGGATGGGATCATGTCAGTCGCCCTGCTAGACAGGGGTCCAGGGAAGTAAATATTGTGGGAAGAAATAGCCAGGGAATTGTTATGGATAGGCTTGCATAGGCCTTAGGGCCGATAGCCTAGTACCAGCCTATGAACCTAAATGCTGCAGTCTCTCTGTCGATTCTAATTCCATATGTTTTGGCTCCTGTTCAAGTCTCTTTAACTCTACAGGTTTTTAAGTCCTCTGAGGAAAAAGTGAACTGTCCTGTTTCTGAGGGCTGCACATCCCCATCACCATATTGGTCGTCTTCCTGGTTGCTGGTCTGTGCTGCAGCTGTGACTAAGGCTGAAATAATTTCTTCTTTAGTCAGTTTGGCATGCACCAGTCCTTTGGATTTGCACACATTAGCCAACTGGTTCACTGTCAGCTTGCCATAATCTTCTGCTGATATATTTTCCCTGCTTTCCCTGCCTAAACTAATCTAAAAAAAAAAATAAATAAAACTGTTGTGAAAAATGAAACTCTGTATGTATACCTTGGGGCTGCTGAGAGTATACACACCTTTAGTGAAAACTGCTCACAGGCTACAGAAGTTCAAGTAATATCCCAGCGCTGCTCACCAACACATGACATCCCTCCTCTCGGCCAGTGAACAAGGAGCCTCAACCCATACCACTGCCAATGGTGGGGAATGCTCACTGTGTGAAAAATAGACACACACCATATTTTCAAATGCAGCCCTCTGTACCAAGTACAATTTGCCTTAAGAGCACACAGAGAATGCACACTGCAGTCCTTGGCACCAAATAAGACTCCCCACTGACCACTATAGAGCTGAGTCCTTATCTAGGTGTTCCAAGCCAAGTTCTCCACCACCCTCTCTGTGAAATCAGTGCTTTCAGTGTCCCTGTTCAAAGTAGCTGTCACACACACACTTTCTTTGAGATTTGATTTTCACACACATACTCACCACCTGGGAATGATTGACACAGATTGCCTGCTCTGCCACCACCACCCAGACTATAAGGTAGATTTGCTGTTACCAGAATGCCTGAAGCCAACTACATTAAGGCTCTTGCCAGGGTACCCAATTACATTTAGTAAAATTAATATTTACACAAATGGTAGTGTTAAACCAAGCAGCAAGACTTTCAGGAATGTGGATACAAAAATGAACAAAGAACCATTGAATTAAGCTCCTCCAAATAAAAGTCAACATAGAAAATAACAAAAAAGAGGTAGCAAACATGGCCAAGGGCTAATAAAACAGTTTAATAAAGTTAGCGCTTTCATGTCTTAACAGACGCTTCCTCAGACTTTAAATAAATGCAAATACTCTCACAGGTTAAATATTTTCTAAAAGACCAGCCACAATGAAAGATTTACATATATTTCATAATAAATAATAAAAAAATGACAATAGTGAGTATCTAATTACAATAGACACCACAGTTTCAATCACAGAAAGTATAAAAAACAACACAGATGGAAAAGCTCAGACAGATACATAAAAACAGCATTTAGTTAATCTCAGTATATTTTTAACTGACTGAAGAATTACTGTTCCCTAGTTACTTACTAAAGCAAGGCAAGAAGAAAGTGGATGAATGTCTTGTCAGGTCCAAAAACAGAGTGCACCCCTCACATATCTCATCAGTATTCAAATACATTTTCGGTGCTGGCTACAGAATGACATCGCATCTGGTCACCTGACTCTGTGGTTACCACACTACCCGCTGACTAGAAAATGACCCAGGATTAGGCACTGATGTGTCACAATACATACACAGGACTTTAGCTAAGATTTATTGCAGCATCTAGAAACTGTAAAACAATTCTGGCACTCCACCCTTTCTGTAGAAACTAACACACCATTCTCTGGCACCCCAGGGTAGCAGTTAGTTCACCACTAAGGACAATAGACCAGAAACCCAGCCCAGGCTTTTCACAGACATTGTGTCTCTGGCTGCATTCAGACCTGTGAGATAAAACCTCTATGACCTAAACCAAGTCATTTAATTTCAGGCTGTCTTTCTTAAGGTTAGCTGGGCTGAACTTAAACCCTTCCCTTCCAGTATGCTCTGTTAAAATATATACATTTCATTAGTTACAACAATACAATCTGACATACATGTGTATTTCTTTTTTGTCCATCAGGACCCACTGTTGATACATTTTTAATACAAGCAACTTCACAAATTACATTTTTAACACACACATGTGTACAAATCAGTTTGATATTCAAATGACATATAATTCTTTACAAAATTCCAGCTAGCTGTGCTGGCATATATTACACACTCACTGCCCTACTCCCCCTGGCATAGCTGGCACTACCTCACATCATCACACCAACTACCAAGACAGGCTTTAATCTCCATCCCTTTACTCTGTCTCTTATAGAGCTCTTTACAGTGATTTATGTTTAACTTGATCTCCTATACCTCCACAAATGTAACTGCTAAAGTCCTGACTCTCCATTGACATATAAATAGGGCATGCTGTAGGGAGAGATTTAGAACTCAGTGCTTCCCCATTTCTAGAATATTTTTCAGTTATATAAAAAACATAGCAATACCATTGCTTTCTTTAAGGCAAACACTGAACATTGGATGGAAACCCATACATTAATCTCATCCATGACTTGTTTTGCCTTCCTGAAGTCAGGAAGTGCCTTATAATGTTGGGCATTGGCAAGGTGCTTACAGTCCATGGACATACTCTGTCTTGTAAGCTCTAGGAATCTACAAATTTATTTATGTGATAGCTGGAATATTACTGTGTTATAGTATGAAATTCATCCTTGCAAGGTTTACTGTAGATACTGCAGATATTGATAAATCTTAGTTTTACACAAAGTTCAAGCAGCCACTGAGTGGATATGAAAGTATGACTGTATAGCTGTGGGCCAGGCTTAGGTATACATTTGTATCTACTTCAAAAATAATGTTATAATAAAATATTGTATAATAAAAGAAAAGCAAGCAATATAAGAAAGTAACAAGGATGGCTAGAAGTACACTAAAATGCATAGGAAGAGGCAATGCTTTTAGAAAACAAGACGTTATGATTTCTTTATTCAAACAGGTGGGATACTACATGTAGTTATATAGATTCCTTTTTTGCAAGAACATATAGAAAGTAGAAGCAGTTCAGAAGACAGTGACAAAAATGGCACACAGCCAGCATCAAGAATAATAGATGGACAGAGAATACTTGAGCCACAATACCTCATAATGCTAAATGAAGGTATGCTTTTAATTATGGACCTGCATACTCCTGTAAGATTGTCTCAGGTCTCAGCTTGGAATTAAGGCAACAGCAAGATGATACACTTTCTCCTAGAGAAAGAGAGTTATTTAGTAAGAGGTTTGCCCTTACCTTCTTAAATGATCCTTCAGTTTCCCATAAATACTTCTGAAGCCAAGTGACTGGTGGTATAGGCTAATCCCTTGCTATTTCTGTTGGGAATGATAATAAGGCCTTCATCTTAAACTGTCATTACAAACATTTCTTTATACTAGACTAGGGTTTGAGATATTTTATCCCGAAAAGACTGAATATCAATCAACCCTAGAGTTAGCTACTCTCAGGTACCTTGGAGAGTATTTAAGATTCAAGACAAATGCGTATTTTTTAGTTTTCTTTAGTACTCCAGGTGGGATTTTAGTTAGTTGCTGGAGATTCCAAATGCCTGCAGCCATATTCTAGGATTTACTTTGTGCAAAATATAAGATATTTTAGATCAGAAAGTTCAGCTCTAGGTCAACTTTCTTATTTGAAAATTGTACTCTGATCTTGGCAGAATCAACCCTCTTCAGCTGCTCATTTATTTTAACATATTGTTTTGGTTACAAGCATATCTCTCAACTGTCCCAAATTTCTCAGAATGTCCAGATTTTTGTCTTATTTTTTTGTGTGTTCCTCATCCTTGAGGATTAAAGTCACAAAATAATGACAGACATTTGAGTTTCCGACTTTACATCCTTCAAAAAATTCTTGCTAATGCAAAACTTGTTATTCTTTCAACATTTTAAATGTATAAGAAAAATGTTTAAAATATGTCCATAATTTAAGGCCTTTGTCCCTGTGTAATGTTTGGCTTTGTTCAGAATTCTTGTGTTAAGACTGAGATTTATGGTTACAGCTCCGATAAAAAAGAATATGTAGTGGCTTATCCACTATTAGAATCACCTGTCACTGCATAAAGTCTGGGTATGTTGCTGCAGTTGTGAGTACGGCATAGAAAAAGTTTCATTAATGTAGATTTGTGTACACTCTCCTTTACATGGAAAAAGGTCTGCTGTCAAGGAGGTTGATATGTGACACTGATTTCCCATAATGCCCAAGGTGAACTCAGTTTTCTTTTCAGGAAGACTGACAAACCCTATAATAGCTTTCTGAAAAAAGCCAGTTATGCTGTCCTGTGCCAAAGGGAACCAAATGAATATTGTAGCAATTCAGTCCCTGTTTTGTGCCTACTGTTCTTCCTAGCAGTTCATCAAGTTAATTTTCATTATCCCAGGCATCAAAATGTAGGTATTAAATATTTTCTTACAGTACTATTAAAAAAATCTCCTTTTCATCAGTTTTATTCCCAAAATGTGTGTTTGGAGATACTGCCTAACTTACCAGAATGTTTCACCTCAGACCTTAGAATTCATGAATTACCAAATGTCATGACACTTGAATGAAGAAATGAAGTGTGGTTCAAGGCTGTTGAGAGCACTCATCCATACTGGGCTACATCTCCTTCCACATGTGCAGACCACAAACTGAAGACGTGCAAACCAAAGGAGGCAGTGGTATCAATATTCATTAAAGATACATACACCTCTGGATTGGTTAGACAGCATAATTCCCTAGAGGTACCTCAGGTGCAATTAACTGCTGGTAGGACACCTGTTCAAGTCATTGCCAGCTACAGGACCCCCTTTATGAATCAGGACACCCACTCTGCCTACTTGGATCTACTTGAGTGTATCAAGATACATCCGAGCACCATGCTTTTGGGCGACTTTAACTACCCTTCCATTGACTGGGTAAATTACTCATGTGTAAACTTACTTGTCTAAAGGTTCCTCAACTTCATTAACTCCAATGCCCTGGAACAGCTGGTTGACACCCCACAAGGGTTGCCAACATCCTGGATCTGGTGTTTGCCAATATAGGGGACCACTGTAGCACCCCCCCCCCCGCTGTGAGGTATTCCCTGTTGAGATCAAATCAGTCTCATTTGAAGTAACTAACACCCCTGACCCCCATCCTAGCAACAACTAAACTAAAAAACTTCTCCAAAGCACATTATAACCTCTTACGGGATGGTATAAATAGCTTCACTGCACCTCCCTCCTCAGATGGAACTGGAATCTATGCTGAGTTCAACACAAATGCATTATACAAACACCTGTATAACTGTATTGGCTCAGCCTTACCTGATAGGACCAAAACAAGCTCCTCAAGGAAGAGCAAACCTGCCGGGTGGGCAACTGCCATTAACAGGTTTTACAATAAGAGGAAGAAATTGATGTCTAAGAGTAAGAGGGAGCTAGCCCAAAACTGGGAACACTCTCTCCTCAGCTTAAACAAGCAAATACGACTTCTTGTGAAGTCTTCCAAAGCTAACTATGAATCCAAATTAGCTTGCTTAACTAAGAACAACCATAAGGTGTTCTTTAGTTACATCCATAACCTAAAAGGAAAGGTCCAGATTTGTGCTGAACTGGTAGTTAATGATACCACATATAATCTGCCTGTGGACATTGCTAACCTGTTAGCTGACAGGTTCTGTGAAAACTTCACTCCCCTGTCCCTGCCACATGTATCCCATGACATCCCTACCTCTACCTTGTATCTCTAAACAGCAGGTTGTGAACGCCTTCTCTAAGGTCAAAAACACAGCATCTATGAGAACTGATAACATCCCAGGCTACATCTTAAATGGGCTCAAACAAGAATTAGCAACACCATTGGGTACTCCTTTCAATCATAGTCTAAACACCGACTTCATCCCAGCTGAATGGAAAAAGGCCACCATTACCCCCATGCACAAAGGTGGTGCTTCCACTAACACTGGGAACTATAGACCTATTAGCCTGACTAGCCTTATCTACAAGGCCATGGAGCGTATCATCATGAACCTTATCAACAAAGATATAGGTAGTCTCCAGACACCTGATCCTACTAAATTTTGATTTGTCAAAGGGAGATCATGCCTGTTAAACCCGGTGGACTTCTTCAAGACAGTCACCAAGGCTCTTGAGGAGGGGAAATCTGTGCATACAGCCTACCTAAACATAGCCAAGGCTTTTGAGACTATGGCCCACTCAGGCATCATTGACAAACTCAACCCTTATATCATTAGATGGATTGCTAATTGACTCACTGATAGAACCCATATAGTCAAAATAAGAGAATCCACCTTTAACAACAGATCTGTAACCAGTGGTGTTCCACAGGGATCAGTCCTGGGACCTCTACTGTTTGGAATCTATTTCTCCGAAGTACAAGCTGAATCTAAAGGTCTGTGGCTGACAAAGTTTGCTGATGACTGCAAACTGAGAGTGGTCATAGAATCTCCAAACAATATCAACATCCTACAAGAGGGTCTTACACAAACAAATGATTGGTGCCAAAGTCATGACCTTAAACTCAATGCAAAAAATGTATTATCAGCCCTTTCAGTAAGAATGATGTTCCTGCTAACTACCACATCAATAACAACATGCTAAGTACACAGTCAGTGGTAAGAGACTTGGGCACACAGGTTGACAGCAACCTTTTGTTTGATCACCATGTCTCCACAGTGGTAAGAAGGGCATTCTGTATTGCTCATCTCATAAGTAATGGCATTGCCTCCAGAAAAAAAAGAAGTTCTAGTCTCCCTGCATGCTTCCCTCATCAGGCCAATAATTGAGTACAATGCCCCTTTTGGTATGTACCTTTTCAAGCACCTACAGCAATTGAAGAGACCACAAAGGTTCTTCACAAGGAAACCTCAAGCTCTTTAGCATCTGTCCTATGAGGATCGTCTGAAATCACTGTCACTTTATTCTGTTTCATACAGACTTCTCAGAGGTGATCTCTGCCTTGCACATAAGGCAATCTTTGACCCTGCTTTATTGGAAATGCTGCATATCCGTAAGTCAAATGTTACACGGATTACAAGTTGGAGGGAAAGATTTGTCTCCCAGAGGTTACCTCACCTTTGGAACAGACTCCCGCTTCATGTCAATCAGAGCACCTCATTGGCCCTCTTCAAATGCAATCTGGACGATTGGATGGGTAACTGTAAATTCACCCTGGGGGTTCTACCTGTGTCCCTCTTGGAAAGGGGTGATATATGCTGATCGTGAAAATAAGGGTAAAACATAGCTAGACTTGAAAGGACCCCAAGCCCATTAGCCTAGTAACCTCCTATGATCCTTTCATGATCCTATGATCCAAAGAAGTCAGGCATTTATTACTAAACACCATATGCAGGACTTCATGGACACATTCTGAATTTTACTTCTCTAATGTCATTATTGCTTTTTTGTGTTTGTCAATACTCTATGACAATATGCTTGTTTCTGTGAAAGATCATTTTGTATGACCACACTCTGCCACATTATTTCTATTTCTCAGAGAGATCACTTTGAATACCCACACATTGGCACAATATTCCTATTTTCCAGACTGATCGCTGTGTGTGCCCAGACTCTGTCACTCTATTCCTATTTCCTAGGGAACCACTGTGTATGCCTGCCAATGCTACTGTATTCCTGTTTCCCAGAAAGCTTACTGTGTATGTATGCACTCTGCCACAGAAAGATCATTGTGTAAACATATACTGTGCCACAATCTTCCTGTTTCTTAAATACTGTATACTCTGTCGTGATATTCTTATTTCCTGGAGAGACAATGTCCTGAGTAGAAATGTGGCCATTTTCATCTTCAAGTCAAAAAGCATTTTTACTTCCCTAATCAAAAAGCACATATCCATGAGTAATCCATTAGTTAGTCATATTTTTACACTTATCTGATATCATAAGACCATCACTCGCAATGCATGTGGACTTGGGTATGTGAATGTTATCCACGGTCTAATGTTGGATAGCCTTAACTCTCCTGTTCTGTGGGTCTTTAGTGAGCTATTAGTTCAGTAATAAGGTAGTTCCATGGACATGTTTAGATAACATTTTTCAGCCATGTCCTAATTTACTTAGGTTTAAATAGTCTTAATAGAGCTTAGCACAGTACAAAATCAGTAACCTTTTTCTCATCATGCGCAAGTTAAACTTTTGTACATTTCCTATTAAAGGCAAAGTAAAGATATAATGTTAAAAGCCATGCATTGTAGCTTAACCTGTCTTCTGCATGTGGATTAAGTTAGCTTATAGCAGGCAATTCTGTTTTTCTAGTAATATGATTCTTATTTACTTTCAGGCAGAAATCAGTTTGGCTTCATTTGTGTTGAAGTCCTAGTGATTCTCTTGACCACAATGAAAGTGTGTTTAATAGCATCATGGTTCTTAAACTTTCCAACCACAGGAAACCTGCAGCCTCTTTATCCAGTAGGCTGGATGAGGCAGAAATATAATCTAAAAAAAAAAAAAAAAAAACTATTGAGCTCAGTTAATGTTCTGTGCATGTTCTAAAATATCCACATTTCACATACAATAGGAGGTTTTGTGCGATGAAGCTTTCTGACAAGGTGCTGTATAAAGTCCTTTCTTAATAATGTACATTCCATGGATTCCCCAGGCATCCCATGTAAATGGCTTAAAGTGTAGTTTAGAAATGGCTCCTTATATTAAATAAATTGAATTAAATAAAATGCCTCATCTATTTTATAGCATTCAGTACAAACAGGCTTACTACCTAAAGTTAAGAGGAGTGCCTTGTTCTAGGAGTAGAAAAAAACCCATCAGTTCCATTCCATTCATCATCATTAAAAACCATCCCAGAAATTATAAGAAGTAACACTCTTTTCTGATCTCACTAGCTAAGTTAATGTAGAGCAGATCAAAGCTAAGCTACAAATAACAGACACAGGCATGTGTTTTACCCACAAATCATTGTAACACATCAGTATGCGTGTATCTGGCACTCCTAATTCAAGTTCAAAAATGCTTCTCGAACAGACAATACCTCAAAGTATCATAATATCTCCAAGCAGGACTCTCAGCAAGAAACAAAGAGGACAGATCCACATAAAGCAAATGGCAAGGGAGGGTACCAAGAAATGTAAACTAGGCTATTAAACATACGTGACTTAATAGCAAAACATTTATGCACATGGTAAAAACTAAAGAAAGCAGTGAGGAAATGTTTTCTACCACGTTTTTCCTAAATCAGTGCAAATACAGTCAACTAATACGCAGACATTCAATTTATGCAAACCACATGGTCACAACAATCTAATCAGTTCATAATTGCTTCATGGTTACATTTTTAATGTGCTATTCATATTTTACTTAAAAAAATGCATATATAAAATACATAGAACGATATATATATATATATATATATATATATATATATATATATATATATATATATATATATATATATATATTAATTTCATATTAAGTACACATAAAATATATATACAAAACATATAAATAAATAAATCATTAATTAAAAAACTTAGAGACTACAATTTCATCTGTTTAAATTTAAGTATGAGTTTAATACTAACTGTCGATTTTGTGTTAGGACATGAATAAACGAGTCTTTGTGGGTTCTGTTCAAGCAGCTTTATTATATACAAACACATTACTATTGTTGACTATAGACTATAACTTGAGTAACTTGTATACAATTAATGGCTATGATCATGCATGCTTACTCCCTAGCTGCTCCTTCAAAATGGCACGAAAGTTGTGCATGTGTCCGGTTTATTTATACGTGCACGTACAGCCTCTCCTGCTTCTTAAAGTTACAAGCACTCACACACTTTACACTCTGATCTACACTAACTGATAGATTAAGCCCTGGTGGTTTATCTGCTTGTAACCTCTCTATCCGTTTACACTCTGCAACTTCTGTTTTTGTTCATGACATCACCTCCTGTTATAGATAAAAATTTAAGCATGAAGCAAGTATAAACTGATTGGATTGTTGTGACCATGTGGTTTGCATAAATTGAATGGCTGTGTATTAGTTATTGTATTTGCACCGAATATAAAGGGTTTATCCTGAAAGCCTTGTGTTTTTATGAATAAACTGGAGTTTGAGATCCAGCATGGTGACTTGTGGTTTTCATTGTGTGTTCGCTGTCTGATCTCATATATCCAGCCCTGTTCCTTTGGACTATTAAGTTTTTCTAAATCAGGACAGATGCAGCACGTCAAATATTTTATGAAACAGTTATGTAAAAACAATATGATGAAATAACTTTCCTTCCTTAATTAAACATTTACAGTTGTCCTTTTATTAGAAAATAATATCAATAGACATAAAGAATGAACACACAGAAAAGCATATCCATGTTCGAAAAGGCAGCTCTGTCTGTTACTAAACATTTAATGCAATTGCATATTGCAAATAGTGTGCTATAAAACCATAGTTAAAAATATGCAACAATTATTTTTATTTATAAAAAGAATACTGCTGAATTTAAAAAATATAACTAGCTGGCACAATGAGGAAACCTTGAAACAACATGTCTGAATGTGCATATAGGGGGAATGCATGTTATCTTTAAAATGTCAGTTTCTCAGCATGTTCTCCCTCCTCTCTGGCACTGCAATCCTGGAAGTAGTGGTGAGGAGATTAGAGTTACAGTTACCCATGACAGAGGTGTAGAGGGCAAAGCCGCCCTGAAAAAATATTTTACAGATGTGCTTATGTGTTTCAAACCTCTTAGTTTCTTTGTTTGAACCACAGTTTAAATTTTGAAGCACCAAAATGTAAAGGATCAGGTGCCCCTGCATCTCTCAAAGTGGTTAGAAATATGTTATCATTGTTTTTTTCTTCTTCCTGAACCTTCCAAACATCAGCCTTTGTGCATCAAAACAAAGAGACAGTCATTGGTCTTTGGAGACCATCATCCAGGCATCCCACATGGTTTTTGTACTTTATAGCCCTAACCCCTCCCTTAGAAGCTATGTGCTTAAGGAGGTGCATGTTCCCACTCATGCTCCATGACGGTTAACATGCATATACCTTAGCAAGATATATAGCACATATCTCTACTGTTGCTACTTGCTAGATGCCTTTCCTCCAGTAGATGTTTGCAATGGAGAGGGTTTGACTGCCCAGGATAGATGAGGTGACATCAGTCACTCAGTCCTATCTTCCTTTTCCTGGCTCATTCTTGCCCCGTAGAGTAATAAAGTTTTAACTGTTTGTAGTTGTACTTTCAGATACTTGAGTGATGAACTACACAATTTTAAATCATCCCCAAAAAGTAGATGAGATGTCTTTAAACAAGGCTGGCTTCTGGAAGTTAAACTGTAACCAAAGCCAGATTCATTACATAAGGAAGCAGCAGCACTGACAAACAATTTTCTTTGTAGATGGTTATCACACATGCTTAAATTAATGTGTTTCGTATACGTCTGTGTGAGTAACTGTAGAAGCTGTAGCAGGTGGACCATTTATTGCAAGGCATCATTAGTCCATTGGTGTACAGTTTTCTTAGGAACCCCAATACAGTTACTCCCACTATATTTTGAAATTCCAAGCGTACATACAGATATCCTGCTCCTGCACTCCCTTTCAGGCCAATTCCAGCTGCATATAATTCTAAGACTTACCCTTTTGCCATCTCCTCAGACAGAATTCTCAAACCTATTTATGATGGGGTTTCTCATATTATAAAAGACTCTTTGGATTTTTTAGGCAAGTTAAAGGATGGATTATGAGAAAGAAACATTTTTTTAACCATCAATGTCATCAATCTTTTCTCATGTATTCCTGAAGACAATGGTAAAACATTTTTTTTTATAAAATGAACTGTGATTTCTTATCTTCTATTGAATTTATTTTTGTTATGAATTGTGCTGAAATTGTTTTGCAAAATAACTTTATATTTTTTTGAAGGGGAATTGTACCAATAAACCAAGGGTTTTGCCATGTGTGTGGCTTTTGCCCCTATGTTTACAAACTTGGTATTGATCAGTTGGGAAAAGAAATTTGTTTTTTCCTCTGAATATTTTGATATTGTAAGGATTATTTTAGATGTTTGGACAATGCCTTTATTTTATGGAATGGCCCACAAGAGATTATTAATAATTTTGTAATGTTCTTAAATCACACTATTGAATTTCTTAAATTCACTTACAAATTTCAAAGGGAAGGAATTAATTACCTGGATACACACATTTCCATTTACAATGGTGGGTTTATAATATATGCAGGAAAACCAAATTTAGCAACTCATGTTTGCATTTCAACAGTTCACATCCTTTAACGTTAAAGAAAGGATTGGTAAAGGGTCAGTTTATTTGTTTGGTCTTGTGGTATCCAATGATGGCATGTTTGTTATTGAGAGAACTACGTTAGAACAAATGTTTTTAGAAAGGGGATTCCCTAGTGATTTGGTGTAAACATTAGCACCCAAATTTCTAGGCTAAGGAAAACCAAATTTAGATCCCTGTTGGGAAATGGCCTCAATGGGAATCTTAGGAACAATGCAGAGCCCTCAGGTACTATTGGTGATACAGGTGCAAATATAAATTTCAACAAAACACTTGTTGTAGAGTATAATGTAGGTAGCCACAAAGTTAAGAGCATAGTTGAAGCAAACTGTAAAATATTTATGGCTAATGAAGACATTTTGCAATCAGTAGGACAAAAGTCAACGTTTGGTTACAAAACTGGGAATAATGTAAAACAAATTTTGAAAAGTAACAGCAAAATTGGATCTAAAGGGTCCAAGAAGCATACCCATAAATGTAGAGCCTGTACTCCAAAGTAAGTATATTTTAGATGGTGACAAGGTGAACATAGAGAACAAGCAATACAATTTTGTGACCCTACAAAACAGCAATTGTGGAAGTAAAGGCTTTGTATGCATAGCTAGATATACATTTTGCATTGCATTTTATGTGGAGAAAACAGAGTGTCTATTTAGGAAAAGAATATACAAACATTATTATTATACCGGGGGGGGGGGATATAATAAATGCACTGTATAAACATAGTCTTCTATGTCAGAAATCTGAGAAGTTCCTATTTGGGATTTTAGAAATTGTGGCTCCAGATTTTAGGGGTGGGGTGTGGGAGCATAAGTTAGAATATAAGGAACTACTATGGCAAATAAGACTTGATGGCACCATGCCACCATGACTAAATGAGAATGTATCTATAACCCCATTCCTTCAATTAAGAGCAGTTAGCTTATAAGTTCTAAATATAATATTTAAATATTGGTTGACACTTAAATTTGGAGTGTTTTATAGAACCATATTAATGGTATTAGAGTATGACAGAGTACTAATTAATGAAATTAATTTTTTTTATTCGATTTTTTTTTTAACAATTTCATACTTTGAAGTATATTTTTAAACAAATTATTTTAAAGCCAAAGCTTCATATATTTTTATATCTATTTTTGTATGACAAATAAAAATTTTAAATAATGAAAATTACATTTTTGGTAGGGATTTGAGCATTCATTTTATAGACCGGATAATGATTAACTATACATACACCTTTAACTCATTCACTGCAAAGGAGCTCAGAAAGTTTGCACTGTAACTTCCAATGGGTGGGGCCTAAGCCATTTGACAGAATCAAATCATGTCCTCACATTTCAAACAAATGTTCATATCTCTGGAACCAAAGGGGTTATGAAAAAGTATAAATAACAAACCCTTCAGCACAAACTATTTTTTAGTGGTAGTATTCTTTAGGTTCTAGGTCTTAAACTGAATTTTATAAATTACAGTAAATACTGTTATGTTTGTAATATTTTGTAAACAACTTACAGTATACTTACAATATCTCAGCAACCCCTCAAGTTACACACATACTGTCAGCAGCATTTTATACATCTAGCTGAGAGCTTTTATATGAGGCTAAGGAGTTCTGCCTATGTTACTTAGTTGAGATATTTAGAAAAATGTGAAAATTATATCTATAGAAATTAATATCTTAAAAACAACAGTTAATATTTCATTACTTGCAGTAGACAGAGGTCAAATATTAATGCAGTTGAATTTGCCATTGTGTAAGGTTTAAGAAGAAATCTTTTAAAACCTTGTACATAGCATGGTTTTGGAATTCTTCATGCAAATATGGACAAGCAATATTTGACACCTAGAGGTGTCAGAGTTAACTGCATATGCACATGGAGACGTCACTCAGATGTAATGAGTTAAGAAATGAGGTACTTTGTGGCTTCAATAGTATTTATTTTCATTATTTCAAACTCTTTCAGTTCTGATAAAGTCCCAATTGAAGTAGGGGATATAAGTGCTTAACTGATAATGATTTATGTTAACAGTATTGCTTGTTTTTTGTCTTTTTGGAGTGAAGATTTTATCTATTAATTTGTTGTGACTTTTAACCATTAATCCTGGCAGAGAAGAAATGTTTTGTGTGCTGAGTCCTTTTGGTTACTACGCTCTTTTGCCATACAAGTCATTTTTTCTTGGTTGCTACAATTTACAATCAAGTCTTTTTGTTTTACCCTTTTTAAGTCTGGAAGAACTTGGGCTTTTTTTTGTCTTAACTTCATGTTGAGTGAGCACGCTGTTTTTGGGCCATCTGCCATGATTTGTAAAGGCAGACACTGAGTTTCAATGTTTAGGTGTCGAGAGGTGCAAGGCAGACACTACAATTTTTAATGTTTAGATGTTGAGAGGTATAAGAACAACAGTATGATCTTTAATATTTAGATGTTGAGAGGTATAAGTCCGATACTACGATTTTTAATGTTTAGAGGTTGAGGTTGAGGGATATAGGGTCATCTGCTATCTGACAATGTGGTTGTTACTGGCATTCTCTTGTGCATGAGTACATTATGACCTTTCATAGTACCTGGCTAGTGTTCCATAATATCTTAAGCAACTGGTAAACTACAATCGTGAATCTGGCTTGTTTTTTTTTTTTTTTTGGATAAACCTTGTACGCCTTTCATGGTCTGTGTGTAACACTATGTGTATCTGTTATATACTCTCTGATAGCCTGAAGATCACACTCACATACTCTATGATGGCCTGATAGTGATACATGCTGTGCATTCCTATGTCACACCCAGCTTGTGGTATCCTGTACAGTGAGCCCAGCTTAATGTGGACCTTTTTGACAGTTAGAGCTAAGTGTTTGTCAGATTTTAGACTGCTGTCAGTTGTGACTCCAAGGAGTTTGGTGTTATCGACAGGTTCAATTTTAGTTTTATTGGAAGAGTAGATGGTGAAAGTGGGAGGGTGATCAGGTGTTTTGCTATTAGTGAAAAGCATGAGCTTTGTTTTATTTAGATTGAGTACAAGTTGAGAGACTGAGAAGTAGTTTTCGAAAGATTGTTGGATTATTTGTAGGAGCTCTGGTAGGCTGGGTGCTGAATATATGAGGGAGGAGTCATCTGTGTATTGAACAATGGTTGCATGTTGGGTGGCTGTGCTGAGTTTGTTGGTGAAAATGGTGAAGAGCAGCAGACTGAGAATTTAGCCTTGAGTTATACCTACAGCGACTGGTAATAGGGTAGAAAGTTCATTTTGCCACTTAACTGCCTGCTGGTGGTCTGATAAGTAGCTGAGAAACCAGGTGAGGGATGGTTGGGTAAGGTTTAAGGAGGTTAGCTCATTGTGTAGTTTTTTGGTAGGATCCTGTATTGAAAGCCTTTGAGATATCAAGAAAGATAAAAGAGACTTACTGGCTGTTATTTCTAAGCTGGTAAACTGTATCTGTAAAACTGACCAGAGCAGTTGTGGTACTGTGTTTTGGTCTAAAACCATGTTGGGATGTGGACAGGAGATTGTTACTTAGTAGATAGTCGAGGAGTTGTGTGTGTATACATGTCTCAACAATCTTATCTATGGGAGGGAGAATAGCAGTTGGCCAGTAGTTTGAGAACTCAGTTGACATGTCGCCTTTGTGCAGAGGGAATGATATAAGAAACTTTCCAGAGCTTGGGGTATATTGCTCAACAATGGACCAGTTGATTAGGATATAGTGTAGCAGATGGCACTAGCTACTTTTTGTTGTGGCTTTCGGCTTTTTCCTGGTTAGGGGTCGCCACAGCGGAACTCCGGTCCGCTAATGATTGTCAGTAGATTTTTACATGCCGAGTTGCCGGTCCTGATGCACAACCTTCAACGAAGGTATGCCCATTCACGCATGTCTCCACACAGAAGATGCTCAAGCTGAGAATCAAACAGGACAACGTCGTACTGTGAGGCGACAACGCTACCGCTGCTGAGAAAATCATTAGGGAGTTGGTCACCAGCTAGGGATGAGGGTTTTAGTTTGGAAAGAAGTCTTTTTGATGGTGTTAGTTTGAATTGGTTTGACTCGGAAGGAATTTAGATTTCCTTCTGATCATGTGGAGACAGATAGAGAGGTATTGCTGTCATTTTTTTACTAGGGATAATATAAAGTTGATGAAGTACGAATTAAATTGCAAGGCAGTGCAATCTGTGGAATTTGTTGTGGATGGAGCTGGAGTTGTGTTCTCTCCAGGTTTTAGCAATAGGTTAATGGTTCTCCAAAATTTTGGGGGATTATTTTGGTGCTTTTGTTGCATTGTTGTATAGTATAATTTTTTGGCATGCACAATTTATTTTTCAGCTTGGTTACGTATTTGATTGTAGGTGTGAAGGGAAGCTTGGTTTTGGTCTCATGGTAAAGGGTCCAGGCTCTGTCTCTTTGAGGAGCTGCTTGGTGTCATTAGTAAGCCATAGTGTATGTTTACATTTAGTATGGATCTTTCTAAGGGGAGCTAGGCTATTTAGGATGTTGAGGAATTTTCCATTTAAGTACTGAACAGCCGAATCTAGGTGAAGATGTTTTAAAGGGGACCATTCACATTTTGCAGGAGGGAATTGAAGTCATCGGGGGAGAAATTTCTTTTGTTGCGGACATATTTGAGAATGATGTTTTTTGGAGGGCATATACAGTGTCTTAGTAGGTAAATGGGTAAATAATCATGGTGACAGGGAGGGTTTATTTGTCAGAGTCCAGTCTAAGATTGATTGTTTTTTACTGTGTTTGTCAATTCTGGTAGGGGATTGTATTATTTGACTGAAGCCATGTAGGTTAATAAAGTAGAAGGGATTGTCTGTAGAACAGGTGGTCTAATCCATGTTGAAATCTCCCATTATTATGGTTTCCTGACTAAACGTCGAGGTACACCAACAAAGGAGGTCTTCAACAATGGATGGGCTGTTACCTGGGGGGATGTAAATGGCTATAATAATGATGTTTTTATTAGAGTTTAGTTTTAGGCTGGAGATTAATATTTCAGAATTCATGAGGTCTGAGGGGGTTGATTTCTAGATGTTCCAGTTTGATAGAGTCTTTGTATATTATAGCAATATCACCACCTCATTTATGAGTCCTGTCAAGTTTGTGGATATCATATCCATAAGTTAGGATTTCACTATCTTGTGTGTGAGATTTGAGCCATGTTTCTGTTAGTATTATTATTTCAGGAGAATACTGGGCAAGGGTTACTTGAAATTGATGAGTTTTATTATTTAGGATGCTTCTCAGATTCATTTTTAAGATTAGGAGATCAAAGTTACTGCGTGGGAGATTAGTGATGTTTGTAGTGAATGGATTACTTGGGGGGGGTTGTTCTGAGGTTTGAGGGCCTGGATTAGGATATATATCACCACTAAGTTTGATCTGAGTTGAACTGAACAGAAATTGATATGAGAGTTTGATAAATAGTCTAGCATATTTGCACAGTAAGTATGGGGACACTTGAGAGTGTATCTATTTAAATAAGAAGAGTTCTGCATTGGAGCTGTTGTAGAGGTGTGGTGATATAACAATATTATTTAAAGATGTATAGGCTGGGGAGATGAATGGGTTAGTGGGAAGTAGATATTAGTGACTTGTAGGTAATGGAAGGACATAGTAAGGGTTGTTGTAATGAGTAAACAGTATCAGTAAGTGTGTAGTGGACTTATAACATGTAAGGATATAACAAAGGCAACTAGGAATCTGTAACATGCAATGACACTAGACTTCTCATGTCTGTCCTCTGAGTATCTCTCCCACCTCTTCTTACTTAAGAATCATTGCATCATGACTGATGTTCCAGTACAAGCCATTAACTCATGTTAACTGTTTAATACCGTAACATTAATGGCCACTGACTTTGCCCCTTACATGTTGTATTCTAGTTAATACATAAAAAGGGTTACTCCCAGTAGTGGCATTTAGACACAAATAATGAAATAGTATACTGTCATGCTTCTGATCAAGGCACTTTTACTTTGTGCTAACATTAATTTAGGACAGCATATTGTGCATCAGCAGCTACAGTATACATCTTAAGGTGCTATTTATTCTATAACCAATATATTGTTCTGCTGCTGTATAAAGCTTGAATTTGGTAGATTACTAAATAGCAGTCTTATCACATTCATAAGCCTGGTCTTCTACCTGAAGTGCATGTGCTCTTACCAAGTAGCCAACAGGTACAGAAAAAAAACAATAACATCCATTTGCCTGTACATTTGTGCAAATATCCAGAGCCAGTGTTAGCAAAATTACACTGATATGTAAGGAATAACAGCAAGAAGCTGAAGAAATGCAGCACTGACCTCTCTATAGTGGGTTGTCTAAAACTGAGATTTAGGCTAGTATTCATACTCAGCTTGCATAGTACACAGCAAACTGTTGTGTGGGAAACTGTCAGCATATTGCAAATCATTGTAGCCATTAACACAACTAGGCAAGAAGAGAAACAGTTCAGAAACAGGTGCATGAAACTGACGATACAATGATATGCAGTTACATGAGTGCAAAGTGGGACTGTTTCTGAAAAGCAGGTTATAATTCCTAGATGCTGGGAGCCATAGGTGTTCGCCAAGTTGTGTTTCATTGTAAAGAATAAAAACATGTAATAATTTGTGGAGTGCAGCAAACAGTGATGCTCAGAGCAGCTGTGTTGTGCAGCAGCACTTATTACCTGTAAGTACTGATGTCTCTCACCTGGTAGTGTGATGATGTGGTGCACAGCATGAATGAAAATGGTCTTCTCAACCACAAAACTGTAGAACCAAAAAAGTACAGCATACAACCTTTAATAACAGTTTAGCACTTTCTTCCCACTTTGTAGGGGCTTCCTCAGAGCAATCTATACACCCCCTCACATCATCTGTACTATATGAGAAGTAAAGTTGGAACAGTACTTTTAAGCTACAGAAAAAAAAAAATAAACAAGGGTCTGAAATAAAGCTACAGAAAAAATAAACAACAAGGGTCTGAAATAAAGCTACAGAAAAAATAAACAAGGGTCAGAAATAAAGCTACAAGAAAAAAAAAATATTTCATTCCTTCTTGACAATACTCTTTTAGGGGGAAGGAAAAAACAGGTATTAGTGTATTAGACATACTGGTAAACTGGATTAAACCTTACAGAATAAGATATTTTATAAGTTGTTAATAGCTATCATAATGGTTATTATTGTATTGTTTAGTATTAAATTATATTTACAACCTGTTAAACTGTAAAGCTATACAAAAGATGGTTTAAAAAACAAGAGATGGCTTAAAACTGATTAAAGATATACAAGAGAAAGTAAAGATATGTATAAATTGAGCAAGAATGGTCACTATTTTTTAATATGTTTTTGACAAAGCAATGTTGGTATAAAAAAGAAAATAACAGGACATATGGATTTGGTATCAATTCCACTGGATATTTCTAAAGAGACATAAACATTTTCCAAGATTTGCTTAATATTAATGCTATTAAATTTGTAAGATTAGACTAAATGTACTTTATAGTCTTTGTATGCACAAATACAGAAGAATTCAGTACAAATTAAATTAATGTCTAGCAATGAATATGTGTGAAAAACCATGTTTTAAAAAAATTGGGTTCAGGATAGCTGCTAGGTTGAAATGCATGAATAACAAACAGTCTGTGTAAATACATACTGTACAGAATATTTTGTAATAAGTTTAAAAGTAATTTGTCAAGTTGTAATATCACTGGTTTTACCCCAGTAAAATAATTGCTTTCAAATATTTATTATATAAGCCCAGTTCAGCGCTTTACCAAGATGTTAATGGGCAGTTCAAAGACATGACCACAATGTTATAAATGTTTACAGTAGCACATGATTCTTGTCTCTTACAGTTAATTCAACAAGTTGCAAAGAGTTAATGAAACAGTTCTAAGTCATAAATTAAATTCTGTAATTGCAAAGGAATACATTAATCAAGTTAAACTAAAGCAGAGACAGCTCATAACTGATAAAATAATTTCACAGAATGGTCTACAAAAGAAAAAGTTGTTAAATACATTCAGTTTGGTAGTAATACTTTAATATCATTGTATTAACTATGTAAAATTGCATTTTGATTTGTTGTATCAAAAGACTATATAATGTGATAAAAAAATACATATCAGTATAAAATGTTTTGAGTATGTTTAAAAACAGAGGGAATTGTTAGATATTATGAATTTAAGGTTGAAATTAATTCTGTTGTAAATATGCTGAAAGAAAAAGCTTGCTTAAATGCAGAAATAGAGTTTAGTAATATGTGATCAGCAACCATACTAAATGACTGTGGCTTAAAAAAATAAGGAACTTGCTTATAAGTGTATTACACACACATCAAGAAAGCTGAACTTCTTACAGACATGATAAGAATGTAATCTGCTTTCACTGGACAACAGGACATGCTTTTCTAAGAAAGTTTAAAAATGTGCTTTTCTAATCCACAAGGCGTTTTCTTGAAGACAGTTTACTTATCAGCATTTGCACAAGAACAGATGTGTTAGCATTTGCGTCATCAAGGCAGTATCTTTCCAAAACCAAGAGGGTGTGTGTTTAACTAAAATATGTATAAAAAGTCTGTATTAAATCTAGTTATTACGCAACAACAATGTCTGAGAATCATAAAATATAGCAACAACTAAAGAATACCAGTGAGTAACAGCTCTACTTTCATAAAATTTAATAATAATAAACTACATAAATTATATGTGAAAAAACCAAAGGCAGATACAATTGGACGACCAGGAGGTCTTTCTAAATTCTTATGCACCTTAGGTAAGCAGAAGAATTTTGCTACCTTACTGTTTTTAATAATAATTTTACGATCTACATCTGGTTTAGTAAAGTAATGTAATCTAACACCCTTATTAAGTAAGGCTTTAAAATCTTGTTCCACTTTTAAAAGGGGAGCGGCATCTACCTTTAAGTAAACTTCCTTATTATTGAGATGGTTCATACACATGTCATAATAATCACATGAATTAAGGACAACTAATTTCCCTCCTTTGTCAGAGGGTTTAAAAATAATATCATTATTCCTACTTAATGATTGCAATTTATCCCATTGTTCTTTGGTTAAATTAAAACATTGTTTTTTACTTAAAAAGTCTTCAAGTTCTTTTTCTAACAAAATATTGAGCATAGCATCAAATCTTTGAATGTTAACATTTTACATACAGGCACAAAACAGCTGTTATTTTTTAAACTGTTAGTATCTAACCAGCTATATGCATTGTTATCACCCTCATTATCTGACATACAGGAATAATATGCATCCTCGCTATCTATGTCACTTTCTATGAATGCTTGTTTTTTCACATATAATTTATGTAGTTTATTACATGAATATCTGTTAAAAGAAGTCATTAAGCTGCCCTCATATATCAAAGACTCTTATGATTTTCTTTACAAAATACAGGATATTTGTTGGTTAGAAGGAATGTGTTTTATTACTACTGATGTTGTGAGTCTTTATACTAACATAGCTTATAAATTTGGTTTAGAAGCTATGTTATTCTTTATGGGTGATAGTCCGAAAACACATTATATATTGGAGCTTACTGAATTTTGCTTAACCCATAATATTTTTGAATTCAATGGTATTTTATACCAACAGTTGAAGGGAACAGCTATGGGGGCTGCTTTTGCCCCTGCTTACGCAAATTTATTTATGGTTTTTTTGAAAACGAATATATATATATATATAGACATCAATTTTTTAGGAAGCATGTAAATGGATATTATAGATTTATAGATGACTTAGTCTTTATTTAATATGGAGGTCATGATTTATCTATTAATTTCATTAATGAATTAAATAATAATAATTTAGGTATTAAATTTGATGATACTCATATAGGAGAAAAAGTAAATTTTTTAGACATTGCTCTGACTGGGGTGAATGGTAAAAAAATACAAACTAGTATACATAGGAAATTTGATCAAATGAATTGGAAAATGTGTGGAAGTAGTTGTCACCCTATTCATACTCTAACATATATTCCATATGGTGAATTTGTTAGAATTAAAAGACTTAGCAGCAATGTTAAACTGGCTTTTGATGAGGCTTTAAGGGCAGCTACCATGTTTATTGATAGAGGGTATAATGAATTTACTGTCATGGCAACTTTTAATGAAGTATTTAACTAAGACAAAGAAATTAGTTAATAAATATAAATTTATGAGTTATAATAATAATGAATTGGATTCAGATAAATTATTTTTTGTTACAAAATACACTAATTTTTCTCCTATTATTAATAACATAATAAAAAAATATTGGGACTTTGCAAAAAAGGAAATTATTTCACTTAGAAATGTGGAATTGGTTATTTCATACAAAAGAGGTAAAAATATACAGGATTTTTTAGTACATAGTATATATAAAGAAAAGAAAAATATTATGTTAACTAATGTTAATGTTAATGAGATAGGAACTTTTCCTTGCAATAATTGCTCTATTTGTAAATATATAAACATGGAGATAAAGGAAATTAATGGTAAAAATTCCCTAATAGAGCTAGATATTCCTGCTTGAGTACTGGAGTTATTTATGTCATTTTTTGTTCTTGCAAGAAATATTATATTGGTGAAACGAAAAGGACTTTATCTCATAGAATAAAAGAACATGTTAGAGATGTAAGAAACAAAAAAATGAGCAGCCCTATTTCTGAACATTTTAATAATAAACACCATGGCAACATGGAGTGTATGAAAGTTTCTGTATTGGAACATGTACCAGTGTATTTTAATAACGTTGATTTTCAAAAAAGTGTGTCAAGACAAAAAGAATCACTTCTTATTATGAAGTATAATACCTTGTGTCCATATGGACTTAATAAGGAGTGTAACTGGCATAGTTTTATTTGACTAGTATAGCTTTAACATTTTGAATTTTTTATGTAATTAATTGTTTAATTGTTTAATCACATTTGATCTGTTATATATATTGCTTAGAGTGAGTCTTGTATTTTTTTACTCTGTAAAGGCTGTGAGAAGTTGAACTGAAGAGTTGAACTGTTCATTAAATTTTATGAAAGTAGAGCTGTTACTCACTGGTATTCTTTAGTTGTTGCTATATTAAATCTAGTTATGTTAGAGGTATGGTAGGGACACAAGTCCTGAGGTAAATGTTATATCTCATATCATCTGTACTATATGAGAAGTAAAGTTGGAACAGTACTTTAAGCTGCAACGTTTGTCCAGTTTGGTTTATTATAAAAAGTTATTGGTTACTGCTCTCTAAAGTTGATGCTGCAAAGTATATTCTCTCATCAGTGTATATTCTGCAAGTTTCTGTCACAGACTGTGAATGCAAATATAACTAGACTTTGAATTTTAGCAGAATCCAGCCAGCAAATCCCACAGTAAGAGCAAGAAGCAGTAAGAAGCAGTAAGCAGAGAGATCTAAATATTTTTTCAAATAACACATCATTTAATCAATCAACAACTTAATTATATAAAGCAGAATTAATTAACATCATTTAAAACATAATTAATACATTGAAAATATATTTAAAACAAATACATAATATACATATATATATATATATATATATATATATATATACTGTAAAAATGTATGTGTGTATAGATATTTTATCCTAAAAGATTTTTCAATTTTAAAACACATGTAATAGCAGTGGCCTCATTGATATCCGGGTACTCAGTTGGGTTTAAATACAACTGCCATTTTAACTCACTTATGTCTATGTGTATATCCAAACTTCTTCCCTGAGAAGCCTTAATAATCTGCTGAATTACCAAAAACTTAAATTCATGGTCAGTTTATTCTCTAATGTGCCTACATAAAGCATTAGTCATCCTATCATGTCTAATGTCTAGTAAATGTTCACCAATTCTGTTCTTAAAATACCTACTAGTTTTTCCTACATAAAATATAGGACATTGTTGACACTTTGCTACATATAATACATTAAGACTGCAACAATTATAATGCCCATTAATAAATATAGGTGTACCATTTAACTTATAACAGTCGCCTGTTTCCAAAATGTGTGGACAAAATGTGCACATCCTACACATAAAATTCCCTTTGATTCTTCTTCTTCTTCTTCTTCTTTTGGCTGCTCCCGTTAGGGGTCGCCGCAGCAGATCATCTGTTTCCATTTCTTCCTGTCCTCTGCATCTTGCTGTGTCACACCAACCACCTGCATGTCCTCTCTCACCACATCCATAAACCTTATCTTAGGCCTTTCTCTTTTCCTGTTACCTGGTAGCTTCATCCTTAGCATCTTTCTCCCCATTATACTCTGCATCCCTCCTCAGCACATCCAAACCAATGTAATCATGCCTCTCTGGCTTTGTCTCCAAACCTTCCAACCTGGGCCGACCCTCTAATATACTTATTCCTAATCCTGTCCACCCTCGTCACACCCAGTGCACATCTTAACATCTTTAACTCTGCCACATCCAGCTCAAACTCCTGCCTTTTTATCAATGCCACTGTCTCCAACCCATATAACATAACTGGTTAAGGTATATATGATCAAGATGAAATAAATAAGTATGTTACCCTTATGGAGGTTGTGCTAAAAACAACTACATTTATTTCGAAGGACAATATTACAAACAGCTAACAGGAGTTGCAATGGGGGCAGCTTGTGCCCCCATTTTGCTAACTATGTTATGTCCTGTTGGGAACAGCAGTATATAATGGAAGGGGTGTATTCAAGTAAGATCCAATATTACACCAGGTTTTTGGACAACCTGTTTGTTGTATGGAAGGGTACTGAATTAGAGCTCAAACAATTCTTTGAGTATATAAATAATACAATGAATTTTTTGAAATTCACATATACTTATAGTGGAACACACATTACCTATATAGATGTGGACTTGACATTAAATATAGGGAAAAAAAAGTTGATGCCAGCCATTTATAGAAAGCCCACCTTCCCAAATTCATATTTGGAATATAATAGCTGGCACCCGCCCTATCAGAAAATAATCAATAGCAAAAGGGCAAATGGTTTGGGCTGCCAGGATGGTCACTTCTGGCAATGAATTTGTTGATGAGTTGTACTTTGTCAAACAGCTCTTTAGTAAAAGAGGGTACCCACATGAATTGTTGAGCCAAATCAGTGAAGAAGTAAAACAGAAGGGTATGATGGGCATATAAAAAACAATTTTGGCAGGTGGGGATGGTTTAGGTGTAATATCACACATTATAAGGTAAGGTGGTTTAAATAATGATTTTTGTCTGAGCTTTATTACAACATTCAACTTGGATACAAGTAATATAGTTGATATTATTAAAAATAACTGGGAAATTTTGAAATATGACCAAAATGTAGGGCCAGAGAGTAGGTAATCTACCAAAGATAGTTTACAGAAAGGATAGATCATTTAAGAATATTTTGGAGACAGCTGCCCATGGAAGTAATATTTACAATCATAGAATCAAAGGGAATTTTAAGTGTAGGATATGCACATTTTGTCCACACATTTTGGAAACAGGTGACTGTTATAAGTTAAATGGTACACGTATATTTATTAATGGGCATTATAATTGTTGCAGTCTTAATGTATTATATGTAGCAAAGTGTCAACAATGTCCTATATTTTATGTAGGGAAAAACTAGTAGGTATTTTAAGAACAGAATTGGTGAACATTTACTAGACATTAGACATGATAGGATGACTAATGCTTTATGTAGACACATTAGAGAATACACTGACCATGAATTTAAGTTTTTGGTAATTCAGCAGATTATTAAGGATTCTCAGGGAAGAAGTTTGGATATACACATAGACATAAGTGAGTTAAAATGGCAGTTGTGTTTAAACCCAACTGAGTACCCGGATATCAATGAGGCCACTGCTATTACATGTGTTTTAAAATTGAAAAATCTTTTAGGATAAATATGTATACACATATACATGTCATACAGTATATATACATATATATATATATATATATATATATATATATATATATATAACATATATAAATATATATATATATATATATTATGTATTTGTTTTAAATATATTTTCAATGTATTAATTATGTTTTAAATGATGTTAATTAATTAATTGTTTTGTATAATTAAGTGGTTGATTGATTAAATGATGTGTTATTTAAAGGCTGGGTGGGGGGTGTATAGATTGTTCTGAGGAAGCCCTATGAAGTGGGAGAAAAGCGCTAAGCTGTTATTAAAGGCTGTATTCTTTCAGTTGCTGTGCTGTACTTTTCTGGTTCTACTTGAATGAAAATGGTACCGGTACCCTGTCACTGACCTACTAACCAGCCAGCAACGTATAGACCAGTTTGGACTTGACAAAGATGGTTGACATGTACTGGCTGATGCTTTTTGCCTATTAACAGAATTAGTAGGAATACACGGACTTCATATACTGGCAGGCACTAACTATACTTAGCTACAGGAACCTTCTAGAAAGAAACAAAGGACACACTGGACGAATCACAGGCAAGGCCAGCAGAATACTCAATAAATTTCTTGATATGCTAGTTTTGCATGTCGATGAACATATGTGTTTCCCCAACACTCCAGGGGAGAGATCTACTAGCATGAATAGCTTCTATAATATCACCCACTTCTCTGAAGTACTAGGTGCCATAAATCATTTACTTGTGGCAATAAAGGCCTCACCTGGTGTTGAGTGCAATATTTCAGTAAGATGGATAGCCATTTTATCAACTGACAAGTAGTGTGCCATGATATAGCCATGTGTATGCCAGATGCAAATGCCAAATACCCTGGGAGTACCCTTAATTCTCACATTTGGCATACAAGTCACTATATCATGTCTTTCTCAACAGAGAAAGTCCACATGGCCCCCTAGTTGGTAAGTGCATGCATTGGACTAATGACACACATACAGTGCCAAAGGTAGTGTGCACAAATATCCCACTACCCATAAGTTCCCACTGTCTTTCAGGTGATGCCAGATACCCACTTGAGTCTGGTATGGAACCCATACAACATGGACAAAAAGCAGCATAACGCAACCCATGTGCAGAAACATTGTAGAATACATGGTCAGTCTGCTGAAGGCCCAGCCCCACTGCATGTGAACATCTGGGGAAGCTGTGCAGTATATTCTCCCACAGCCTGCAAGCATAACTCATCTGTCCATATTTTTAGGGACGTCTTTAATTTTGTATCAAAACTTTGTTGTCTCCATCCTAAAATCTGACATCTTTTGAGAAATTCTAAGTTAATAGTACCAGTGTTTCAAATGTGTCTCTAATCTGGGGTCTTTTCCCTTAATTATTAGTTGATTTGCCCCTGTTCCTCAATGTAAAGGTTGGGATCTATGTCTACAAGCTGATTACAACTTGCTGTATGCTGTCTAATATGAGTTATAGGATACATGCAAAGCACCATCCATCCCAGAACCTCTGGACCTACTACTGAAGCTACAGAAACCCATGTCACACCAGTCTCATCCAGGGATGACAGTAAGACCAAGAGAAGTGAGCATCAGGCTGCACCACACCTCAGGCAGAGATGGGCACATTACAGAGGAGCACAGGTGCAGCAGTGGTATCTAGTCCAGCTATATGACCCCATGACATGCACACAGTGGTACTGTAATATCACACAGCATAAACGTGATGCCTGTATTGTTAATTAAGGGCTATCCTGCATCATTCATAAATGAGTCATACTGTGCATCAGACATATCCAGATACACCACAAAGGAGGAAAAGTGGGTCATAATTTTAATCATATGCACATATGCCAAGAGACACAATGACGTGTGACTGACTTCACAACCTGTGTGGATGGCCATTGCACCAGAGGCAGAGATGGAGGTATATTGTGCCCAAGGGTTTTCTGTGTCATAAATAATATCTGCTGGTGACAGAGAGAGGGTGACCCTAGTAGGCTGTGACTGGCGGGGGCTGCCACTATGTACCCATGATGTGGCACCTCTGGGTGGACTTGATATGGTAGGATTAAAGACCCCTGATGTATTACTATTAGACCAGAACCTCTATCAGTCCTCTGGGTAAGTGTCCTGTCCTTGAAGACTGGCAGGCATCTACACGCAAGACTTGGGGTGATGGAGTGAAATAATTCTAGACCTGCAGGATCAGACTGTACAGCCTGTCATGACCACCCAATGTGACCATCCTGTAAACATATTTGTCAGGGACAGCAGGCAGTGTTGTTGGACAGGGCAGTGATGATAGCACTTGCTGTCCTTTGCACAGAGGTGAATATGGCAGTCATATGTGCCACTATAGCCATTATGAGACAAAGCTGGCCTCACCAAAGCATTGGCAATGTTGGGTGACATTCACATAGAAGCCACACATCACACCTGTTATGTCCATCTTGGCAGGAGCAGCATGATTACTCTGAATATCCACTGGTTGAGCCCTAGTTGTGCCTGCATATCTGGGACTGGCTGTGACATATGATGGTACCAATAACCCCTGCTAGGCTTCCATCCCTTCAACCTAAACAATGGGTAGAGAATCACCCAGGAGGGAGACAGACAGTGCCTGTATGTCATCTGACTGTTACTCAATTAGTGTCTCAGCATCACTGTCAAACCCTGTGCATGTGCTGACATTAACATGTTGTCCTGACCCAGCCTGCAGAGCTGTCACTCGAGCAGTAGCCTGACCTCTGAATACACAAGACAGAAGAGGGTGAATCTCAATACTCATGGGTGGTTACCTATTAAATTCGTTGGCTTATATATTTATTATAGCTTTTCCATAAAAGTTTGATTGCACAGCATTTAGTGGTACTGGATTTTGTTTTGTGGACTGATCGATCTGTTAACCTACATTTGAAGTTGGGTTAAATGTCCTTTCTTTCCCACAAGTAGGATGTCACTACTTACAGGAGATACAAATCTTTCAGGTAACAAGTACTCTTACTCAGTGCTAACATAAACTCCAAATAACATAATTTAAATAGGGCATAACTAGTTATATAGCCAATAAAAATTAAACAAATATAAATTTAAAAAGTCAGTACAAAACATTAAGGAACATGTAAGAAATATATAAGAAATATATATATATATATATATATATATATATATATATATATATATAATTTTAAAACAGTATGTTTCATCCTAAGTACAAGTTTGATCAATACAGTTTGATTCAAACCAGGTAAACGATCAGCCTGCAATTGTAAAATCCATTTATATTCTTTATTTTCTAACCTATTATTTGTCATCCCTCCTAATTGATTTGTTTATCCTTTCCATTACCCTAAATTTAAATTGATGTGAAGCATCAGTTTCAAAAACATGATTTGCTAAAGAATTGCTCATAACACATCTCCTAATATCGGAATTATGTTCAATTAGCCTGTCTTTCAAATGTCGTGTTAACTTAGCAACATAAAAGCTTGAGCATTTTCTACAGGTAGCAAGATATATAATAATGCCAGTACTGCAAGTGGCAAAACGTTTAAACGAAAAAACAATGTTAGTTAGGGGATGTGTAAAAACAGTATTTTTTCTCAACAGCACTCACTCACATATACACACACACACACACACACACACACACACACACACACACACACACACACACACACACACACACACACACACACACACACACACACACCATACCTCTTAACAATCCCTTATTGACTAAAACCTCATGATATTGTCTCTTGCGTTTTGCAGTTTGCAGTCAATAGTGCAAACATTGCAATTTCTTATTTCACTTCTGCATGTGCTATTAACTTATGTGCTTTAAAGAAATATTGAAAATGTTTTCCTGGTGTCTAGTGCCCCCCCCCCAATATTATGTCTAGGGGAAATTCAGAGGTATGGAAGCACCCCACACTGAACACACACACACACACACACACACACACACACACACACACACACACACACACACACACACACACACACACACACACACATTGTCACTGGACACCACTCATACCATTGTATATACTTGCATACACATTCACACACATTCACAAATGCACACATCCCCCAGTACTACCTGTCTGCTAAAGTCCTTGGCATCTACCTCTAATGTAGTCTCACCCACTGAAACAAATGGCTGAACACAAGTTTTGACTAAATTAATTAATGTGACTGTAGTGATTCAGGCAGCTGAGCAGTTCTATTAATTGCTATGATGCATAAGGCACTTAGAGCTGGCACTTCCGGGGGGAGCACATTGCTAATTATCATATGTGGTCCCCCTGTAATACCTCATTTACAGCTGTGGCAGGCCAGAGAGACAGCCCACTGTGGTGCTGTACATCTTTGAGGCAATTGTTCAAGTAGGGCTGTTTCTGAATTGGACATGGCTACTGCTAGCAATAAAAAATGCCTTACTGCTGGGTTTCACCGTGGGCAATAAGGTTTCTGAATTCCAGTGATAGTTGAGAAGCACTGACCAATTTTATCTAAGAGAATTTCAGAAACGTTAGGAGACAAACCAAATGTATTTTATAGGCAGAGCTGCAATTTAGATGATATAGTAGTCAACAAAAAATGGATCACAGAAAGCAATGTTTAAAATCTGAAATTCTTGCTGTAGTCATGTATTATACAATCATATGAGCAAAACCACTTTTTTTGCATATAACTACAGGGAGGTATTAAAAGTTTTGATTACTCTAGCACTATTGATTTGGTTTGCATAACAGTAGACTAATGTTCCAACTTTTATGCCGGAGACCAAACAAAACTACACCACTTAGGAAAATATACCACTTGCTAGTTAAAACATTTTGGCTAGTAAGTGGTGTGATTTTTTTTTGTGCATCACATTAAACATAAAATAGGCTCAATTAAAGAAAAAGCCTAGTCATATGATAAAATAGGCTAAATTTAAAGAAAAATAAAGCTCTACAGAAATTCTAAGAAAGTCAATATTTTAACCCTTTTCTTTTTAAGTACATAATGAATTCCTCTCTATTATTGAGACCAGGGTAAAAACATGCATTTAGTTTAACTTGCCAACAGTACTCTAGCCATCCCAGTTCTTCCACTATGTTAATAATATTATTGGTGTTACTCAATGCTTCTAATACTAAGCATTTAAAGTTAACTTTGCATTTACTTTCTTTGTAGTGTTTACACATAGCATTCTTTTCATCTCCATTGGCAATAGCATACTTATGCTCATAGATTCTTCTGTTGAGCTCCCTGG
Source organism: Protopterus annectens (assembly GCF_019279795.1). NCBI lineage: Eukaryota > Metazoa > Chordata > Ceratodontiformes > Protopteridae > Protopterus > Protopterus annectens. Next base: position 562,928,844 of record NC_056727.1, read on the forward strand.
TATTTCTTCCCACATAAAAAGCATGACAATCAATGCACATTAATAAATAAACTATATTACATGAAAAGCTTCCTGGTATTCTGACTACATAGTTTCCCACTTCAATTTCACTAGAGTCAGTATACAAATAATTGCAGATGTTACATTTGAAACACTTATTCATTCCTTTTTTTTACCTTCAACTTGTATTTTTCTATTTAATTTACTCTGAAAAAATCTTTAATTTCTGGCTCTCTTTTGTACAAACCTGCGCCCTGTACCTATATTTTTGATAATTTCATTATTAGCTTTGAAAATGCCCCAATTTCTACTAATACTTTTTATAGCTTTAGAATCAACACTATTTTGCACTGCTAGTGCTGTCTTGTGCGTATATTCTCTTGTTTTTGTATTATCACATTTAGATACTTTTTTTTCTATTTCTTTCTCTAACAACTTATTCATATCCTTGTTAGGATACTCTCTACATTCCATTCTTTTACAGAAATATTCAGCTTCTTGTATGAAAACATTGTCATCTTTAATAAGATTGCTTATCCTTTTTAACTGGCCCTTAACAATATTAGATTTTGTTTTCTTGGGATGTAGACTAGAATAATGTAAGTACATATTGTTCTGAAAATCTTTCTTATAAATCTTAAATATCAGCCTATTGTCTTCCTTATAAATAATAAGATCTAAATAGTTAATTCTGTGCATGTCATAATTATAAGTAAATTTAAGATATGAACATACATATTAATATATTTCAGGAAATCATTAAAGATATCAATAGGCCCTCTCCAAATTAAAAATACATCATCAATTAAGCAGACCATCTTTAATATATAGTCATTATATTCACTATTGATGATGTTAGCTGTCTCCCAACCTTGCATAAATACATTGGCATAACTGGGAGCTAAAGCTGCTCCCATAGCCACTCCATTGGTTTGAACATACAGTTGTTCATATAATTCCAAATAATTGTAACTTAATACCAGATCAATCATTTCCATAAGCAATCTTACCATATCAGAAGAAAACATTATAGATCATTTCTGACTGTTTCCATACCATCTATGTTAGGAATCATAGTATAGAGGGAATTAATATCCAATGTAACTAACACATCTGTTTCATTCACAACTATAGTCTCAGTTTTACTCAAAAAGTCAAAGCCATCTCTTATATATGTAATGTTTTTAGGTACCACTCTTTGTAACATTTTGTCCACAAAAACAGATATCAGCCTGACTTTTAGCACTTGCAACAATAGGCCTTAGCGTAGGGGGGGGGGATCTTCTAAGGTTTTGTGGATCTTTGGTATACCAAAGATCGTACTTACTTTTGGGTTAGTATTACTTAGCTTCTTTCTTGTTTTTTCATCTATTCTGCCAGTGCAGAACCATTCTTCTATACAAGAATCTATAAGAGCATATCCCTTTTTTACATCTGAAAATGTCACTTTTTTATAGAATGTTTGTCTTTTAACAATTCTCTCATTTTATACTCATATTCTCCCCCATCTAGTACTACCAAAGATCCCCCTTTATCAGTCTTAGATATCGGTACTTCTTCATTTTTATATAATTTCTCAAAACATTCCTCATTTTTAGTCAAGTTGTAATACTTATATCCAGCTCTATTGTCCAATGTTTCAACTATTTATGCTTCACATCCATTTAAAAACATTTCTAACTCTTTACATAATGGTGTGTTAAAGCAACTAGGCTTATAAAATTCACTTTTTACTTCATTGCATTTGTTAAACATTATGTCAAAATTAAGGCTTCTAACATATCCTCTTAGTTCATTTATAGCAACTAATTTATCTGCTCTCTGAGCTGGAGCAAAATTCCAGCCTTTGCTTAATACACAACATTCCTCTCTAGGTAATTCATAATTAGAGAGGTTAACTATTTTAAAGTTTACAGTACCGATGTCATCCTTGGTTGATTTGATTTTTTCCAATGTCTCGTGTTGTGGTTCACTTGTGCATATCCATTTTTTGATTTGCTTGCTATAATTTTTGAACCTTCCGTTTCTGCTGCTTGCTGTTACTTGAGCCCATGCTCTCTCCTGGTTATTAACCCTCTGATATACTTCGACCACTTGTTGGCATTCGTTGTTGTGATGGGTAACTATTTCTTTAGTGTGAGCTGAGTTTGTGCAGGCATTCGCCTCCTTCATTTTAGGTCGGACTACTTGTTCAGCATTTTTTATTGCTGAAACTTATTGTTTCTCACTCACTTTTACTGTCTCATTTGAGCTCATAGCACCCTGATTTCCAGGCTTGCTATGTAGTCTCTCCAACCTTCTTAGTGAATTTACTTCTGCCTCACTTTTTAAAGTTGCATCTTCTCTCATCACGCTCGCTATATTCGCACTGTGCAGTTTCAACCCATATGCTCCGGCCACACCTCCTGCATAGTCATTCTTGTCTCTCAAGAATTTTTTGACTTTTCTTTGACATAAAGTATCATTGAGTTTGATTAGATTATCTTGACTTAAGTACATTTTGCTGGCAAAATTATCATTAGAAGTCACTTCTTTAAGTCTCGCATAGTGATTTTTCACGTTTTTAGTAATAGACTCAAGTTTGGCATTATTGAACTCACGTAATACTTCCATATATTGCAGACCGGCTCTTTGATTTATCTCGAGCTATTTATCTACCAGATTTTTGGGTAGATCATTGCCAGCAGGCAATTTAATTACTCTAAGTCCCTTTGGGCCTGTTGATTCAGTAAGCAGTTTTCAAAAAATAAGTTGTCCCATTGCAAGAGTTTGAGTGACACAAGATCATTTTCTATGTTCTTAAACAGTTCATCATGGTTAACCACTATATTTACAGGCACTGTTACACTATTGTTGTTGGTATTGAACAGATTAAAAGGTGTGGCAAGACATCCGTTCAAAATCTCTTCCCTGAATTTCCATTCAGGCTCGTCCTCCTTTGGCTCCCGGCTAAAACACTGCTAGTACCTTCAGAGTTAACTATAAATGATCCAGTGGGTGTGTCATTCAGCATACACCCAGTTGGTAAAGCTGTGAAGCTAGTTATCATATGACTAGGCTTTTTCTTTAATTGAAACTATGGGCTTAAGCTTTGATGGTATACAGCTTGGCCCACAAATTAATTTTTTAGACATAAGCTTAGATGGATTTACAACTAGTCTCCATAGGAAATTTGAATATAGAAATGTATTTTTACATGGGAGTAGTTGTCACCCCAAACATTTGGTCAAGGTACTGCCTTATAATGAATTCTTATGAATTCATAGGCTATGCAGCCTTGATATGAGTTTTGACAGAGAGATAGCAGAAGCAGAAGATATGTTCATTAAAAGAGGCTATGATGTCCAACTGGTTAGGGCAGCTAAACATAAAATTATGGACATGAGGTACCCTGTTATCTCTCAGGGAGATTCTTATGATGCCTGAGTTGGTGGGAAACATAAGGTCTGTACAAGTAGAAATAAATCCACTAATACATCTGTGAATAATGGAGACCAAAAGAAAGTTTTTTTAGTGATGACTTATAATGTCATCACCGAGAAAATAGTTAAAAAGCACGTATCTTGTGGCCTATGCTCCTAAGGAACAAAATTTTTAATTCCATACTACGTGATTTTGTTAGTATTGCTTATAAAAGAGCTAGGAATGTGTCTGATATTCTGGTACATAATCAGTTTTGTTTATCAGATATTAATGTTAGTCATAATTTAAGTACAAATAAGGGCACTGTTCCATGTGATGGTTGTTCCATCTGCCAATATGTAGTGAGCTCTTTTTCTTATATTAATGGTGTTAAATTTACAGATAGGTATGGATATAGTTGCAATACAGAGGGGTTGGTTTATGTGCTGAGATGTGGATGTAATACGTTTTACATAGGGGAAACTTACAGGGGTTTTAGGGTCTGTTTGCAGGAACATATTAGGGACATAAAAAAAAAATTAGAGAGTCGTCTTGGTAGCCACTTCTTTATAACACATAACTCCAACCCTGATTCCCTTAGGGGTTGTGTCCTAGAAAAATTGCAAGTTGGCATAGGTGAATGTGTGTCTTTAAAAAATAAACTTAAAAAAAAAATCCTCCTGATTTTAAAGTATGGTACTTTGGAGCCTTTGGGACTCAACAAGGAATGTAATTGGAAGTATGCAATTTGATTTACATGCTTAATTGATTAATTGTTGTATGCAGTATCCTGTATTTAAGCAAACAGTGTTTTGTAGTGTTTTTACTCTTGGAAGGCTGTGTAAGCCGAGGCACTAAGTGTTTCATTAAATCTGTTCATTTTCTGGATCGGTGGTCTTTATAGTATTTTTAAAATTTATTTTTTATTTTATTCTTTTCTTTTCTTATTTTTTTTAAGTTGTATTTGTTTTTCTTTAATTGAGCCTATTTTATCATGTGACTAGGCTTCTTAACTTAGATTGGATGCTGTTGGGTGATGTATCCCAGGTTTGGGTATTTAATGTACGTAACGAACAATGCATTTTAGTCTGAAGAAGTCTCTGAGAGTGAAGGGAGATGAAAGCGCTAACTGAAGTAATTTTCTTGTTAATAAAGTGCTGCTAATCCTACAGATACTGAAATTTATTTTTTATTCTGTTTTCTGACAGTTATTTGCTTTTGCTGTGCTGATTTTTGTTGGTTTATTTGACTTTATGGTATTCCTCATTACAATTATTTAAACAGTAGTTGGGTTTTATTTTTAAACTCTGATGAAACACTTTTCACTAGTTTGAAATGTACTTTGGTATGGTTTTGTTGATGATAAATTTATTTTAATTGACTGTTATTTTGTTGACTATAGTACTACATATACCTCACTGTGAAATTCCACAGGCTGGGTATAGTTAGTGAGCATCTGAAAATAGTTGTCTTGACATGAAGTTGAACCCAGACCATCAGATCACTCTGGACTTTAGGGCATAGGGTTTGCATGGACACCACTGAAGTATGGGGATCCAAATTCCTTTCATTACTTGCCTTGATGATATCTTCTCCAAGAGACTGGAGAGGGGGCTAAGGGCCAGCGGGCACGAGAGGGAAAGTATCCGTGAGAAGCAGCGTTGCTTCACAGCAGGAGAGTCAATAACTGTATGAAAATAAGAACAGCAACTTATACATGATATCTCTAAATATGGATGGATCACCAAAACATATTTCTCAGCTGTTTGGAGTTGTTTTTTTTAATCATTGAGTTGTTTTTTATCATTCTCACTCCAAAAAGATACAACTCTCTCTGGGCATATTTTTTTCTATTGTTTGTAAGACTGACCTATAAGCTTGTGTTGAAGGCTACAAGTTTATTAGGAGCCTGTGATTTTTTTCTGATGTATTAATTTGTAACTCACTTGCAGTATTCATATTCAAAAAAACTCCTCTTTTTGTCATTTAGTTTTTCAAAATTACTATTAATACTCTTATGTTCTCCTTATTATGTTGAATTGTGATATGGAAATATAGAATATGGTATGCTTCTGATAAATAATGGATTCCCAAAGCAAATAACAAACATTCTACCCAAATATGCAAAATGATAGACAAAGGATCACATGTGGACATGAATATAAAATTAATGGTTTATGTGAAGGTAAGCTCCCTTCACCCCATGTGAGGACAGGGTTTTTATTATTTTATTAAATAATATTTGATACTTTTCATGCAGAAATAAATTGATAGAAAATATGCAAGATGAATTCCACCAACCATGATACATTTTAGAACAGAAAGAGTAATGCCCTATTAGCCATATCCCTTTTCTGAAAATATATCATTCACCACATACAAAAATGCTTGTAGAAAACCCATAGCTTTCATAATAAATTATTAAGGAACTGCCTCTGTTCTATGGTAATGTAAAATATTTTAAAAAGCCATAAATCCAAAGCTGCAATTAACAGAAGTACATGTGAGTCTGTACCTGGAGTAACTGCATGCAGGGTCAATCTGAAGCTTAAAGAAGATGGCACACAAATGATTTACACTTTGGAGATGTGACTGAGTTTCATTGCTTTTCCCACAGCTCAGCTTCATTTCCAATGAAGCTTTTTTTTTCTTGTGTTTGGGAGATACATTCCAGTTTGCCAAGAATCACTGTACTGAGCTGTATCATACCTTTCATATGGCAAGACTCGGCATCTGTAATTCTCATAGATTGCTTCATAGATTCACACAAGGCTAACTACCCTAAAGGGCCTTTTTAAGCCTACCCAATAACCCAAGGTCAGAATCAAACTCTGCATTTTGTATCTAAGAGGTGAAGACTTTGATCATTATACCAATCAGCCACACCATGAAGTGATGACTCCTTCCAAAGTGTTTACTAATTTCTGCATCTGACATATTCTGTCCAATGCCCCTACAGAGCTCCAAATCCAAGATTTCCTGTCATCTGAGACCTAACATGAACAGTATGGGTTTTGCTACTAGTGAGATGATGAGAATTCCTCACTCCTTCTTGAACTGGGCCATGAACAGCACCTTTAGAAATCCCTGCTTCTGCATAACTGAGACAGATCCTACTGGGTTTTGAAATGTGTAATACAAAGAAAGGGCATTCAAGGCTTTAAAGTAAAGCATTCGGCTAGAAATGAATGCTGACCAGAGCCACGGCGTGCAACTACATTACCACTAGTGACCCAGATTTCATTAGTATACCTACAAACCACAGATATGTCTTGGTTAGGGAAATAGAACAGATACAGGCCTGCTATCCTATTCAAAGGTAGAGGAAGTCATGATCTGCTCAGCAACCCCACTCCCAGCCAAAACCAAAATAACAATACACAGAGGATGATGGTAATGTAACCTGCAGGCTTGGATTGTGCATCTTTTGAAATTGCTCGTTGCCACTTTTTCCGTAAGTGGTTTGTTTATTTCTTTGTTTGCTTTTCCATCGTAAATGCTGAAACCTTAACCCACTTCTGTGTAAATGTAGGCTGCAATGTGCACATTTCAGCAAGATGTTAGTTTAAGTCATGTCTTAGGTAATGGTTACTGACCTTTAACCTCAAGGTATGACAGATGAAACCTCAGGACATTTCTCATCTTCCCACTGCAGGGTCTGCATTCTTTTGTTAAAGTATACCAGTTAAGGAGTTAGACCAGCTAGGGATGGGTCATGTCATAGCAATGCAATAGTATACATTTGGAAGTATATAAGTGAATCTGTCAAAACATGGAGAAAAGTGAGACATGGAAAACAAGCAAAGCTTGGAATGAAGTCACGATGACAAGTCACTAGTAAAATGCTTGTGGTGAAGTACATGCTGTCCATGATTTTGCAATGACAAGTGAGAGCTGATAGGTTCAATTTATTTATTTATTTTTACAGAATTCAAGCAGTGAGATGTCTATTTTCAGCTGCAGTGAGCTGCATGGATGCAATTTAAATGTTCTGAAAATGAATCCAGAAAAAAAAAAATCTGTCAGCTATACCCAAAAATTCTGAAGACTTGTTTATTTTTCACTTAGAGCATGAGCACATTAAACTAGCAGCTTAGCAAGTGTTTCCTTACTGTTAAAAACAAAAGTATATCTTCTGTGCAAATTCATAAGCTTGTGTTTGTGTGTGTGTGTGTGTGTGTGTGTGTGTGTGTGTGTGTGTGTGTGTGTGTGTGTGTGTGTAGCTAATGTGGATTTACAAACATTTTGTAAGCACTTCTATTTATACTCTACAGCTTTGTAACTATTGGTTGATTTGAAATATGCACAAGTACATTTCTTAAGGTTTGTAAAATATGTATGGTTTCCTTACATCTTCCTCAATAAATGAGCAAATCACCAAATTAAATGCTTTCATTTTAAATTCCCTTTGATAAGAGAAATCTTGCACTTCTGTTAAAAAGGTCATTAGTAATCATTACTCAGTCCCTAGAAATCTGAACACTGGTATTTCAGAAAAGTTATAAAGGGTTTTGTGGCTGGTGGCTTCTAGAAAATGAAAACACACAAGAGTTTGAAAGTATGAGAACATTCATATTTTCCATGTGCCATATAAAATTTAAGAAACATATATCCATAGCATATATTCATGGTCATACTAAATGCACCCTAAAGACATTTTATATTTTTCCCACAAAAAGCTTTATCCACAATTTGCCCTCTACAATGCTTTAACATCAACATACATATGCAAACTGTACAAAACATGACAACCTCAGTTCTTAAAATGCTGCATAGTTCCAGAGAACTAGAGGTTGTTATTCTAATTTTCAAATTATTGAGATGCAAGTGATGCACAACACATGGCTGAATTTTATGTACATGACATCAAATTTTAAAAACAAAATAGTCCCAAAATATGTTAATACATTTCTTTTCACAAGTATAGATAGAGCTATACAGCTAGACATACACAGATAACTGGATAGAGATAGATAGATAGATAGATAGATAGATAGATAGATAGATAGATAGATAGATAGATAGTTATGAATGGGACATGCCTCCAGGTCTCTCAACTGATATTAATATTTACCTGTGGAAAATGAGGTGTCAGAATGTGGCAGTGATAAGTTGAATGCGCACTCAACTAATTTTTGTGCTTGTTGATACTGGAATTTGATGCATGTGAATGTCCCTCCTTATCAAGGTGTGCAGCTTTAATGCAGCCAGCCAATGTCCTAAATAGCTTTAATGTGCTTATAAAATTAATCTTTGTAATTTATGTTATTGACTTGATATTTTTAAAGTCATAAGTTTTAGAAATGGGTTGACCAAATGTAGACCTTCAGTGCCTTTAAGAAATCTATGACATTTCTTTTTGTAGCTACTCTTTTAGTATTAGTTTGAGTACATTACCAGAACCTCATATCTAAACATACCCAAGACTGACATGGACCCTAAAGATAATGTGAAGCATTATATTCATAACTGAGTTTTACATACCCATGTGCAAATGGGTGTACTTCTAATGAACAAAACTCCACTTACCCAACTTTCTTAACACAGAGACAACACCACCGAATCCACAGTTGAATGAACTCTCAGATCACCAATAAGGAACTACACGTAAGTAACCACTTGGCCTCCATGGTGAACTTTGCCCCTTTCCCCACTGTAGTGCGATCTCGAAGTTGGTATATTTAGTTAGTGAGTGTGTGTGTGTTGAGGGTGGGGGGGGCACAGCCCATGTGGGGGTGGGTTTAATTTGCTTCAGTTTTTATTTTATTTTGTGGTGTGGACAAGTGGTTACTTACCTGGAGTTTTCAGGTGGTGATCCAAGTGTTCATTCAAATGCGGTTTCTGCAAAGTTGTCTCAGTCTTAAAAAAGACAGGTAAGTTGGTTTTCGTTCATTAAAAGTTGACCTTTGCAAATGTAGTAGTATGTTGGAGGATTAATTTCATGTTTTAAGAATTAATCAAAGCAGATGGAAAAGATAACCTGAATAAATTAGCTGTATTTGGAAAACTAAGAGTTTTGATGCTAACAGACATATCAGCATTCACAGGAAAATCTTTTATAATCATGTCCTGTAAAATGTTCCAGTTTTAAGTTAAATGGGAGTCATGAATAAGTTCCCGTTACATATACTTATGTAACTGAGCAGGTTGACTGCTTGTATCAATATACCCTGTACCAGAATACATCTGAAGTATGATATAAACAGAGTTTAACATTTTAGTTACCATATGAGGTGTGGGGTTGCATCTGCAACTGGCATGTTCCTTTCAGAGTAAATCTATCCTTTGTTTCCTCAGTGAAGTAATGAGTCATTGCACCCAGGCAGTCGTGTTGTATTATTTTCCCATTTAAAAGTTACAACTGCCACATCCTTTCCTTGATGCTGTTCTCTGAGGAACACTCCTTGTGAATAAAACTTTGGGTGGTATTCATAGTCATTATGTGGATGCAGTAAGGCTATCCACGTTGTACCTGAATGAGCCCAGCTAAAAGGTGATTCATAGAGGCCACTTATATTAACGCCTAATGGCAACAAATGAACCTAAACAAATGAAATAATAATGATATATAAGTGGGAAATGATGTAAAATGACATATGCTAATGAAGCATTATCTCACGTATTTGGGATTTATGCTATTTCCAAGTGTGAATTGCTTGCCTTGGCTGAGCCAAAACCACTCGTATGCAGCAGCGCTCGCTGTCCAGCAAGGTGAAGATATAGGCTGAGGATAACTTATTATAACTTTGATAATCAGTCGATACTTGGTAGGTTCAGAGTGGACAGGGACATTATAAGGATCTTGGTGAGTATGTATGACCCCCATAGGGGTATTGGAGGAATGTGTGGACTTCCTATCCCTGTGGATATTAAGCTATGTAAAACCCTCACAATACTTGCCACAGAGACTTTCCAGAAAGTGATTGTGGACATGTTAAGTATCTCACAGGCTTCTGCTTTGAGGATACTGCAACATTTCCTGGATGTACTGTAAGCACTTGTGAATCAATGCATCTGTTTCCCAATGTCACCTCAGGACTTAGCCAGGACTGTGGGTGCATTTTATGGGGTGACATGTTTCCCTGAGGTACTCAGTCTGATACATTGCACCTATGTTGCAATTATGGCCCCTTCTGGTCCACAAGGGGAGCAGTACCACAATAGGAAGGACTACCATTCCATAAATTGCCAAGTAGTCTGTGATACATGGAGAGTGCATCACCAGCTTCTCTGCCCAGCATCCTAGCAGTGCACAGAATTTCCAAACATAGTACACTAGCTTACTCTACCATATGGCAGGATACCCAGTAGACATCTTGTTGGTACATGATTTTTTTTCTTTTTTCTGTTGTATTTAAGTAGCTATTCATGGTAAAATGTATTGCTGCATACTAAACCACTTTTCCTTTGTTTTTTTCTCCCCCTCCTATTCTTTTTCTTTTTTTCTCTCTATCTGTTTTTATATTTCAGGTGATGCTGGATACCCACTGGAGCCATGGTTCATGACACCAGTGACAAGTCTGAGTGAGGATGCAGAAGACACCTACAACACATCCCTGTCTTACACCTGTATTATCATTGAGAAGGTCTTCAGCCTCCTGAATGGTTAGATTAGCTGCCTTGATGAGTCTGGGAAGCCCTTCAGTATGACCCATTTACTGCTTGCAGGATATTTACTGCATGTTGCATTCTGCACCACATGATCATATGCCAGGCTGGTGGTGATGTGACCCATGATGTCACTCTAGCTTCCAGTTCCAGTCCCACTATGACTAATGATGACTAGAGGCCAGCAGCAGTAAGGGACCTCATGCAGCAGGCTCATGCATGGCATATGGCTGCAGAGATAAACAAGAAGTGTCTACTCTTGACTGATGGACCATGATATTTAGGGTAGTGCTTTCTTTGTTGTAAAAAGTACAGAGTATAATTGATGCATGCATCTATCTATGGGCTATGCTGTGTGGTGCATTGTCTGCTGTCACTGTTCATCTAACATTCCTTCTCATCTTTAAATAATTCTTTTTTTATTTTAGAACAGGTACTCATCATGCTTGGGTGCTAATTGACTCCTGTTCAGTGATGTCATAGGTAATAATCACATTTTTAACTGTTCTACACAATAACTTCTAGTGATGTGGTTTACCTAGGTATGCACATACTGAATGTCCTCAAGTGGCACAATTAGTAAAACCTGTTAAAACAGTATTTAACACAACTTCCTACCTTGCATTTGAGTTAAAATTTAGCATATTATTTTTTTCATATTATGCACTGCTTTCTCAGTTTAAATTACACTGTCTGTTGAGGTATTGCACATCAGATTATTTTATTTTCTCTTACATAATAATTTGTGACTTCAGAGACAAAAATAAATTATCATTTGTGCAGTGATGAGGGTGAAGAGACAGCAGTGTTTGTTTACATGACAGGATACTCATTTTAATCTTTAATATTTTTAACCATGTTTCCCTGAATACTTGTGTTTCACAACTTTTACGTTGTAGGTAATTGCCAGCTGTAGCAATGATAATGCATAGAGCATTAATGATGTTAATGACTGCAATCTTCTATTATGACATACAGCTTTCTTAACAACGTGCCCTGAGGTTTTAAGCAGTTCCTTTACAGCAATGAAATGCATACAGTTGACAAGTGTCTTAAGCACTCTCCATCCTCTTTTATTTATTTAATAATATATTCCCTTTTAAGTTAAATATTGACCTACATTTGTGAAGGTCATATTATAAGTAACAGAAATGTCACACTTGAATCACTGTTGGTCAACATCAAATGTGTCATATACATCTCTTAAAGATAGGGTAGGTGATTGTGGAAGTGAGTTTGAAGAGCTTCTGTCATGAAAGTTGGAGGATGAGTTGGACAGAAGTCATGATCTACTTGATGCAGGTGATCCTGCTGACACTGATCTGACAGTGCTGTGGGAATGTGAATCGATCACTTGTAGTGCCATTTGATCTCTCTCATGTGTCTGGATAGTACCCCATCCTCTTCCCCTTCCAAGAATGATTCCTGCTTGAGTCTGGTAAGTCCAACCTAGTGTAGGAATGGAGGTGGCCACTGATGCATGGTGTGTCACCATACTTCACATCAGTGATACCATAGCTTTATCCCTATTCTCTGTCATTTTGAGGTAGTGCTGGAAATCCTCATGTATACCCTGGAGGATTCTGACCATTTCCAGCTGACTCTCTTTGACAGTTCTCTGAGCCCTAACAATGTCACAGTACATCTGCTGCTGGGCAGCCAAAGCTTTTCGTGTTTCTTGGGGTAGCTGTAACAAATTCCTGCACCTGGCTTCCCTTTGTAAAGGTGCCTCTGTGGACACTGTTACCTCTGAATGTCTGCCATCATCTTGAAAATGTTCATCTGGGTTTGGAGATAGTGAAAAGGTGCAGGGGTTTTCTCTGTTTACAAGCTGGTGTGTAATGTCAGCATGTGTTTGACTTTGTGATACACTGTCACTTCCTGCAGAGTTACTAACTTACTGCGGGGTGAGAGATCCTGACATTAAACATGCAGAAACAAGAGCGATGTAGAAGAAAGATACCCAGACAGTTTCAACAGTGGTAGGTTCAATGTTTCTAATAAAAAATAATCTACAGTCCTGTTTAGGTATGCTACCAATACATGTAACTGTGTATGAATTGCAGGAGTCATTTCTGGGCACATTGTAGGTGCTGTGAAGAGCACTTTTGGCTAACATCAAAGATGGAAACAATACTAATTTCATGAACTTTAATTACACTCCGACTTAGAATCTGGTCCATTCCTGACTTGGTATTAAAATCCCAAAGGATATGGAGAAATTTAAAAAGATAGGAGGTATTCCTCATCTGGTGTTAATGGGATAATTGTTGGAGACTTCCCCTGCTTCTGGTATGGGCAATTGCATTCTGCCTTACCTTTCTTCTAGTAAATCCTATCATATAATTTGTCATATTCTTGTACTGTATTAATGTGTGGTTTCTGCCACCCATATCATTAATGACCAGAACAACTTGATTCCAGGCTTTTGTCCTCTCAGCTTGTTTGGGCCCTTTTTAATAAGCATACATTTTCCATTTGTCGTAAGGGCTGCCATGAAAATGTGATTTTCTGCATGGCTGAAATTGTCCTTTCTCTGCCTTGATCCCTTGTTTTGCATCATTACTATACATGAAAAAAAATCCACAGTCATACACTCCTATTAAAAAAATTAACACATAAGTAAATAGATATGCAAAATCTCAGTCCAACCAAGTAAAATTGTGGTACAGTAATGTGTGCAGTATCATAAATACATTCAGAACAGTAAAACAATCACCTTTTTAACAGCTTCATCCTTCCTCTAACCCCTGCCATTATTATGTATTCATGATACTGTCATGTTTCATTATTCAGTGACGGTTATAGGGATCTTCACATAAGGATACATGTATGTTTGGCCAACAAGGCATTCTTACTTCTTCAGTACTTCACAACTAAAACACAAATATATGCACAATCACTAAAGGACACCAGAGTAAATGATTTTCTCAGTGGTCACTTATCACTTCCCACTGCTGCTGTACTGAATTTCCACTTACAAATGACTGCTTTACACCATTCACTAATTTTACATCATTTTGAAGTGTTTCATATTAAATTTCAGTATTTGTATTATTTTTCTTACTTATTGAAGTCTGCAGTTTCCTAAGTCATTTGTTGACTAACTCTTAATAACAAGTTAATATGGTGGTGTTAAACTATTTCAAGTAAATTCAGGTCCATGTACATGTGCTGTATGCAATTTAGCCCCTTTATACTTAGCTCTATGAATCACAGTTATATGCACATGTGTAAAGCCACTAAGCATATTAGTAATTCTCTACTACTCAGGAACGCCACCTTGGGTTCACGTGAATGTGCTGTAGAAAGCGACAGGGTCCACAGCTGTCCTCAGCAGTCCCCAGCATGCCACAGGAATGCATGGATAGCCCCAGATATGCAAACATAAATAAAATGTAGTACTATGTATGGCAGTTTGCACAGCCATGACGTGTAACCTCTGTCTATCTAACATCATCTGGCACACATTCTCACCTCAGCCACTCAACACTTAGTAAAAGTTGGTAATCGCACACATAGCAATATGTATTTCTGCAACCCCCCCCCTACAAAAAATCTTACTGCTGCTGTACTGCAGCAGTAGATGTCATTCAGGTGTAATACTTCAAAAAAGTAGCTAAGGCAATAAACAGCAGCAGTAGCAATTGTAGGTAATGCTAAGAAAAATGATGATGGCATACTGTTTTTAATGCATCATACAAATTAAATGCGAATGTATTCCATTAACAAACATGTATGGGACAGAGCAGTTTGGTTAAACCAAAGCTGCCAATAATAACAGTACCTGGTGTAAGGCCCTTGCAGGTTATCTGGGTTTGGACAAGGTGGTGACACACCTCAAAGGTGGTGGTTCTTAACATGTGAACCACAGCCCTAAGCCCTATGTTCTTCATTCTGGTTTTGTCACTTCAAATTATGGCAGCACCTGTGAAGGCTCACCTTCAAGCTGGTCAGACGAGACCATGATACTTGTCCACCTTCTTAAGGAGTAGTATCTGGATAAGATCCAGGCATACACAAGAGGAAGTGAATGGAGAAAAACTGACATCTGGTAAGAGTTGGGTGAGCACCTGTCATCCCTGACAGGGATCACCCACTCCAGTCAATAGTGCCTGCACAGATGCAATGACCCACAGAAGCGTAGACACGACCAGCTGACTGAGCGGGTTGACCAGGTAGCGGTGAAAAGGCCAGTGTTCTATAGTAAGTATAATTTTTCTTAGGAGGGGGGTCATATTAAACATAGGTTTAAAAAAATGAACTAAAGAAAGTTGCATAATTGAAGGTATTTGCTAGAAGAAATATGTTTACCTGCAAACATGTCTCTGTAATGTCAATAAAATAATGCAAAAAAAGCATAAACATATCTGTACACAGAACTGCATCTGTATACAAATATATGGAATGTTTATATGCTACCAAAGTTGTCTATATGAGTACAAATGTAAGATATATATGAGTAAATTAATAATCTGCATATATATATATATGGCTGTAAATCACGGCTATACATCAGCATGAATACACTTACAGCTACTGGCTCATGTATTTATGCAGAAAGCAAAGGATGCTTGCATTTCTCATATTTTCATTTAGAATTGTATTACCTTATGTAGTAGATACAATGCATTCAGTTTGTGTAGTCCAGAAAATTATTTATTACTGTATTTATTGTAAAAAATAATAATTTGTTCTACAATATTAATTGATTGTACAAGATGGCTGAAGTCAGTCAGGCACCACCAGAGCTAGACCACTGTCAAATGGGGCCCTAGGCAAGATGATGGGTCAAGGCCCTCTCCTCTCTGGGCCCACACCCACCCTCAGTATTTGAGCCTGAGGAAAGTTACTTAACCAGAAATCCCCCTAACTGGGGCATTTTAGACACACACACACACACACACACACACACACACACACACACACACACACACACACACACACACACACACACACAATGTCTGTCTCTGAAGTATAATTGTCATAGTTTCAAATTCCACAAATTTTCTTCACTAGTATTTTGGTCCAATAAAATATATACAACATGAGCCCTGCATTCCACTGGGGGTCGTTTTGCTAGTGGATCAGCATAACACAGAACTGAATTTCTTCTTTTTTTCCTACCATTATTTCAACAAATGCAGACTGGATTGCTTCAGGTTCAGTATCATATGTAATAATCTGTGAGTGTGCATGAGCTCAGCTGTGCAATAAAGAACCATATAAAACATCTGCCCCATGATTTCTAGTTAAAGTATACATTTTGGATTTCACTGTATGAACATTGGTAATGGAAGGATGCTGCACTGTGAAACTCAACAGGACATACTGAAAGGAATGTGTTTTTTATTAATAATATAACATGCACTCAACACAGACAGTGTTTTTTTCTTGTTTTGAACATATTAACTTGCGAGACATAGTATTAATGAGTGAAAACTAAATTGGTATTTAGTGTTGAGCTTTCTGAAAAAATATTAATAACTATAAATATCAATGTAAATGTGTGATCTATAAACTAATGTCCAAGATAATTGAATCATAAAATACTACAGACTCTGTGAACATGATTTAAGTCCTAGTCCAGTGCTCAACACTTGTTTCTGGTAAATGAACAAGCCACAAAAGGATATGAACTGTCCAACTCACCCCAGTGCAGAAGTCCTTCAAAATGGAAATGCTCTGCTTGGCTGCTCTGTGTCTCTCATGAGGTCCTAAAGCCCTGTTGTGTTTATAGAAGTCTTCCACACTGGAGCTTTTATTTTATTTAGGGAAATCTTTTTTTTAAATAAATCCAGGCTCCCCCAGAAAACAAAGACCAGCCCAGCAAACACAAGTCCCAGGCAGCTGCCTAGGTTGCTTAGTGCTAGATCTGGCTCTACTAACAAGGTTCTCTGGACAGATAATGATGGTGTCATAGGGTTCTAGTTCTATCCAGGCTTGCCGGGCTTTCATCGAACAAGTTAGCCTATGGGATGCAGATAGAAGAACTACTGGGCAAATTCCTCATATAAGAGAATTAGGAAAAGTTGTACACTTGTTGCATCACTCAAAACCATATATAGGTAACAGAGCTGAGCCATCTAAGGATTTAATCCCTACACTTTAGGCCCATCTTTCCTCATCACCTGATGGCTGCTATTAGTAAACCAAGTTTTGGGCTGTGTTTGAATAAACAGAATATTACTGAGAGCTGGAAATATCCAGGCATTTCAGGACAGAGGTCTTTGTTGGTGGGAGCATGTGAAGAAGTAAGAAAACACATGTCAAAAATATGGCGGACAGAGAGCAGGTGATAATGTTACTATGGTTACCCAGTAGTTTTATGGTGAAAGCATTTGTATGATAAACACTAGGGATATATGCACTCGTAAAATCCTTAACAAATTTAAACTTCTAAATCAGGTAGCACCTGAAATATTGAATATCCTAACCTACACCATCAGATAATAATTTTAAATCTGACACTGCTGGTATATAAATGTACTGACTGAACCTATTTCAAAATCTATGGCTTACGCAGTGGCATTAGCTACTGTACTGTTCATAGGAACATAGGATCATAGGAGGTTACTAGTCCATTGGCCCTGAAGCCCTTATAAGCCTAGCCAAGAGTTTAGCCCATATTAGGCAAGTCAGCACCCAAAGCCCCTGTCCAGCAGGTACACAGGTGGAATCCCAGAGGTGTACTTTCTGTTTCCCATCCAGTTATCCAGGTTGCACTTAAAAAGGGATAATGAAGTACTCTGCTTGACGTGAAGAGGGAGTATATTCCACAGATGGGGGGTCTCTGGGACACAAATCTGTTCCTCCAATGAGTCCACAGACTAAGCTGAGGTCACGTGTATGGGTTACTCGAGTGGAGCTTTTCTTGCGGATATGCAGCAGTCCCATCAAGGCAGGGTCTGAGCTTGCTTTGTATGCCAGACAGAGGTCACCTCTGAGGAGTCTGTATGAAACTGAGTGAAGGGACAGGGCTTTTAGCCTGTCTGTGTAGGGTAGATGTTTGAGGCCCTGGATGTTTCTGGTGAGGAACCTCTGTGGTCTCTCCAGCTGCTACATGTGCTTTGCGAGGTACATGCTGAAGGGGGCATTGTACTCAATTGGCCTTATAAGGGAAGAATACAGGGATGTTAAGACCTCTTTGTCCCTGGATGAGATACACTTACTTATGAGGGGGGCCATGTAGAAAGATTTCCGTACAATGGAAGCAACATGGTGGTCAAAAGTCATGTTGCTATCAACCTGGGTGCCAAAATCCCTCACTACTGATTGTGTACTTAGCACATTGTTATTAATGTGATAATATGTGGGGACATCACTCTCGCCAAAGGGGATGATGATGCATTTTTTAGCATTCAGCTTGAGGCCATGTTTCTGGTACCAGTCATTTGCTTGGGTGAGACTCTCTTTTAGGATATCCATATCACTTGGGGAATTGATGAATGCACCCAGCTTGCAGTCATCTGCAAACTTGGTCAGCCATAGCCCACTGGTTCTGGCCTGCACCTCAGAGAAGTATATCCCGAATAACAGAGGCCCCAAGACTGATCCCTGGGTATGCCGCTCATTATGGGTCTACTGCTTGAGGTGGCTTCCCCTATTTGATTAGGTGGGTTCTATCAATGAGCCAGTTTGCTACCCATCTGGTAAGATATGGATTGATGCCTAGTTGAGAGAGTTTATCTATTATGCCCGAGTGGAGAATAGTGCAGAAGGCACTGGCCAAGTTAAGGTAGGTGGTGTGTACCATCTTCCCCTCGTCCATGGCTTTGGTGACTGTCTTAAAGATGTCAACCAGATTTAACAGATACGACTTCCCCTTGTCAATGCCAAACTGTGTGAGGTCAAGTGTTTGGAGGTTGCCAATGTCCCTGTTAATGAGGTCCATGATAATCCGTTCCATGGCCTTGCAGATCAGGCAAGTTAGGCTGATGGGTCTATAATTTCCCGGATTGGTGGATGATCCACCTTTGTGTAAAGGGATGACAGTGGCTGTCCTCCACTCAGCTGGGACAAAACCAGTAATCTGGCTTTAGTTGAATAGGGTGCCAAATGGTGCTGCAAGTTTGTGCCTGAGTCCATGTAGGAATTTAACAATTGGCTTAGTTTCTGCTGTCATTGCAGGGGGATCCAGTACCTGACAGCCTGGGAAAATATGATCGACAGACCACAATGCTTTGCTAGAGATGGCCTGCATCTGTCTTACTTGGACTTCAGGCATGTGGCAAAGGCCCTTGCCTCCCCCATAGTGCCTTTTTTAGGAAAAGTAATGAGATTGATACTACCAACATAAAAATTTCAACAAAATGCAAATTAAAGGTTATGCTGCTAAACTCTAGGAGTCTGAACATGAAACTGCACTCATTGCAAGCATTCTTAACCCTGGAAGATGCTGACATCTGTGAAGTCACAAAAACCTGTTTCAAAGCTGCAGAGAGCATTCCAGTCTTACCTGGTTACTCATCCTATCATACATTTAGACACCAAACTATGGGCAGCAAAGCCAAAGGAGGTGGAGTATCAATATATATTAAAGACACATACACCTTCAGGCTGTCAAACAGTATGATGCACAGGAGACACTCCAGGTGCAGTTAACCATTGACAAGACCCCTACTGAAATTATAGCTAGCTACAGGCCCCCAAATTTGACTCAAGATGCCCACTCCACCTATCTAGGCCTCTTGATATCTATCAAGAGTCAACCCTTTACCCTGATCCTGGGTGACTTTAATTACTCAACCACAGAATGGAAAAACTACTCATACCAGAATACAAATGCCCAGAGATTCCTCGATTTTATCAATGCAAATGCCTTGGAACAGCTAGTCGATACCCCCAAAAGAGGTGATAATATCTTGGACTTGGTATTAACCAACATGAGTAACCACTGCAGCATCCCTACAGTATCATCCTCCCTTGTAAGATCTGGCCATAAAGTGGTCACTTTCAAAGTCACCATCTCTCCTGGTCCCCCTCTAGCTAGGTTCAAACAAAAAAACTTCTCCAGAGCTGATTACAACCTCCTAAGGGATGGTATAAACAGCTTCACAACCCACTCCCCCTCTGTAGGAACTGGCACCAATGTCCAAATCTACACCAAAGTACTATATGAGCATTTATATAGATCCATGGAATCAGGAATACCTGACAGGACAAAATCATCCTCTGCAAGGAAGAGTAAACCTGTCTGGTGGACATCTGCAATAAATAACCTATATAACAAAAGGAAAAAATTGCTGTCCAGGACCAGGAAGGAGCCTGAACAAGCAAATAAAAGCACTAGTGAAATCCTCTAAAGCCAACTTTGAGTCCACATTGGCCATATCTACTACAGACAATCATAAGGCCTTCTTCACATATATTCGCAAGCTCAAAGGAAGCACCCACATCTGTTCAGAACTGATGGTCAAGGACACCACATACACAAATGCTGTAGATATAGCCAATCTACTAGCTGACAGATTCAGTGAAAACTTCTCCCCTCTGTCCCCCCATCAGTAAATCAGGACATCCCCAGTACCTGCCCCCCAACCCTTATCTCTAGGGAACAGGTCATCACTGCCCTCTCAAAGGCAAAAAATACAGCCTCCATGGTACCTGATAATATCCCAGGCTGCATCCTACATGAACTCAGTCAGGAACCTGCAGCACCATTAGGCACCCTATTCACCCTAAGCCTGAGTACCAGCTTCTTCCCAACCGAGTGGATGACAGCTACTGTCATCCCTTTGCACAAAGGTGTAGCATCCACTGATCCAGGAAATTATAGTCCCATCAGCCTAACTAGTCTGATCTGAAAGGCCATGGAGCGGATTATCATGGACCTCATTAACAAGGACATTGGCAACCCCTAGACACTTGATCTGACAAAGTTTGGTTTTGTCAAGGGGAGATCATGCCTGCTAAATTTGCTTGACTTCTTTGAGAAAGTCACCAAGGTCATAGATGAGGGGAAGATGGTGCACACCACCTACCTTAACCTGGCCAAGGCCTTCAATACTATTCCCCACTCAGGTATAATAGATAAACTCTCTCAACTAGGCATCAATCCATATGTTACCAGATGGGTAGCAAACTGGCTTACTGACAGAACCCACCTAGTCAAAATAGGGGAAGCCACCTCAGGTAGTAGACCCGTAACAAGCGGTGTACCCCAGGGATCAGTCTTGGCGCCTCTGCTGTTTGGGATATACTTCTCAAAGGTGCAGGCCAAATCTAGTGGGCTATGGCTGACCAAGTTTGCAGATGACTGCAAGCTGGGTGCTGTCATCAATTCCCCTAGTGATGTGGACATCATCCAAGAGGGTCTCACCCAAACAAATGACTGGTGCTAGAAACATAGCCTCAAACTGAATACCAAAAAATGCATTATCATCCCTTTTGGGGAGAATGACGTCCCCACAAATTATTACATTGATAATAAGGTACTAAGCATGCAATCAGTCATGAGGGACTTGGAAACCCCTGTTGATAGCAAACTGACATTTGACCAACATATTGCCTCCATTGTACAGAAAGGTTTCTACATGACCCACCTTATTAGTAAGAGTATCTCATCCAGGGACAAGGTGGTCATAACATCCCTGCATTCTTCCCTTATAAGACCGATTATTGAATGCAAAGTACCTCGCAAAGCACATGCAGCAGCTGGATGGACCACAGAGATTTCTCACCTGGATAATCCAGGGCCTCAAACATCTACCCTACACAGATAGGCTAAAAGCCCTGTCCCTCTATTCAGTCTCCTACAGACTCCTCAGAGGTGAGCTCTGTCTGGCATAGAAAGCAATCTCAGACCCCCCCCCCCGATGGGACTGCTGCACATCCGCAAGTCAAGCTCCACTCTAGTAACCTGCACGTGAGACCTCAACCTGGTCTGTGACATCAATATGACTTGTTGGCAGGACAGATTTGTGTCCCAGAGACTCTCTCTTTTGTGGAATAGACTCTAAAGTTCATAGTTCATAGGTTAGTACTAAGCTAACTGCCCTTGCAAGCCATTTTAAGCCTAGTCAATTATCCCTTGTGAGACTCAAAACCTGCACCTTGTGTTTGTAAGGCAAACACCTTAACCATTAGGCCACCCTCCCAACCCTCTCCTTCTCCATGTAAAGCAGAGTACCTCATTACACCTTTTTAAGTACAACCTGGATAACTGGATGGGGAACATAAAATACACCCCTAGGATTCTACCTATGTCCCTGCTGGACAGTGGTATAGGGTGCTGACTTGTTGGAACATGGGCTAAATTCTTGGCTAGGCTTGTAAGGGCCTCAGGGCCAATAGTCTAGAAACTTCCTATGATCATATGAACAAATCAGTTATATGATACACTCCTTGGCAGGAAATCAGAGCAAACAAACAGATGCTTAGCAAATGGAGAAAATTTCTAGTTAATACCTTTCACACAGTGAAACTAGCTAGAAAATAAATGGATACAGGTTTAAATCAGAAATTTAATATACTTCACATAAACCTGTAAGGTAAAATGCTTCTCTACTCTGGTATGTGAGGCAGACAAGATTCCAGAGTGCTGCTGTTGTTTTATATGTTCGAATGTCCAGTGAAGAGTAAACTGTATTTGCTGAGTGGCAGAGAATAACATTATTTAAGCAAGCATAAGCTGTCACATAAAATATGAAAGAATACAACTATTAAAGGGCAATATACTGCAATACAGGATATACTAATGTGCGACTTCTAGAAGACATTTTCTTCAATATAACTTTTTCAGTGTTACAAAATTAGTATCATGGAAGAGAATGGCAGGGGCATGTATGTTAAATAGCACACACACACACACACACACACACACACACACACACACACACACACAAATATTTTAATATAGACAACACACACACACACACGCACACACACACACACACACACACACACACACACACACACACACACACACACACA
Source organism: Protopterus annectens (assembly GCF_019279795.1). NCBI lineage: Eukaryota > Metazoa > Chordata > Ceratodontiformes > Protopteridae > Protopterus > Protopterus annectens. The sequence goes on from NC_056727.1 coordinate 562,951,788, forward strand.
CACACACACACACACACACACACACACACAGTCTATGTCCTAGTTTGAAATAGCAGGAGTATGACATATTAGAATCCACAGCACAGAGTTTTGGCTCTGACTACACCCAGGGTGACCCAGGTTCAAGTAGTGTTCTCAGGGCTGGTGCAGAAAGCTGGGAGAGATGCAGGTAACCAGATAATTTTAGTTTGCTTACCTTGGGGGATGTAGCAGATTCCTTTCCAAGTGCATCATCTGGGTTGAGTCCCTGAAGTGTACCAGCTGTGGTAGGGACTTCTAGGGGGCTTAATTTCACTTTCATCAAAGGGGTAATATCACATAACTGTTGCTAGGTAGTAGTCCCCTAATGGCATATATTGAGATCTTACTGGCATACCTACAGCTTTCACAGAATCTGGTGACTCATTTAACACCAAGATCTATTTTCTCCTACTCTGTGCTTTTTAAGGTTGCTCCTCCCATGTGGTAGTCCACTTTCAGGTCAGGTCATTAAGACTGATGTGAAGCCACCTACACTTTCCTTCAGAAAACCTCCTTTGTCATTTCCTGGTTCACTTTGTCATTGACCTCAGCTCTCCTTGAAGACATGTTCCCACTTCCTACATCCTCCACTGTCTCTTCTGTCTTAATGTCATCTGCAAATAGGCAGATCCTGTTTTCAGTGTCCCTGATGATTCATAGCATTAAAGATGCTACAGAGCAGTTTTCCCAGGATTAATCCCTGTGAAATCCCAGTAACCACTTCTTCTTCTTATAGGTTCATAAGTTGGTAGCCTAGCCATAACAATTCCCTGACTATTTACTTCCCTGGAACCCTGTCTATCAGGGCGACTGACATGATCCCTAGGGTGAATTTCCTTTCTCCCATCCAATTGTCAAGGTTCCTTTTGAAAAGGGCTAAAGAGGCACTCTGCTTGACATGTATGGGCAGTCTATTCCAGAGTCTGGGGAGTCTCTGGGTCAGGTACCTATCCCTTCAGCATGTTTTGTTTATTGTGATGACAAGGTTTAGATTCATGGAGCATGTGGCTCTGAGGGATTAGGATTTCTTTAAGTGTAGCATGTCCAACAGCTCTGGGTTTGATATGGCCTTGTATGTTAAGTAGAGATCGCCTCTGAGTAGCCGATATGTCTCAGAGTATAGATGGATTTTTTTAAGGCAGTCAGCATAGAGCATCTGCTTTAGGCCTGTGATTCTTTTAGTGAGGTATTTCTGCGGCCTTTCCAGTTGTTGCAGATGTCTTGAGAGGTACATACCAAATGGGGCATTGTATTCTATAATGGGTCTAATGAGGGATGAGAACAGTGGGACAATGACCTTCTTTTTTCTGGATGAAAAGCTCTTAGTGATGAGGTGTGCCACATAGAAGGATTTCCTGACTGTTGTGGCGATGTGGTTATCAAAGCTGAGACCACTGTCCACCTGTGTCCCTAAGTCCCTTATCACACTTTCGGTGTTTAGTGTACTGCCACTTATGTGGTAATTCATGGGTACATGTTTTTTCCCAAAGGGGATAACTATACATTTCTTGGCATTGAGCTTGAGCCCATGGCTCTGGCACCAAGCATCTGTTTCTGTAAGGCCCTTTTGAAGAGTATCCACATCATTTGGGGATTCAGTAATGGCTCCCAGTTTGCAGTCATCTGCGAACTTTGTTAGCCAGAATCCCATAGTGTTGGCCTGTACTTCAGAGAAGTAGATGCCAAACAAGAGCAGTCCCAGGACTGAACCCTAAGGTACTCCACTTGTCACTTGTCTGGAGCTGGATTTGCAGTCAGCTACGTTTACAGTGTGGATTCTGTCAGTAAGCCAGTTGGCAACCCATCAAGTGACGTAGAGATTAATTCCCAGCTTAGCAAGTTTATCTATGATTCCAGAGTGGGGATGGTGTCAAAGGCCTTGGCGAGGTCCAGATAGGCTGTGTGGACTGTCTTACCCTCGTCCATGGCTCTGGAGACTGATTCAAAGAAGTCAATCAGGTTCAGGCGACAAGATTGGACTTCACAAACCCAAACTGGGTGGGGTCCAGTGTTTGAAGGTTGCCAATGTCTTTGTTTATAAGTTCCATGATAAAACATTCCATGGCCTTGCAGATCAGGCTTGTTAGACTGATGGGGTGGGAGTTCTCAGGATCCAAGTTGAATCCCCCCTTGTGGAGTGGGGTAACTGTACCTGTGCACCACTCAGTGGGCATGAAGCCTGAGGTGAGGGTATGATTAAACATGACATTTAGCTGAGGTGCCAGTTAATTTTGTAGTTCATATAGTACACAGCCCGGGATGTCATCTGGTACGGGTTCCTATTACGTTGTCGAATCCTTGAAACTTCGAACCTGTGAACATTGAACTCAGATGTTCAAAGTTTCAAGAATTCGAACATAAAAAAAACAAAAAACAAACTCCCCCAAAACCTACCTAACTGTTGCAAGCAGGGGGGCAAGCACCACTGCACCCCCACACCCCCCTCTCTTTAAATATACTAACTCTGAGATTGCAATACAGTGTGGAAAGGGACGATTTCCCTTTACCACACTGTAGTGCGATCTCAGAGGTGGTATATTAAAAGAGCGGGGTGTGTCGGGGCTGCAGGGCGGCGTGCCCCCCTGCTTGCAAGACTTTATTCTTAGCTTTTTGTTTTTATTTTTTTTAGAGTTATTGAAGTTCTGACACTTCAAACATAAGGGTTCGATCTTATGGTGTTCGAAGTTTCAGAACTTCGATAACATAATAAAAACCCATCTGGTCCCATGGATGCTGTATTCTTAGCTTTGGAGAGTGCGTTTTTTACCTGTGTGGCCATTATTACCAGAATTTGGCAATCTTCCGGTATTGAGATGGGCCGTTTAGGGGGTGAGAGGGGGGTGAAGTTGGCACTGAATTGATCTGCCAGGATATTGGCAATATCCTTGGGATCAGTATATTTAATGTCATTCTGTTGTAGCTCAGAGCAGATCTGAGTATTGCCATTTAGATTCTTGACATAGTTATAGAATGCCTTGTGGTTGTCTTTGGAATCTTTGGCAATTTTATTTATTGGAGGATTTTATGAGGGATCTCAGCTTCTTACTGAGGCTGGTAAGGGAGTTTTTTTGCATCCTGGGATTTTCCTCTTTTCTGCAACAGTTTCTTCCTTTTGTTGAAAAGTTTGTTTATAGCAGGGGACCACCAGATTGGCTTCCTTTATTTGGAGGAGAGCATCTTGGTTCTATTTGGGATGGCACTAATCATGCATGAGTGGATGTGCTCGTACAGTGTCTTAGTGTAGGACTCAGCAGTTGAACTTTCAGTTCCCGTCTGCATGGGTGTTGTGAAGTTTGTCACTTCTGACTTGAGTAGCATGAAGTTGGCTTTGGAGAAGTTTTTTTATGGAGGTTTCCTTACTAGGGGGTGGGGGTGGGATGTGGATGTTAAGGGTGATTGGCTTATGGTCTGACCTAACCAATGAGGGGATGACCATAGGTGTGGAGCATTAATTTCCCATGTTTTTAATGACCAGGTCTAGGATATTGGAGCCCCTGGTGGGACTATGGATTAGTTGATCCAGGGCATTGGAATTTATGAATTCCAAGAACCATTGGGCAAAGGTGTTGGTACATGAGTAGTTTTCCCAGTTAATGGCAGGGTAGTTGGAATCACCCAGTATTAGGGTGTTTGGTTGTATCTTAATATTTTCCAATATGTTTAGAAAGGTGTAGTGAGAATCTTGGGGCATGGTGGGGGATCTGTAGCAAGCTACAATTTGGATTGCAGTCTTACCTAGTGTTGGTCGCACCTGGAGCATTTCAGACACATTGTGTTGGGCAATTAGCCTGGTGTTGTGAATATCCTTGGTGAATATGGACACTGCTCCACCTTTAGTGTTTCGATTCTGGTTTGGCGGCCAAAACGTGTGGTAAGAGTTGTAGCCTGGTATTGCAGGTGGGCTCTCTGGAACCTTGAACCCCAGGTCTCAGTTACTGCACAGATATCAATGTTCTCCATTTTTAGGAGTGCCTTGAGAGAGTGCATTTTGAGGTTTAGACTTCTACAATTGAGTAGCATTACCTTCAGATTTTGCATGCTTATACCTGTTACAGTGGTAGTTTTGTCCTTTGAACTTTGCCTAAAAAAGGCACTATAGGGTTGGCAAGAGCTTTAGCCAGTAACCTGAATCCCAGGGGTGACAGGTGCAGACCATCTCTGGCAAAGCATCGTTGTCTGTCAATCATGTCATCACAGGCAGACAGATACTGGATCCCCTTTGAATGACACCAGAAGCTTAGCCAATTGTTGAAGTCAATCTTTTTGTCCTTATATTGTGGTATCATTCTGGGCAAAGGCAGGATGCTACTCAGAGCTAGGGTCATACCTGCCTGGGCCACATGATCCGAGAGCTCTTCCATGTCTCTTTTCATGTAGTCCAGGGAGGTACGTCTCAAGTCATTCACTCCAACATGGACAATGACAGAGTCATATTTGTACTTGTTGTGGAATGACGTGAGTGCATGCATTATGTGGTGGATCCTGGCACCCGACAGGCAGCTGACTGTAATTTTCTCCTTGTTCAGCCTGGTGAGTGGGACATCAGTGTGCCTGACTATAGAGTCACCTATGATTAAAATGTTAGGTACGTTGTCTTGCCTTAGGGGCTGTTGCTGGGTGGCACACTGGTGTTGTGACTTATGTGACACTTTGGTTGTGATTGGTGTTTGTTTGCGTTTCAGCTTTGGAGGTCCTTGTTGCTTGGGTAGGTTACAGTTAAGGGCCTCTGCATATGTGGAATTAGTGTTGCTATGTGTGGGTGTTGGTGGTGTGGGTTTAGAAGGGCTATCTGTTGCTTGAGGTGTAGTGCGGGTATTAACCTCCTCTTGACAGTCTAGCACAATCTTGGGTGGAGAGAGCTTTGCTTCCAGTTTGGCTATGTAAGTGCATCTCTCACAGGTTGCAGTATTGAGTGGTAGTAGGAGAGGGTTGTCTGTGTACATGAGGCAATTGCTGCATTGCTCTAGTATGCCCAGATTCACCAGGTGGACAGGAGAAATCACCGGAAGCACACCCTTGGACATGCCTGGTTTGGTGCTCTTTTTGTAAAGTACAGGAGCTGTTTTCCCTTACCTTGGCAAGGTACTTTGCAATTATAGGCTGTTTAGTGCCTATGATTAATTTCTCCTTATTAACAAGGAGTGTTGAGTGCTTGTATCACTTTAAGGCTTCCTAGTGCTTTCCAGCAGCTATTAGAGCAAGTGCTAGTCACAGGGATGCTTAAAGGTAAGATGAAAAAAAAAAGTGGTTTATCCTAAACACTGCAGTGTGCACTAGAGAAGTTAGATGTGAAAGTAGGTAACTTAAGTTTTACCTGTCTAAAAAGTTAAGTTTTAGTGGAGAGTCACTATTTTTAAAACAGCAAGATAGATTGAAAGGGGGTTGTCACTTTTGTATTCTGGTACTATGGAATACAGTAGAATGGCCAATAAATTTAAATAGTTTAAGGGGAGTGATTTCACAAAATGATAATTTTGTGCTTACTCACATAAGCCAGTGAAAGCAGAGAGGAAATGAGATATATGGTCAAATTAACATAAGAGGCAGGCATCTAGAAAGACAGTGGTATTTAAGAACACAATAGTAACAGCGTGGGAGGGTGGGAAAAATTTCTGCCTGACTCACAAGAGACAGAGCTGTGATCTCTTTTGAAGTTTTAATATGCAGTTAAAGCAGAATACAAGTAAAACACAAGGTAAAGAAAACAAATAACAGTATTCAAAATATAGAAAGGCAATAAAGTAATACAAAATACAACAAATAAAAAGCAAACTAACATTTTCTTCACAGCAGAGTGTAGCAGAGTCTGGGTGAGCCTTTCTATTAAAGATCTGAAATGTTTTCTTTTACCCCTTAAATAGAAGGGTTAGTTCCTCGCTCCACCCCCTCAGTTCACAAATGATTAACCTTAAGTGACCTCTTCTATCTTATGTATGAGTCCTTAATTGATCAGTTCTAATTTCTGATAAAGTCCTAATAGCCACTAGTGTTTGCTTTTAGCCTTCCTTATACCCAATTAGCCACGTTCTCTCCTAAACCAGCTTCCTTTCATCTGTCTGTCAGTTTCCTCTGTGGGTAGCAAGACTGCATAAGGACCCTGGTGCAGGGAGATCATGACGAAATCAAGTCAGCTACAGTACTGGGTAAAACAGAAACAAGAGGGAAATTCTGGTAATGGACGTGCCAGATTCCACCAATAAACCTGAAGTCTCCTGCTTCTACTTTAAGGAAGTGGAGTGTGGTAGCATTAAGAAACATGGGTGTGGGTGTGGCTTCAGTGCAAGATTAAGACACAATCAAGACAAAAAGCTTAGTAAATTTGGTACTCACGAAATGAAGGTGCAGGAGATCTAAGGTACAGGAGAAATTTGATAACAGAGGTTATGCCTGAATATGGTATGTATTTTCAGATGTAATGGAATAGAAGGTTATGATGGAGGAAATAAAAAAAAAGTACTGTAAAAAAGTGCTGTAAGTATTGGCGTATCAAACAGGGAAGATGTAAAGAGTATTAGAGGGTGGGAAAAGGCATGAACCCTGACTAACCTGTATATATATATATATATATATATATATATATATATATATATATATATATATTAAAGGAGGGGTACTGACACAAATAATGGGAATAATTAATTAAGAGAGAGAGAGAGAGAGAGAGAGAGATAGAATGTGAAGACACCACCATGGCTCAAAATGATTTGAGAAGTATTGTTAGGGAAAGAAAAGGGCACAAAAATATGAATGAAGGGACAATGGAATATGGAAGCACATGTCAGGAAATAGGCAATCAGAAATGTCAAAAAAGGCTTTCCTGCTCAGGGGAGAAAGTTGGTTACTGGGTAGTATATGGATACAAACAATACATGCAGAAGTATGAGACCTGAAATCAGGTTGCTAAATGATATGTCAAGGTGGATTATCAGGTGAAGGTACCGAATATTTTATCTCACTTCTTACTAAGGCATGCAGTGGTTATTTACATGCAAAGTGGAAGCTGTAAAAGGTGCAATGCAAATGGACAACTGAGGGGAGAGAGAGAAGAAAGTAGAGAAGATGAGTGAAGGCAGGAAATTAACATCCTCCATCAGCTGATGAATAGCACTATAAAAACTGAAATAATGTAAAGCTGAAACTTATAAAATAAATAATGTTTTAATTATTCAGTACTGCTAATACATCAGCAGCTAAATATTTCACATGTATTACAAAGAATTATGTTAATTCTTATTGGGTCTCCAGTCAAAAGCTTTTATTTGTTTTCAAAATTGATAGTGATTTAGCTGTCACGCTTCAGTCTTAAAGTAAATTTCTTGAACTCTTTCCTTGAACACATAACAACTTGGCTATGACTGGATACTAGTCATAATCTTATCTGTTTTATACTTCTGTACATTTTATTTATTTAAGATCTAAATCTGGCAGTTGGTGCAGAGAATTAAGGTTGTGAGCTTAATTCCTCTACTATTGTGTTTGATTCTTTCGGTCTTCATTTGCATACTGTATGACCTTAAGCAAGTCACTTAATCAGACATTTCTCCCAGGTCACCTTGGAAAAGGGACTGTACGGCAGTACTGTTAATAAATCAGTAGCTAAATATTCTTCATGTATTATAAAGAATTATGTTAATTTTGATTGGGTCTGTAGTCAAAACCTTTTGTTATTTGCCCTCAAAATGGAGTCAAGAAGTAATCTTTTGTTATTTGTCCACAAAATGGAATCAAGACATTTACCCCTGAAAAGGGACTATGTGTCAAGTGGACTTACCTGTTTAGCAAGTGGGTATTATTATTATTATTATTATTCACTGCTACTGCTATGCATATAGGTGCTTTGTGATTCTGCAGGTAGAAGCTACATAAAATGGAACTTCTCTGTGCTGTTTTGTGCTTATTTATTTAACAGCTTTGAGTATCAGGGAGGGGGCTGTTAAGGAGAAGGGGAGTATGAACGAGTGCATCAGAAGCACTCCACTAGCTTCTGGACAATTAATGGTTAAAGAAACTCTATCAGGTTGCAAGGCATAGATAGAAAAATAAAGAAGACAGTAACCAGACACCATTCATAAGGGATGCTAGCAACAACTTGCTCACCAGTCCACAGGATATCAAATGCAGATGGAACGAGTACTTCCAGCAGCTTCTGAATGAAGAAAACCTCACAGAAGCTGTACCATCCGAGACATGGCCTATGTTGAAAGAAGAGATAAGAAAAGTACCAAGGAAATGAAATCTGAGAAAGCAGCTTGCTGAGATGAAGTCATGGCATTTATGATTAAGATGCTGGGTGAGTGACGGCTCCAGGATGTATCTGAGGTCCCATCTGCTTGAATTGATGGTTGCTTAGGTGGATGTAAAAGATCCCACAGCACCTATTAAAAAGTATAGTATAAAGTTTCCCAATAACCTAACCAAACCTCCCTTAGTAGTGTGAATACCACCTCAAGTCTACCCTGAAAATAGGCTAGTAGCCTATTGGGACTAACCCTGTCAACAAAAGATGGATGAAAGGGTGGGTGAAAAGGCTCTATCCCAGGCTTGCAATGAATAGGTTGTTTGCATACAGGTAGTATAGCCATTACTTTTGGGGGAAGTATGGACAAAGAAAAAATCTATAGCAATGGAGTCCCATTTAAGCATGAGTAAATGTATTCATGTCAGTGAATTTCTGTTTAGTCTCCCTTTCTAGGAGTTAGCTGTCATCTCCTGCTTCTGGTTAAGGATTCACCCTGGTAAAACCTATGTGAGCCTGATAAATGAGAGCTCTTACTGCCAGGACAGATGAAGTGGGAATGTTATGGCCATACCCTTCTAAGATCCTGACTTCCATATCTAATGGAAGAATTTCTAATGATTAGGACTGTCTTTGTGGGGTGTATCATCAAATCCACTTTATGGATCCAGCACAATTCTAACTAGTTTTCAGGGGCCCTGCATAACTTATCAGGACACTTGGATTTTACATCTTGAATATCTGAATGGTGAGCAGAGTTATCCATAATATCCTTCATCTACAAAGGAAAAAGAAGAAGAAAGAGAAGAAATTTTAGAAGTAGTAGAAATAGAAGAAAAATTTGATGAGAAAAAAACTCATAAAGAGGACATAGAAGAAGATTCTGGAATAAGTGATGAATAAGACATAAATTGTGAGGTAGTAAAAGAAAAAAAAAACTATTGGTTAAAGGGTACAAGTCATAAAAAGAAAATTTAAAGGGATAAGTACAACAGAAAAAAGAAAGGAAATATGTGAAAAAGAATATATACAGCTAATGATTGAGGGTTGGTATAATGGTTAAGTTGTTTGACTCACAGACACAAGGTACAGTATTTGATTCTCACCTTTAGGAGGTAAACTGGCTAGGATTAGAATGGCCTATTAAGAATCTAGCCCAGCATTTCGTCATGAAACCAGGAATCAATGGAAAATGAAAATGTTAGCGTGCTTTCTGTAAATGTGAATAGTATTAAGAATATAGTAAGAAGAATATGGATTTTGGAGTGGTGTAATACATGTGACATAGATGTAATTACATTAGAAGACACACAATTTGTAACAAATGAAGAAAGATTACAAAAAGAGAAACTATGGGGAGGAAAGATAATCTGGAATTTGGGAAATGAGAGATGTTCTGGAATAGCTGTATCCTGTAGAAATAGGTAGTATATTAGATGCAATTTTAGCAGAAATGGGAAGACAAACCATTGTAGATTTAAAATGGAAAGAACAAGTATATGGAATTATAACTTTATATGTTTATACTAATTGTAAAGAAAGGGAAAGCATATTTTGTCAGATTTTAGACTATGTAGTGATACATATGAACACTATAATAACAGAAAAGTTTATTAAGAGGCAATTATAAAAAGAAAGGAAATGATATAAGAAAATTGTTAGAAGTTATAACAAGCAGTAAATTAAAACTTTGGAACAAAAATTCCTGGACTTACAAAAGGGGTATGTGTAGAACTGAAATAGATTATATTGTAGTATCAGAATGTTTAGTTATAGGAGAAGGGGAGGTAGTTGAAACAGGATTTTCTGGTCATCTTGCAGTATGGCTAGAGATAAAGGAAAACAAGGAATATATAAACATAGGCAAATGAATACAAAGGATAAATGAAAAAGCATGGAATAAAGAAGGAAAGAGAGTTATAATACAGTTATGGAGAGATCATATTACTATGAGAACATTTTATAAAAAATGGCCTGAATGGTGGATGACATTTAAGGAAAAATATTAAAAAAAAATTACAGTGGCAATATGATGAGAGAAAAGATGAGAAAGAACATATAAAAGAAAATATAACACTGAATTGGAAGATTTAGAGCATAATGATAGAAAGTACTTTGAAAAAGAAAAATAATTATATGAAAGAAATTAAGTAAAAATGCAGGAATTGTTATATAAGCAAAGATATTTTTACAAGGAAAAAGAGAAGAAGTGTCAAGTTACTTAAGCAGATTAGTAAAGGAAGATGGTAGCATAATGAGAGAAATAAAAAATGTAAAAAGAGAAATAGAAACAACTCAGGAAAATATTATGAATAGTGCTGCACAGTATGTACAAGAAATGTTTAAAGAAAAAGAAGGCAGTAAAAAACATGGAAAGTAAAAAAGGTAACAGAAAAACAGAATAAAGGTTTGGAAAAGGAGGTTCCTTTCAATGAGGTAAATAAAGTATTAGGACAAGTAAATGTAGATTCAGCTGCAGGACCAGATGGAATAGGGTATGAAATGTATAACAAATTAAGGTATTGTCAAATATATATATATATATATATATATATATATATATATATATATATATATATATATAATTTTTGAAATAATGTTTAAATTAAGGTGTGAAGATGTGGGGTATTGCCAGCTATGCCAAGAGAAGTAGGACAGTGGATTTGTAACATATGCCAGCACAGCTAGCTGGAGTTTTGTAAAGAATTATATGTTATTTAAATATCAGACTGATTTGTACAGATACATATGTTGATAAATGTATTTGTAAAGCTGCTTGTATTAAACATGTAGCAACAGTGTGCCCTGCTCATCAGAAAAAGAAATATATGTGCATTATTGTAACTGTTTAAATATATATGTTTTAACAGAGGAAACTCGAAGAGAAGAGATTAGCCTCAAATTCAAAAATAGTAAGAAATTAAATTACTGGGCATAGGCCATAAAAATGTTATCTCGCAGTTTTGAATGAAACCAGAGATGCAGTGTCTGTAAGAAGTATGGTTTATTAGCTCCTGTAGGAAGGGTGGAAGTGTTTTATGGTTTTATGACTTACAAGATCTACAGCAGATCTTAGCAAGGCTCTCTCTGTGCATATTATTGACACATAGGTGCTAAATACTAGTAGTTTCTAGCAATGGTGTTTGCATAGGAACCAGAAGTCAGATGATCAGATGTATGTGATGTCATTCCGGAATCTAAAACAATGAGTATAAAGGTCACACAGGAAAACCAATTGGTTAAAAACACAAAAAGAAACATCTAGCAAAGCTAGACTTTCCACTGTGTGATACCTTAAACCTCTTGCATCAGAGGGAATATGGGATATATGCAAATTACCCATTAAGGATATCAGGTGTTTCAGCTAAATGGCAATTCTGAATGTCCATCACTTTTTCTTTAACTTTTACTTTTAAGTATATTTATGGACAATTTCAGGCCAATAAAGACAAACCCTCTAGCTGTGGACATATATGTTTCGGCCTTTTTATGGCTTTTAACCAATTGGTTTTCCTGTGTAACCTTTATATTCATTGTTTTAGTTTGTTAGTTGCGATATTTTGTAGACAACCTAATGTTCATGGATATTAGTTGGGGATGACAACCCTATGTTTCCAAAAGGCAAACATCCCTCTTATGTTGTGCGCAGAGAGAATACCGCATTTGGAGGGTGAAGAAAATGAGAGACTGAGGTATTTGGAGGCTGAAGAAAATGAGAAGCAGAGTCAATATGAGAGGGAGATGCTGACTCTTCACCAGGGTCATGGAGGTAATGAGGAAGGGAATAACCAACCCCAGGAGCAATAAAGGTCAGTTAATTTCTTCTACAATTTACAGAGGGTGATAATTTTGATAGTTTAATTCATATATTTGAAAGAGTATGCAAACAGTATAATCTTGATCAAGGGCTCTGGGTACAGTTCCTGACCCCCTTACTCCATGGTAAAATTGCAACTGCTGTTTCTAAATTGTCTAAAATTGATTGTTTAAACTATGACAAAGTAAAGAAATGGTTACTTGAATGTTTTAAAGTTAACACCTGAAGCTTAAAGAAAAAGTTTTGTGAGCATAGATGCAAGGCAGATGAAAGTGTGTGTGATTAGATTGCTGAGTTAAGCACTTATTTTCATAGGTGGGTGAGTAGGTGTCAGTTCACCTCTTTTGAAGGACTAGCAGACTTTCTGTTGAGGGAACAAACCCTTAGCACTTTACCTGAGGACATGAGAATCTGGTTGGCAGATTGAGAGTGTAACTCTGCAGAGGAGCTGGGGAAAAAAAGAGGATCTCTACTTTGCAATACAGAACATCACTGCACAGGAAAGGGATACTCAGTGCTACACATGAATATATGGGAACCCATGGTGGGCAGCCTAAACCACCCCAACAGAGTCCAGCAGTAATAGGGGAAGCCACTAGTTCAGGTACGCAGTCAGGATCAAGGGTTAAATGTTTTAAATGTAACCAGTTGGACCATGTACCATATAGATGTCCATGGAGGAAAGGTGGGGAGCCAGCAAGTGGGAATAACAGTATGCCAGTGATAAGTTGTCTGGAGACAACAGGGGTACCAAACTATCATCAGAGTTTATAGCTGATCTTAGTGGATGGAAAACAGGCCACTGCTAAGAGAGACACAGCTCAGACATTACCATTGTGAAGCCTGCAGTAGTTAAAGAAGAGAAGTACTTGCTTGGGCAGTCCACTCCATTCAGACATTTAGGAGGGATCCCATTCCAAATGCATTGGCCAGGGTTCATCTTGACTAGGAGTTTGGAAAAGGAAGCAAGCAAGTAGGTGTGTTTAAGGATATCCCTGCAGATGTATTGATAGGGAATGATTTTCATAATGCAGTACCTTGTGTGCATGCAGTTACATGCAGTCAGGCTTGGAGACAGGCATGTGTGTCTGGTAGCCTGAGGGAGACCTAGACAGACCTCACACCTGAAGGCAGGTGAGGTGACTATTTTATGGAAGGAGCTATTCTGTAGCAGTGAGCCTGAATGTGAGCCATAGCTTCTGGTAGGTACTGATATTCTCTTGAACAGAGTGACTGCAAGGGCAGAGGTGAGTGGTAGTACTGAGGCTGACATGAGTCACTGCTGTCAGAGGTTGCCAAACTTCCTGTGGAAGGGGAGCTGGGAAGAATTACAAAGACAGAGTTGAAACAGGTACAGCTCTTGGACCCTACACTAAGAGCCTTGAGGGAGGTAGCTAGGGAGGCACCTCTCAAGGAAAAGGGGATTCTGTATGATGGAACAAAGGGTTACTGTACAGAGAGTGGACCCCTGAGAGAGGACTAGAGAGGGAAGTAATACAGCAGTTTGTAGTGCCTAGTCCTACCATCTGGCACTTCTAGCCATAGCCCATTACATACCTTTTGCAGGTCATATGGGCATAAAGCATACCAAGAGACATATTATACAGAACGTTTACTGGCCTGGGATTGCATGAGATGCAACAGGATAATGCAGGACCTGTGAGCAGTGCCAAAAAGTAGGCAAGCAGCAGAAAGGTCTGGTATGACAGGAATGATTGAGCCCAAAAGTATACTGTGGAACAACAGGTGATGGTTTTCATTCCTGCCAGGCACAATAAGCTGCAGGCAGCTTGGGAGGGCCCCTTCAAAGTGATAAGGAGGTTCAGTGATGTTAACTACATGGCAGAACTGCAAGGTAGGAAGCAGGGGCCCAATCTGTACCATGTTAACATGATGAAATCTTACCATGAGAGTTAGGCCCCAGTGCTAAGTATTTGCAGTAGGAAGTAGGGGCAGTCTGAGGGGGATCTATGGCTACAGTGAGCCAGCCAGCAAAATGCCAAATTACTATGGTGGAGCCTAGGGTTGCAGGCATATGATTTGACAGTGCAGCACTATATTGGGGTCAGCAATGCCAAGGCAGATGGGATCTCAAGACAGGGTATGGGTTAATGTATTCCCAGATAGGCACATTACTCTCAAGAAATGTTTCTCAAGGGTCACTTGAAAAACTAGCTTGAGTCTTCAAAGGGGGAAGAGATGTGATGATGCGAGGTATTGGCAGCAATGCCAGGAGAAGTAGGGAAGTAGAGCAGTGGATGTGTAACATATGCCAGCACAGCTAGCTAGAATGTTGTAAAGAATTATATGTTATTTGAATATCAAACTGATTTGTACAGATGCTTGTGTTGAAAAATGTATTTGCAAGCTGCTTGTGTTAAAATGCATCAACAGTGTGCTCTGCTAGTCAGAAAAAGAAATATACATGCATTATTCTAACTGTTTAAATGTATATGTTTTAACAGAGGATACTGGAAGAGAAGAGGTTAATCTCAAATTTAAAGATAATAAGAAATTAAATTACTGGGCCTATGCCATAAAGATGTTATCTCACTATTTTGAATTAAGCCAGAGATGCAATGTCTGTAAGAAGTATAGTTTATTAGCTCCTGTAGGAAGGAAGGAAGTGTTTTATGGTTTATGAATTCCAGGAGCTGTAGCAGATCTTAGCAAGGCTCCCTGTGTGCATATTATTGAAACATAGGTTCTAAATCCTGGCAGTTTCTAGCAATGGGGGGTTGCATGGGAACCAGAAGTCAGATGACCAGATGTATGTGATGTCATTCTGGAATCCATCATTAAAATAGTGTTTAATACTAGGTGAGACTGAAGTCTCAGCGCAGTCTGTTTTTGAAACCTGACATCGAAGGATAACTCACCTACTTCGCCTTGCCTTGCTCTAGTAAGTAATCAGCCAATAATAATTCTTTAGATCAGTCAGGAAAATATAGTGAGATTACTTAAGTATTGCTTTTTCTGTGACTGTGTGAACCTGCCCACCTGTGTTATTTTTAATATTTCCTGTAAATGAAACTCAGGTGTTTATTGAAAATAGATATTTAGCATTTTCATGTTCTTTTACTATTTATAATTAAATATATTTAAACTTTTCATTGTGGCTGGTCCTTTAGAGAATATTTTAACCTTTGAGAGTACGTATATCTGTTGGTGACACTATGGCTACTCCTAAAAGCCTGGCTGTTTAGTCAGCATTACCATTTGTATTAGTATTCACACAGTATAATTGTGTACTCATGTAAGAGCCTTGGAGTAGCTGGCTTGGGAATACCTGGTGGCACTAACTACCTTATCATCTGGGCAGAAAGGGGCATAGCTAGTAAACCTGTGCCAGCCTTTACCAGGTGTGTGTGTGTGTGTGTGTGTGTGTGTGTGTGTGTGTGTGTGTGTGTGTATGTGTCTGTGTTGTGCAACTCTAATGTCAAACAGTGTGTGTGTGTCAGCTACTTGGAGCAAGGCCAAAAAACACTGGTTTCACAGAGATAGTGGTGGAGGACCTGGCTTGAACACTCAGCTGAAGACTTAACTCTGCAGCTGTGCCAGTGGGGAGCCTTACTGGGGACCTGGGAAGAGACAGAGAGAGAGAAACATAGACTCCAGGCTGAGTGTGTTCCCTGTGTTGTCTTATAAGAAATTGAACTTGATGCAAATAGCTGCATCTGGAAATAATGGGTGTATCCATTTTTGTTCCAAGTGAATGCCCCTCTCCAGTGTCAGTGGTGAGGATTCTGGGTCCTTGATTACTGGCCCAGAGTGGGGACATCACAAAAGGCTTTATGTATAAAGAATTATGTAGTGAAATACTTACCTTCTTATGAAATAAGGAAGCTATAAGACAAATACAAAACTGGAAAGTAATATTATTGAATAATAATCAGTATAAAATCTTTGATTTGAAACTAAAATGGAAAACATGATGGTAGATAGTACATAAAGTATAAAGAGGAAGGGTTGTCAAGAATTATTAGTGATGGTTAGAAAAATTGTAGATGACATTATGACTAGAAAAGAAGTGAAAATCATCATAGGAGACCTTAATAAGGCATTGCCACAATTGGACATGAAATCTTATGGGTAATAATGAAATAATATAATATAAGTTAGAGAGTTAGGAAATTATGTATGTCAGTACATATTAATAATAAAGTCAAAATACTTGTAAATTGCTGGTTAAGCCAAGAGGTACATATGAAGAATGGTGTAAGAGATCATGTCCAATTAGTCGCATAATCTTTGCATTAGTTATAAATGTGATGGTATGTGAAATAAATTGCAAAATGATGGAGGAGGGCTATATAATACCTGAAAGGTTAAGAATTCCAGTTCTGTTAACATATACAGATGACATTATAATAATTGAAAAAAATAAAATTTGGATAAAAGAAGTAATAATTTGCACAAATGAATGTCTAGAGGTGATAGGGATGGCTTTAAATAAAGAGAAAAGTAAAGGTTTAGGTGATCTAGTAAAGATAAGTGGTATATATATATTTTAAAATGAATGAAATTTTTGTTTTAGGTATAAAATTTGGGGAATAACAATGAAAATAGAATTGAATGGGAAAAAAGACAATAGAAGAAATAAAACAAACCTGTCTTTTCTGGAGAACAATTACATTATCTTTCAGAAAAAGGCTTATTTGATAAATTCAATACTGATGGGGAAAACAGCATACTTAGTAAGTTTAGTATGTTGCCAACAGTATTTGAAAATGAATGATTGCCGATAATTTTTTAATTTATATGGGATTCTAGATTAAACCCAGTAAAAAGAGGTGTTTTATGTAAATAAAGAATAAGGCAGTTTAGAGTTAACCCAGTGGTATATGCTAACTGCTTCTTTAAATCTGTACAAAGTGCTAAAGTGGATAAATGAAAAAGATGAGAGATTAGTAGTAAAATTGTTTAAATACAAGTATGATAAATTGAGAGGTATAGTAAAGAAGAATAAAATATTGTATAAATGAAGAAATAAAACATTACCAATAGTTTTTTTGTGGAAAATAAAAACTGATGATATAGAAAAATATAGAAACTTATGGTATAAGAATGTAACAATAAAACATTACTATGTAAAACCATAGAAAATCTAACAGATGAAAAAACATTTAAGTTATAAAAGTAAGAAGCAAATGGTATAATTAGAAAGTAGAATGTCAAGATTTTTCTTTGTAGAGACTGGTAATAGGTAAATTGCCAGTAAAAGGAAATATGCCATATAAAAATAAAAGTGATAGAATATGTTTACATTGTCAAGAAGAGGAAACTATGGAACATGTGTTTTTAAATGTAAAAGAGTAAAAAAGTTATGGAGAAACTATAAAGTAGATTTTTTGAAGACAAACAGCGTTTAAAATAAACATGGATATGATTAAATATGGACATTATAAGAACAGAAGAAAATAATATGTTAAAAGAATAAATAAAAAAGTTATTTTATGTTATATGGGTTGTATGGAATGAAAGAATAAATGAAATTATGTTTAATGGTAAATGGATTTTAGCAACAATATTACATAAAAGCAGATGGTCATTATGAAAAAGTTCGGTCTAATAGGGATGAAAATTTAGTATAATTTTAAAGGGAATTATGAATATGTGTAAAGAGATTTGTATATCTATATATTGTACATATGTAAATATTTGTAAATATGTAAATATTTTGTAAATAAGAGTTCTTTGTATATAAATAAAGGACCCCTACTCTTTTAGATAAGCGCTGTGGGATCTTTTACATGCACCAAAGCTACCACCAACTCAAGCAGATGGGGCTTCAGTTTAATGGCTCATCCAAAGGACAACACACTCAGGAGTGCAGCAGTTCTCTTATGCTGCACTACAGTCTCAGCAATTGATCTACCTCTTGTGGTAACAGAACCCAGAGCCTTCAGAATAAAGATGACTGTGCTACATGTTGCACCACTGACACTGATTTTTTAGTGTATTCTACACCAAGACAAACTGAAAAATTAGACAGCACATGTGGAACTTCTTTGGTGGTAATTGTCTTCTACAAACAGACTTTATTTCAATATGTGAAAGATAAAGAACTTCTTCAGTTTTACAATGGTAACTGAAAAGGCAGCATTAAATAAATAAATGAGTGAATGAATGTGTGTGTGTGTGTGTGTGTGTGTGTGTGTGTGTGTGTGTGTGTGTGTGTGTGTGTGTGTGTGTGTGTAAAATACCACACACACACACACACACACACACACACACACACACACACACACACACACTCAGATGCACACACAGAGTATACACATACATATTTGTTTACAGCTCATTTATTAGAACCCTGTTAACTGAATCCTTCCTTGCATGTTAACATGTAAAAGTAAACACTTCTGTGCTTAATTTCTCTATTGCTTGTTTATTAAGTCAGCAAGTACCAATAAATGCAATGCAAACGTCAGTAAGCAAGGAAATAAACAAGCAAGTAAACAGATAAATAAGCACATAGCATGGAAGCAGCTCTGTTTTGTATAGCTTATACCTGCAGAATCACAAAGCACCCCTATGCATAGTAGTAGCAATGAATGATAATAATACATACTTGTTAAACAGGTAAGTCCACTGGACACGCATTACCTTTTTAGGGGTAAATGTCTTGAATCTATTTTGAAGACAAGCAAAAGGTTTTGACCAGAGACCCAATTAAAATTAATAGAATTCTTTGTAATACATGGGGAGTATTTAGCTGCTAATGTATTAACTGTACTGAATAGTTTAAACATTATTTATTATATAACATGCTTCAGTTGTATTTTATTTCAGTTTTTACAGTTCTTCTGTTCATTAGCTGATGTAGGATGTTTATTGTTTAGTTTCTATACATTATTAATTTATTTTATTATAGTGAATGGCTACATTTTCTGCTTATTGCACTTTATAATCTCTTAGTGTCTTTGTTAGCTAACCAGTATTCCTTCTTAGTCTGGTATATCCTTTCTATCTCCCACTTTTTTCCTGCACCCTTTCTTTGTTTTGGTGACTTCCTGAACTACTGCAGTACACCAACAGATTTCCTTATGTACATACCTCTCAACCTCTTACAGCAAAAAATCTGGACAAAGCCTAAAATTATGGGGGACAAATAGGGACAGATTTTAAATATTGCTGTTACAAACTTAGAAGATTGTTGGAATAATAGATTTTGCATTAGCATGAATTTTCTGAAGGATGTAAAGTCTTAATCTCAAATGTTTGTCATTATTTAATGACTTCAATCCTTAGCTGTTTGCCAGAAAAGAGAGCAGCATGTTCTGACTGTAGACTTAGACCAAGTAGTATATTTAGGAAGATACTGAGACACAAATTCCAACCCTTCTCCTTGTGAAATGCAAGTATATAAAGAAACTACATCAGCAGTTAAAATGAAAAACTCTGTTCCATAACAACTAGAATCTAAACAATGTTTATGAAACAGTCTAATTTTTCCAAAAAGGACCAAGAGTTCTTGATGAAAGAAGGCAGTTTCTGAACTAAAGGGTTTAAAAGTGAGTCCAAATACAATGATAGACCTTCTGTGATGCTACTTGATGAAGAGACAATGGGCCTAAAAGGTGGATGAGATGTATTCTTATGAATTTTGGGTATACCAAATAGTATGCCCAACCTAGGATTATCATTAACCAAAAAAATCATAAATATCAGCTGTAATCTCACCATTCATTAAATGGTCATATAGAGCATATTTAACAAATCTATAGCTTCTACCTATGAAGTCTCCATTAATTTCTATGTATTCATTGTTGTTATTTAAGAGTTGTTCCATTGCCCTAATGTAATCAATTGTAGACATCACTACTACACCACCTGCTTTGTCAGCTTTCATAAATCTGACACTATCAGTATGTTGTAGCTCATACAGAGCTTTCTTTTCTTCACTATTTAAATTGAAATACAATTTGTCAGGCTTACTATTCAACATTGCCCGAATGTCTTTACTACAGAAGGCTTCAAACACTTTTAGTGTGTTATGCAGGGCAGGATTGTAAGTGGATGGCTTTCTAAAAGTATTAATACAATGTACAGCCACATCTTTAAAAATGTATGTCAGGTTTAGTTTTCTAATATACAATTTTAATTAAGCAAAGTATTTGCTTGATCAGTTCTATTACTAGGAATATAATTAAGTCCTAGTCTAAGCTCCCTTAAGTGAGCAACAGTTAGAACAAAATTAGAAAGATTATACATTTTTATATCACAGTGTACATTAGAAATAGGTCTAAAACCTGAAAAATTGTCCATAACTATTTCCAAAAATGTCTCTGTCCACTTCCCTGCTTCACTCGTACTGCCGTGGTTGTTCCATTGCCATTTTTTGAAATTTCATTATGCTTATTAGAACCAGAAGCAGCTATCTAATAAATATATTAATAAACTTGTCCATCTGTTCACCCTCACAGTAAGGCATCTGCAGTCTATTCTTTTGCACTAATATTGTGTAGGCATGTAGCCTAGGTCATGAAGGTCATCCCTAGCAACAACTAACTTGCTTTGTTAGGCTAGTAGAAATTGTCTTAATTGTATTGTTTTACCCAGTGTAGCATTAGGTGAAAACATCCACAAATCTTTTTCATGCTTGTTAGATTGGGTGCCTTCTTACCTGAAATACATTTATTTTGTTTTTAATATTTTAGAAATATTTTGATAAAAAAGAAGTTACTATCTTCAGATCAGTAAGCCCACTTCAAATGCTGCATTACACTTTAATCACATGTTTCATTCAATAGAAGTAACAGAAATACTTTTCCTTAGTGACCAACGTACCCTAACATGCCTACCAAGAAAAGGCATATAGATACTGTCAATACTAATAGCGAATACTCCAGAAACAGATACTGAAATCTAAATTGAAAATTACTAGTAATGAAGTATATAAATGTCTAGTCACCATGCATGCGTGTGTGGCTTGTTCTGCATTTCAGCCATAAGTTCATAACTAGTGTCATAACTGCTGCTCAGAAAGAAATATCTACATGCAGAAAACCCATTTCAGCCAGTCACTGTCTTCATTAACAAGTGTGCCTCAAGCTCTTTCATTGGGTTCTCTGTAGTGGTCTTTCCATTTCAGAATAGCCAACCCTTTGATTTCCTTCCACCCCCTTGAATCCACATAGCGTAACTTCCAGGCAAATTATTGTATCCTGTAGAGCACATCTGCATCCCCCTACCCAGTGCAAACCAGTGACTAATATTTAAATTTTAATTGTCTGTATGGTTGGAAAGTTTTAGCTGCTATGGCACAAAAAATAGCATTTTGGATATCATTGATACCTGCAGTCATTTATTCTGATCAGTGAGTCACAGTTTGCAACAGCATATCCTAACACAAGCCTTCTCCTTGCTGATTGGCTGGACTTTCTGACAGCACCTCGTTTTATATAGGTACATGGATTCATAGGTAAGTACTAGTCAGCAAACCATTTCAAGCCTAGCCAAAAGCTTCTATTCAAAAGTTTCCTCCAGCCTATATTTTTTGTCTGTGAGTGATAGAGCTGCTTTCTGTTTTACCTGCTCCATTTTATTTTCTGTTTTAATAAATCTGGTGTTTTTGTTCTGTGTGTGAGAGAGAGAGACAGTTACATTATATAGGCTACACATTTGACATGTGTTCATTGGTTCAATTATTTCTTGAGTGATACTTAAATACACAGTGACTTTCTGGGCCTTTGTCTTTTTCTGAAAATATTTCAAGGCTGCATAAACTAGAAGCACTGTTGGTGATTCCCTACTAGTTTTCCCACGTGTCCTCCCCTTCATTGATCTGCTTTTTAAACCTGGTGATTTTAAGCTCCTCCCTTTTTGCATTGCTGTTGATATCTTGAGTTATTTATTTGCCTTTGCATTTTGCCTCTCATTTTCTGTTCTACTGATTAACTTGCTCTGAATTTATTATCTAGCTAGCTGTTGGATAAAATGGTGTAGAATATTTTTATACTCTAGCAAGCACTTGTTTTTATACCAAGAGGTCAGAGGAGTTTTCATTTTGTGAATTGGGAGGTAGCCTGGTCTGCTTAGGTAAGGCAAACACTTGAGATTTTTGTTTGTAGTTTTATTGGCTGGAGGGCCTATTAATCAGCTTATCTTGTTTTACTACCTTTGTAGATTCTGTAAAATTGAGTGGCTGTTGTCTCATTTATACAAAGCAAAGTACTTTTATTGAATAATCAAACTTTCATAAGCTGTTTAAAGTACACTGCTGTGCCTCTATCTTTAAGTGTGTTAGTGGTATCATTTTGTATCTTTTAAGTTTGTTTGTGGTAACATCTCACTCCAGACACTCCTTTACTATGCTTTTACATTAGGAGGACTGGAATTATTCATCTAGTGGAAGTAGGTGTTTACCTGGTCTATTTGAGCTGGGAAACCCCAAAAGGGCTCCAAGTATTTTTTGCACTTCTCTTATATACTGTGACTGTACTTTAGCAGTTAAAAAACTGTACTGTCTGCTGCTGCTTTAAGAAGTTAATTGCACTATTAGTTGTAGGGTTGTTGTAGGTAGTTTGTGTAGCTATTCTATATTAAGAAGGTGTTTTTTCTGCACTCTTGTGGCAGAAGTGTGCTGATCTAACCTGAGTTGGAAATTGATGGGGAAAGGCGTATTGTGCACTTTCCTGATTGGTAGTTAGCTTACAACTTGTTTCTGTTTGCTAGTATTTAAGCCTCACATTTGTGTGGTGCTGTTCTTCATGTAGTGGTGGTTAGCAGTGCCCTGTATAGCCGCAAAAGCCTAGAAGCTCAGTTTTTCCTTAAACAGCTGTAAGTGAAACCCTTCCAAGCTTTTCTGCTGCTCTAGGAACAACTGAGCTGTGCACTGAGCAGCGTTGTTGCTCAACCTTAATCTACAGAAAGTATAGGTCTCTCTTGTAGTCTCGGTGCTACCAGCACAGTCCTTTCAAATTAACGCATTCCCTTCCCTAATAAAATATACAGTAAGAGCCAACTATCACGAATGGGCAGTATCCCATCATCTCTCTGGCCAGACTGATAGACGTGGACATCCTAAGGCAATGCAACAATTGTCTCATGTATACTGACAACCACTTAGTCCTGAAGCAAACAAATACTTTATGTGAGAGATGTAGTTACACTATGAAATTGGAGGCAAGACTCTCACATAAGGACAAATCAAATGGCAAACAGGTTGTCAGCACACACACACAGACACACACACACACACACACACACACACACACACACACACGCACACAAACACATACACACAGACACACACACACCAGTGTCTCAACAAATAAGCCCATAAAGTGTAACACCACTAAACCTAATGTATTTGTTACAAGTAACTCCACTGTGAGACACACAAATGTTCCCCTCACTAGACTGGATAAGGGACAGGTTATGGTTAGCTGCCTGTCAGATGCCAGGATCTATCAAGTCACTCAAGCACTCAAGTAACTCAACCACAAGCACTGGTATGACTCTGTCATAGTCCATGTGGGGGGAATGACTTAAGAAGTACCTCACTGGACTATATGAAGAGAGACATGACTGAGCATTCAGATTATGTGTAACAAGCAGGTATAAGCCTAGCCTTAAGCAGCATTCTACCTTCGCCAAGGATGATGCCACAATACAAACAAAAAATTATTCACTTTAATAGTTGGCTTAGCTTCTGGTGTCAGTCCAAGGAGATCCAATATCTGTCAGCCTGGGAAGAAATAATCAACAGGCCACACTGCTTTTCCAGAGATGGTCTACACCTGTCTTTTCTAGGTTTTCTGATACTGGTAAAGGGATTAGCCACCCCTATTGTGTCTGTTTTAGGCAGTGTCAAAATAACCAGCCTCCTAACATAACAAAATCCTCTCTAGGTAAACTCAAGGTACTGCTGATTAATGCTAGGAGTCTAAACAAGAAACTGCAGTACCTAGAAGCACTCCTCACTTTGGAAGATGCTGACATCTGTGCAGAAAATGAGACAAGTTTCAATGGTGTGGAAATCACCCTGGACATGAACGGCTACAATGCCTTCTATACACCCATTTGACAAACTGAGCAAGAAAGAACCACAGGAGGAGGTGTATCCATCTTCATTAATCCACCAGCAATCCTCAGCATAAAAACAATCATGAAATATATTGGATGGCACAGTGGTGCAGCAGTAGCATTGCCACCTCACAGCAAGAGATTCTGTGGTTCGATTCTCGGCTGGGGTACCTTCTATGTGGAGTCTGCATGTCCTCCCTGCATTTGTGTGGGTTTCCTCCAGGTGCTCCAGTTTCCTCCCATGTTACAAAGACATGCATCTGGAGTGTTTCTCTCCAGGCCTCCGCTGAAAATCGGCTTTGTTCCAAGTTGGACTTTCCCAGTAAACAAATGTTAAATAAAACAAATAAATAAATATAATAAAAATGCTGCTGTAAACCTAATTTAATTTATTAAGACATAAAAATAAGCACTTTTGTCCGTTTAGTACTAGACTTCATCAGACATTCCAAAATTAGATTTATGGCAGCTTGGCAGCCTTTTTATTATATTCCATCTTTGTTAAGGATAAGTACACCGAAAGACTAATCAAACAGCATGACTGTCATGAACTACTCCATGTCCAATTAACTATAGGCAAAGCACCCTACCACATTATAGCTAGCTATAGGTCCCCCACCATGAAACAGGAAAAGCATACCACATACCTGGACTTACTAGAGTCACTTGCCATACAGCCCAAAACCTTACTCTTGGCTGATTTTAATTATCCTACCATCGACCGTGAAACATACATGCTCACAAACATGCTGGTTCAGAGGTTCTTGAACTTTGTCAATGCAAATGTTCTGGAACAGCTAGTCAGCACACCCACATGAGTCTCAAATGACCTATACATATAACGCACTAACATAGGAGAGCATTGCCTCTCCCTTTCTTGATGTCCTCCCTGGTAACATCGGACATTAAATCAGTCTTGTTCAATGTAATTATAAGTCTAGATACCCCATCAAGCTCAAAAATGCTTACGAATTTTTCAAAGACCAATTACAGCTTACTAAGTTATGGTATAAGAAGTTTCAATGTCCCCTCAAATGCAGATAACATAGATTCCTATGCAGAGGTGTACACCAATCCCCTGTATAACCACTTAAGCAGTTTTATAGAATTCACTGTACATGACCAGATTAAAAACAGATCTTACCAAAAAAAAAGAGAAATAAACTAATGTCCAAGAACAAAAGGGAACTGGCTCAGCAGAGGAAGAAGTCCCGCTCTAGCTTAAACAAACAAATTAGAGATCCTGTCAAGTCCTCCAATTAATTACTAATTACAAAGCAAATATAGCCTGCCCAGCTGAGGAGAAACATAAGGCATTCTTTAACTACTTCCAAAATCTAAAGGGAATACCCAGCTATGCACTGAACTGGTTGTGGATGGCAAAACCCATACTCAACCATAGGAAATAGCTAACCTGATAGCTGTCAGATTTGGAGCAAACTTCACCCCCCATCCCCTCCAGTCATCCCCTGAAGTATACCTGCCACCATTCCTCAGCCTACTATCTCAAGAGAGCAGGTCATCTTGGCACTCTCCAAGGAAGAAACACAGCATCAATGGGACCAGACAACATCCCAGGTTGCCCTTTAAACAACTTAAAGCATGACCTAGCAGACCCACTTGGATCCCTGTTTAACCACAGCATGTGAAATGGCTATGTTAGAATGGAGGACAACAACAGTAATCCGTCTGCACAAAGGGGGACCATCAACTGATCCTGGAAGTATAGGCCTATAAGCTTGACTAGCCTAATTTGCAAGACCATGGAATGAATCAGTATGGACTTTATTAACAAGTACATAGGTAATCTGCAAATTCTGGAACCAACCCAGTTCAAATTCATAAAAGGTAGATCTTGCCTTTTAAACATGGTTAAGTTCTTCAAGAAAATCACCAAGGACCTGAACAAGGGAAAGACAGTGCATACTGCCTATCTTGACCTAGCCAAGACATTTGACACAATCCCCCACTCAGGTATTATCGAACATTAATCCCTATATTGCCAGATGGGTAGCTAACTGGCTCACCGACAGGACACTTACTGTCAAAGTGGGTGACTTCACCTCTAACTTAAGACCAGTCAGTACCACAGGGTTCTGTGCCGGGCCCTTTACTGTTCAGAATTTATTTCTCAGAAACGCAAGCAAATTTGGACTGTCTCTGGCTGACCAACTTTGTCGACGATTGGAAATTGGGAGTAATCATTGAGTCCACCAGCAATGTTAATATACTGCAGACAGGGTTAATGTAGATAAATGATTGGCACCAAAGCCATGGAAAAATGCATTATTATTCCCTTTGGTAAAGCTGACATCCCTGCTAATTACATTATAGACAGCACCCCTAAGTGTAGACCCAGTGGTACATGATCTGAGTACTTAGGTTGATAGCAACCTAAACTTTGATCACTAGTTATCCACAGTAGAAAGGAAATCCTCCTGTGTGGCACATCTTATAAGTAAAGGCATTGCATCTAGATGTAAGGACACTATAATTCTATTATACTCAGCCCTCATCAGACCAATAATTGAGTATAATGTTCCCTTTTGCATGTACCTCATCAGACATCTGCAACAATTAGAGAGACCATAGAGGTTTCCCACCAGGAAATTACAGGGTACACAAAAGTCTTACACAGAAAGACTGAAAGCCCTATCACTGTATTCTGTCTACTACAGGTTACTAACTGTTGATCTGTGCCTGGCTTATAGGGCAGTCTCTGACCTGGCCCTGATGGAAATGCTACATATTCATAAATCAAACTGCAAGAGGGTTACTCACTCCAGGGATCTTAATCTAGCCTCTGACATGAACAGGTCATACAGGAGAAATAGCTATATCTCCCAGAGACTGCCACTTCTTTGGAAAAAACTTCCAATTCACATGAAACAGACCACCTCCTTGACCCTCTTCAAACACATTCTAGATCAATGGATGGGTGACCACAAATTCACTACTGGGATAGTACTCATGCCCCTCCTGGACAGAGGAAGTCGGTATTAACTACCATAGATTCTTACCTCTGCAAACCTCACTCACCTAACCACTGACAACTAGGGCATCTCAGGATAAATGTGGCTAGGCCTGTAAGGGCTCTAAGGCCGTTAGCCTAGTCACCTTCTATGAACATGTAAGTATGCGTTCAGATAGGCCATATTTTGCACTAATAATCAGGCAACCTGTTATATTATCAGGGCTCATGGATGACATATTTATAGCTTTTGAGAGGAATAAGAGAACTTGCTCTATAGTAATTAAAGGGAGTGGCTGGGACTGTGGAATCTGTGGAACAGCTATAACTGTAGGTGGAATAAAATTTGCACTAAGTTTGTCTACTTAGATATTAGCTATTTCCTTTGACTCAGAGCATACAGTATTTATGTGAATTAACTACAAACATCGTTGGGTCTTAGTTCTTATCTTCCTGACATCGTTAAAGAAAGATTTATATTTATTTTTTGGTTCCTAGTCAGCTTTAAGCTTCTTAATGGTTCTCTTAAAGGGCTTTACTAGTTTGCTTAAGTGTGCTCTTCACCTAGGTAGAATGAGATGTATTTAAGCATTAAGTAATTTCTTTCTCTTGTTATATAAGCTCCATCACAGGAGGTTGTTTTTGCATTTCTCATTAGATTAGGTGCTGCCTTATCAAAAATATTTAAGAAGCTTTGTTAACTTCCTGTCACAGACCGCTACTTTCCTGAAATTTGATGTAAAAACATCTAGAGAGATGATTGACTTTCTGGATGTGAGATTATCTCTTGATCTGGGGAAGGGAATAGACACTTGCCTCGATAGGAAAGATATGTGGCGAAACCACATGCTCCATTTTTCCAGTATGCATCCCAGGCATATTTTCTCTAACATTGTTGAAAATCAAATTGCAAGGATTTCAAAGCTATGTGCAGAAGAGGCAACCTTTCTCCAGGAAGAAGAGAGGCTTATTAATAATTTCAGCCAATGAGGCTATAGAAAGAGACGTTTAGAACTAAACAAGACCAGAATTAATGACATACGTAAAGGAAAAGGCAAACCTTTTTATTCCTCTAAGGTCAGAGAAGGTGAAAGTACACCATCCCTAGCTATACCTAAAAGAACATCTAACTTAAGGGTCAATTTGACTTATACTATGGACCATGATAACATATGCCAGGTGATCAGAAAGTTCTGGCCGATTCTAACTTCGGATAAAAAGTTAAAAGAGATTGATGGAGATAACCCAAGTTTCCTTTTCAAAAATATAAAGAATCTCAAAAGGATTTTATGCTCAAATGATGGGATATGTAACAACTACGTACATAATAATTCATCAGGAACAAAGAAATGTGGCTTCTGCAAGGTCTGCAATGTAATCAATTGTAGCAACACATTTAAGCATCCGGTTACTAAACAGACATTTGTTTTTCATGGATTAGCTAATTGCCTAACCAGCAATATTGTTTACATAGTTACCTGCACTTCCTGCACAGCATTTTATGTTGGAAAAACTAATATGAAGCTAAAGGAAAGAATTATCAAACATCAATCTGATATACGTAACAGAAAGGAAACACATTCTCTTTTCCTTCATTTACGTGAGCATGAGGGACATAGCTTTGTTTTCATGGTCATTTCAAAGATACATTTTACTTCCAGAGAAGGAGACCTGACCAATCTGACTGAGAGAGAGGAAGCCAAATGGATAATGCAGCTGAGGGCAGATAACCCCCCTGGCCTTAATGGCTGTGTTCCCTTAAAATCTTTTCTTAAAAATAGACAAGCAATGAGCTATGCTCACTTATGACCTGTTTTCATTGCCAGAAACCTTAGGTATACTGACTTAGGCTCTGATGTCCCAAAGAAACTGCTGGAATGAAATAAAAAGAAGCACCCTAAATGACCATTATTATTTTTATTTTTCACCTTTTTCTCTCAAATCTTGTCTTTTATGCAGAGCTTGTTCTTTTAACTAGAACCTACTGAAAAGATTTTACTAGTATTCCTTCTGAAGATATGTCTGAGTCTGTCTTAGAAACATGAAACTGTCATGTTGTTTTAAACAAAGAGTTTTAAATAAAGAGTTTTAACTTCAAGCTATGGAGGTGTGTACCAATGGACTAACTTGATTGGTTAACATTCATCATTCACGGTTATCTGCCCCGGGCCCTTTCCCTTTCTTCGGGTGGCCCCCCTTGGGAAAAAATTTTTAAAAAAAAAAAATTTCCCCAAAATAAGGAAAAAAAGGTTTTTTTCTTTAATAATTTTTTTTTTTTCCTTTTTTTTTTTTAAAAAAAAAAAAAGGGGGGAAAAAAAATTTTGGGTTGGTTTTAAACCAAAAACAAATGTCTGTTTAGTAACCGGATGCTTAAATGTGTTGCTACAATTGATTACATTGCAGACCTTGCAGAAGCCACATGTCTTTGTTCCTGATGAATTATTATGTACGTAGTTGTTACATATCCCATCATTTGAGCATAAAATCCTTTTGAGATTCTTTATATTTTTGAAAAGGAAACGTAGGATTTCTCCAACAATCTCTTTTAACTTTTTATCCGAAGTTAGAATTTGCCAGAACTTTCTAATCACCTGGCATACGTTATCATGGTCCATAGTGTAAGTCAAATTGACCTTTAAGTTAGATGTTCTTTTAGGTATAGCTAGGCATGGTGTACTTTCGTCTTCTCTGATCTTAGAGGAATAAAAAGGTTTGCCTTTTCCTTTACATATGTCATTAATTCTGGTCTTGTTTACCTCTGAACTTCTCTTTCTATAGCCGCGTTGGCTGAAATTATTAATAAGCCTCTCTTCTTCCTGGAGAAAGGTTGCCTCTTCTGTACATAGCTTTGAAATCCTTGCAATTTGATTTTCAACAATGTTAGAGAAAATATGCCTGGGATGCATACTGGAAAAATGGAGCATGTGTTTTCACCACATATCTTTTCTATAGACGCAAATGGCGATTCCCTTCCCCGGATCAAGAGATAATCTCACATACAGAAAGTCAATCATCTCTCTAGATGTTTTTACATCAAATTTCAGGAAAGTAGTGGTCTGTGACAGGAAGTTAACAAAGCTTCTTAAATCATCTTCTTTGCCCTTCCATACAATGAAGGTGTCATCCACAAACCAATTGTAAAGAATTATCTGGTCATTCCAAATGTTATTAGCATCCTTGGACCAAGCTCTCTCCCAGCTGGCTAAAACCAAGTTTGCATAACTATTGGCACAGGGTGTGCCCATGGCAACCGCAAGCTTCCATATGGAAAATGAAAATGCAGCCTTTAAGCTAAAGAGATTACAATGGCAAAGTTTCCATATGGAAGCCTGCCTACAGCATCAGGTTATTCCTAGAGGTCTCAGGGTTAGATGTATGCCCAGTTATGGAAACACCTACCCTGAGCTTTTGGCCAAATGGCAACCAATTAATATACAGACAAGTTTCAGTTATGTGAAACTCCTGGTAGACTTCTTCAAGGCACAAGAAGAAGAAATGAGCACCTTGATAGAGGAGAAACAAAAAGAACCTGAAAGTATGAATTTGTCTGATAATAAATTCATGAAATTGGAGAATTTACAGGATAGGCTAACAGCATATGAAGTTAAGCTAAAAGGCATTAAAAGTCAGAAATTAATGAGAGACTTTAATGATATACAGAAAGGCCATTTATTTGAATGGCCTAAACTCAGAAACTTCAGTGAGCATCCACGGAAAGAAGATAGAAATCCTGAGCAGAGAGGTACAACTCTGCACACCAATAATAATAACCGTAGATCTCAAGATCTTTTGGTTAGTGCACAAGTCCATCACATGGGCAAACAAGAGCCTATAGTCAGAACAGTCCCAAATGGGATATTGTCACCAATGAAAATGCTTGTGTTATCAAACAAGAGACAGAATAGGATTTGTTAACCTCTTGTCACAGACCACTACTTTCCTGAAATCTGATGTAAAAACATCTAGAGGGATGATTGACTTTTTGGATGTGAGATTATCTCTTGATCTGGGGAAGGGAATAGACACTTGCCTCTATAGCAGACACCCAAGAAACCGCTACCCCAAAACAAAACACGTGCAACACATAGCTCACAAAGCCAGTGTGCCGAACAGTCACAGCCCTTAAGGCTAAACAACACACCTGATACACTTGTAATAGGTGACTCTATCGTCAGGCACACTGACGTCCCTTTCACCAGGCTGAACAAGGAGAAAGTCACGGTGAGCTGCCTGTCGGGTGCTAGGATCTGCCACATAACACAAGCACTCAGGTCACTCTAAGGCAAGTACAAATATGACTCCATCATTGTCCATGCTGGTGTGAATGACCTGAGACGTACCTTCCTGGACTACATGAAAAGAGACATAGAGGAGCTCTCTGAGCATGTAGCCCAGGCCGGTATGACCCTGACCTTGAGTAGCATCTTACCCTCACCAAGAATGATGCCACAATATGAAGACAAGATGATTAATTTCAACAATTGGCTTAAGTATTGGTGTCATTCAAAGGGGATCCAATGCCTGTCAGCCTGGGATGACATGCTCGACAAGCCACGATGCTTCGCTAGGGATGGCTTGCACCTGTCACCCCTGGGCTTTCGGATATTGGCAAAGGCTCTTGCTAGCCCCATAGTGCCTTTTTTAGGCAAGGCTCAAAAGACAAACCCACCTCCATAGGTATCACAAGGGATAAGAAACTAAGAGTAATGCTACTCAATGCTAGAAGTCTAAACCTCAAGATGCATGCACTCTAAACTCTCCTTAGCATGGAGAACATTGATATCTGTGAAGTAACAGAAACCTGGTTCAGGGCTCCCGAGAGCACCCCAGCACTACCAGGTTATACCTCATACCATGCTTTTCGGCCCCAAAACCTGGACCGAACCACAAAAGGAGAAGGAGTATCAATATTCGTCAAAGATACCCACACCTCCAGGTTGGTGGCACAGCACAAAGCATCAGCGACTATCCATGTGCAACTAACAGTGGGTAAAACTGCCTTCCAGTTTATAGCCTGCTACAGACCCCCCTCCCAAACCCAGGAACCCCACTCGGCCTTCCTGAGAACACTGGAAAATATGAAGGTCTCTCCAAACAGCATTACATTGGGCGACTTCAACTACCCAAACATAGACTGGGAGCATTACTCTAGTTCCAACACCATAGCCCAAAGGTTCCTAGAATTTATAAACTCAAATGCTATGGAACAACTTGTTACCACTCCCACAAGAGGGGAAAACATACTGGACCTGATCATCACCAACATGGGGACTCTATGCTCCAGACCAGAAGTGTATCCCTCACTGGTAAGATCAGACCATAAACTAATCTCACTGGATATTCACATCCCGACCCCACCCCCTGCCCAGAAAACCACAGTGAAAAACTTCTCTAAAGCAAATTTCACACTCCTCAAAACCGAGGTGGAATCCTTCAAAGCCCCCGACCTGTGGAACATACGACCCAGTCCGCAGAATCCTTTATAGACGCATACTATGAACACCTTCAGGAATGCATGGATCATCACAATCTCAAATAAAACCAAGACCCAATCCTCCAAAGGCAGATGTCCTGTCTGGTGGACCCCAGCCATAAACAAACTATACAATAGAAGAAGGAAGCTACTACATGATAGAGCAAAATCCCAAAAGGGAAGGCATCTCTGATCAGTGTTAGCAAAAAACTACGGGCACACATAAAATCGTCTAAGGCCAGCTTCGAGAGAAAAATTGCACAGGACACTAAGGATAATCACAAGGCTTTCTTTAGTTATGTTAGGAACTTGGGTGGGAATTCCCAGATATGCTCAGAATTAGTCCAAAATGACAAAAAATACACCGAACCCACAGACATTGCCAAATTCCTAGCTGACAGGTTCAGCGCAAACTTCTCCCCCCCAACCAAAAGGGCAAATATCTATCCCAGCAGAGTGCTGCCCCTCTGACATCTCAGATGCTCAGGTAAGAGCCACCCTCTCCAAAGCAAAAAACACAGCATCAATGGGACCAGATGGTGTCCCGGGCTGCGTCCTACATGAACTCCAAGAAGAGCTAAACCCAAACATAAAACTAGTGTTCAATCTCAGCCTTACCACAGGATATGTACCCAAAGAGTGGCGTACAGCAACAGTGGTCCCTCTCCACAAAGGTGGTGCCTCAACGGATCCTGGAAACTATCGCCCCATAAGCCTGACTAGCTTGGTCTGCAAAGCTATGGAAAGGATCATCATGGACCTCATAAATAAAGATATTGGGGACCTACAGACACTGGATCCTACCCAGTTTGGCTTTGTTAAGGGCAGATCCTGCCTCTTAATCCTGGTCGATTTCTTTGAAACAGTCACCAAGGCCATTGACGAGGGGAAGGTGGTCCACACAGCCTACCTGGACCTCGCAAAAGCCTTCGATACAATACCCCACTCTGGCATTATAGATAAGCTCACCAGCTTAAATATAAACCCCTATGTCACTAGTTGGGTTGCAAACTGGCTCAAGGACAGAACCCACATGGTTAGAATTGCTGGAGCCATGTCAGACTCCAAACCAGTTACAAGTGGTGTCCCACAGGGCTCAGTCCTGGGACCTCTCTTGTTCGGTATATATTTCTCGGAGGTACAGGCCAACATGGAAGGACTGTGGCTGACCAAGTTCGCAGATGACTGCAAACTGGGCGCCATAATCGACTCTCCAGCCAGCACAAGCATCCTCCAAAAGGGCCTCATAGAAACAGACAACTGGTGCCAGAGCCATGGCCTCAAGCTAAACACCAAAAAGTATATAGTCATCCCCTTTGGCAAAACAAAGTGCCCACAAATTACCACATAGGTGGTAATCCATTAAGTCTGGAAGAAGTAATTAGGGACCTGGGGACCCAAGTTGGTAGCAATCTCTCATTTGACAACCACGTGGCCAAAGTGGTTAGAAAAACATTTTATATGGCCCACCTAATCATGAAGGGATTCACATCTAGATCAGGGGAGGTCATCGTGCCTCTTTACTCATCCCTCATCAGGCCCATAATTGAGTACAATGCCCCTTTTGGGATGTACCTTACCAGACACCTGCAGCAACTGGAAAGACCCCAAAAGTACCACACCAAGAGGATCAAAGGGCTCAAACAGATGCCATATGCTGCCCGGTTAAAGAAACTCCAGCTCTAATCAGTGGCATACCGCCTGCTCAGAGGCAATCTGTGCTTGACGTATAAAGCCATGTCCAATCCAGAATTAGTGGACATGCTGCACCTCAGAAAATCCAAATCCCATCGAGCTACGCGCTCGAGAGAATTGAACCTCAGCACTGAAATAATTAGGACATGCTGGAGGGACAGATTCATAACCCAGAGGCTCCCTTCACTCTGGAATAAAATCCCAGTCCAGGTTAGGCAGAGTCCCTCATTGACTCTCTTCAAGAGAAATCTTGATGAGTGGATGGGGGATCGTAGGTTTACCCCGGGTATCACTTCTGTGTCACTGTTAGACAGAGGCACAGTATACTAACCTCGAAAAAGGGCATAGCAAAATTAATTTAAAATGGGTGGCGAAAGCCAAACACACTCTGGCTAGGCTTATAAATGCCCTAGGGCAGATAGCCTAGTATGAACCTATGAGCTATAGGAAAGATATGTGGCAAAACCACATGCTCCATTTTTCCAGTATGCATCCCAGGCACATTTTCTCTAACATTGTTGAAAATCAAATTGCAAGGGTTTTAAAGCTATGTACAGAAGAGGCAACCTTTCTCCAGGAAGAACAGAGGCTTATTAATAATTTCAGCCAATGAGGCTATAGAAAGAGACGTTTAGAACTAAACAAGACCAGAATTAATGACATAAGTAAAGGAAAAAGCAAACCTTTTTATTCCTCTAAGGTCAGAGAAGGCGAAAGTGCACCATCCCTAGCTATACCTAAAAAGAACATCTAACTTAAGGGTCGATTTGACTTACACTATGGACCATAATAACATATGCCAGGTGATCAGAAAGTTCTGGCCGATTCTAACTTCGGATAAAACGTTAAAAGAGATTGATGTAGATAACCCAAGTTTCCTTTTCAAAATTATAAAGAATCTCAAAAGGATTTTATGCTCAAATGATGGGATATGTAACAACTACGTACATAATAATTCATCAGGAACAAAGAAATGTGGCTTCTGCAAGGTCTGCAATGTAATCAATTGTAGCAACACATTTAAGCATCCGGTTACTAAACAGACATTTGTTTTTCATGGATTAGCTAATTGCCTAACCAGCAATATTGTTTACATAGCTACCTGCACTTCCTGCACAGCATTTTATGTTGTAAAAACTAATACGAAGCTAAAGGAAAGAATTATCAAACATCAATCTGATATACGTAACAGAAAGGAAACACATTCTCTTTTCCTTCATTTACGTGAGCATGAGGGACATAGCTTTGTTTTCATGGTCATTTCAAAGATACATTTTACTTCCAGAGAAGGAGACCTGACCAATCGGACTGAGAGAGAGGAAGCCAAATGGATAATGCGGTTGAGTGCAGATAACCCCCTTGCCCTTAATAGCTGTGTTCTCTTAAAACCTTTTCTTAAAAATAGACGAGCAATGAGCTATGCTCACTTATGACCTGTTTTCATTGCCAGAAACCTTAGGTATACTGACTTAGGCTCTGATGTCCCAAAGAAACTGCTGGAATGAAATAAAAAGAAGCGCCCTAAATGACCATTATTATTTTTCTTTTTCACCTTTTTCTCTCAAATCTTGGCTTTTATGCAGAGCTTGTTCTTGTAACTAGAACCTACTGAAAAGATTTTTACTAATGTTCCTTCTGAAAATATGTCTGAGTTTGTCTTAGAAACGTCAAACTGTCATGTTGTTTTAAACAAAGAGTTTTAAATAAAGAGTTTTAATTTCAAGCTATGGAGATGTGTACCAATGGACTAACTTGATTGGTTAAAATTCATCATTCACTGAGGTTGTTTCATTGGATGATACCAACTTTTAAACACTGAACCCAGCTTACCTACTTGGATCTGAAGAAGGCTTGAATAAGCTGAAAGCGCTTGTCCATTTTTTACATGAGAAGGGTTCTTCACTTTTATGTTTGTTTTTTCTGTTTTTATGACATCCACATGTTTTAAAGCTGTGGAATTACGCCACTTGACTTTTACAACAGCAAAGCTCTATATTTCATATATTGTGGATTCAACATGGTAAAAGCCTGTTATTGAAGCTGTTGTTTTGAAGCTGTCTTTTCACCATTTTGGTTGTTTAGCAAGTTTTGAATACTCAGATGAAATACTAATACTTGTGGTGCAACGTTTTTTTAATATTTACATTGTTTTTGTTCTGCTGAGCATTCTTTAGCGGAATTCACTTCTTTTTCTGGATTTAAATATGGATACTCGCAAGAGGAAGTGTCAACAGTTTTATTGGAAAACATCACTGATTTATGGTCTGATTTAACAAGGAAAGATGACGTGAGGTATGCAAGAAGTGGTTTTATTTGTGAAGATAAAATCAAGGGTATTAGGGCCCATAATCAAATGGTTAATTATTTGTACAAGGGAGTTAGCATTTATGAGTTCAAAGAAACACTGGGCATGCTGACCATTGGTGGCACAGGCCATCCTGTTTATAAATGGATAGTTAAAATCCCTCAGTAAAAAGGTGTTGGGTCTAATGTGGATTTCAGATAAGGTATTAAGATAGCTATCATGGTCAGAAGGGGGCACAGACAGTGTTCTATAGATACCTATGAAGTGGTAATTAATCTTTTTTAGGGTGATTAGTTAATCAAGGAGTCAAAATTTGGTGTCCCATGAAATCTGTTGTGAGGTGATTATATCCTTGCAAAACACTGATCCTCCCTCACAATAGCAAGTAGGTCTGAAGACATGATAGGCACTAAACATATAAAAAGAATATGCTTTCATTGCTTTGAAACCATGTCTCTGTAACTACACACATATATGAATGGGTTCAGCTTGTAGGAAAACCTCAAGTTCTTGCATATTGTTGTTTAGACTCATGGCACTTAGTAGAGCTTCTTTAATGTGTTCCAAATGAGAATTTATTGGGTCACAATGTTCATAAGATCAACTCTGCTTAAAAAGGTGGAGGGAGAAGCAAAACGCTTTAGTCAGAATGTGAGCGCTTTTGTACAGACCATCTATGGCAATGTTGGAAGGCTTGATAACCATCTCGTTTCAATTTTACACCTAATAGATCCCCATAGAATATCACCAGCTACACAGACAATTTTGAAAACCAATTATCTTGTCTTTGCATCTCGGCACCATTCTGGATGTTGACAAAATAGAACTCAAGACCAGTGTTATTCCTGGGCAGTCATATCCTTCTGCATGTCTCTCTGGATCGAACACTTAAGGTAATTTTCCTCCATGCGGGCCACTGTTAGGTCATACTTGCATTTGTCAGGATGCAGAGTTCTAAGAGCCCTTATTATGTGCAGGATCCTGGCTCTGGAAAGGCAACAGATTACTCTATTCTTTTCCAGCCTTGTGAGGGTGGTGTTCAAATGCTTGACAATAGTCACCTATTATTAAAACATTGCTGTGTGCAGATAGACTCTCAGTGACCCTTAAGGCCTTGGAATCTGTGCATTTATGACTCTTAGAGGTATGTGCATTGGTTGTGAATGTACAGGATGAAGATGGGTGTGTTTCTGTTTGAACTAATGCTGAGGTTTCTTAGTCTTTAGCCTACCTCAGAGTAAGTTGGTTTAGTGGAGGTGCTTTGTGCTGTATGTGTGTGATTGTGTGTGTGTATATGTGTGTTGTGCTTACTTAATGTGTTCTGAGGTGGCCTTTAAGTTCAGCACTTACATCTCTCACATGTTAAATCATTGTCAGACAGCAGTATCAAGTTTTCAATAAGCAGGAGGCAGTTGCTACTCTGTAATCAGAATATTAAGTGCTATCAGGCTGGCAGTGCTGCGGTAGTGTTGTCACCTCACAGTAAGACGTTGTCCTGTTCGATTCTCAGCTAGAGCGTCTTTTGTGTAGAGACATGCGTGAATGGGTGTACCTTCATTGAAGGTTGTGTGTCAGAGCTCACACTCGGCACGTAAAAATCTACTGCCAATCATTAGCAGACCGGAGTTCTGCTGTGGCGACCCCTAACTGAGAGAAAGCTGAAAGACACAACAACAAGGCTGGCAGCAGAAGTGCAAAAGCGGACAGAATGACCAGTACAGATGAAGGGGTATTAGAAAATAGGATAGCTTTCAATCTCATTATAGGAAAGTGGGTGATTATATGGGATGTTGCTAAACAATACAAAAGTATGTAATGTGATTACTGTAGTATTTACAAGTTCACAGAAATAAGTGTAAAAATGACAGAAACAAAAAGCTAACCAGTACCAAGTGGCACGTTTGCATAATACAGATTTATCCAGTAGGCTAATATGTTTTTTACCTAACTAGCAGCAGCTGTGAGCAACAGACAGCCTAAACCAAAAGAGTTATGTACAGCAACTATAAAACAATGGCTGTACTTAGTCTAAATGAATATTTTCCTAATACAGTAAGTGTAAAGCAAGTAGTTTGAATGCAGCGTCGGCAGAGCAGACAGTCAAATAATAAACATTTATCAGACAGGTAATCTAGTACTGTCCAGTGCAGTACCTGTTTCTTTAAATGCAGTAACAGTGCAGCAATGCAACAACACAAATGATCAAATGTTGCAATAAGTAACAGAGATAGTAAGTTAATTTGTTTTTTATGTACCTACTGTCAGTAACTGGTAACAATACAGTATTATCTAGATATTGTCAGTAGTGAGCAAAAAAGATCAACAATAATATGTTATTTAAAGGTAAACAGACTATCCTCGGCAGAATGGTTCCAGAAGAAGTGTGGTCAGTAGGTTCATAGGTAAAAAATGAGAAAATGATTTTTCTGTATGTACTAATGCAATACTGAAATCAATTAGAGCAGCACTACTAATTTAAGACAGAGCTGGCAGTGAAATTTATATGACCTGCAACACGAATGCAGAGATTACCTTATCTGCTGCAGCCAGCATTGTTGTGTGCTGGTAAGTGGATCAGACTACAAAAGAAAATACATATTTTAATATGGCAACAAAAGGAGACATTCAATACCATAAGCAGATGACAAAGCAACTCCCACAACTTTTGCTAGTTACTTAATGTTTTGTAAAATTACTGGATGGCTTGAAAGCTTTTAAGTATTTAAGCAAACTGTCAGATTTCTTAACTGTCATGTTTTGTAAGGAGACCCATTTAGTCATAATACAAAATGTTATTAGTGTAGATGCCATGGGTAGAAGGCCTAGTTGTATTTAACTATGAGAAGTATGCAAAAGATTCTAAAGAGCTTGTTGTCATGCCAGTTACTTAGGGCTTAGATGATGTGGGCCTTGCTCATTTTGTGCCATAGTATCCCACAAACTGTAAGTGTAAATTCTGAAACATTTAATGTCCCTAGAAAGTAAGGAGAATGCTGTGTTTTTGCAGAAGTCTTATGTAACTCATAAAGAAGCTATGTAACACCTTTAGAAACATTTATTCCCCTCATTGTTTCTACAGTTAAATCTTTTCAAATGTTCTGTCTATGGCACCTGTACTGAGACGAAGCTCCACGGTACACAATGTTTGATTTTATAATTGTATAATACAATTTCCTAATAAACAGCTCAACAAGTGGTCCTTTCTTTTTTCCTGAACAAGAAACTTTACTCCCTACAAGCCCTTCTCACCATGGAAGACACTGACGTCTGTTCAGTAACTAAGACATGATTTAGAATATTGGAGAGCACTCTGGCTGTACAGGGATATAATACCTTCCACACGTAAAGCAGCTACTGTGCAGGAGGGGAAAAAAGGTGGAGGTGTATCGGTCTACATTCAGAATAGATTCACATCAAGGCTAGTAGAGCAGTATGATGCACTAGAGCTTCGTCATGTCAAAATAACCATCAGAAAGGTCTCATACCACATATTAGCTAGCTAAAGAATTCCCTCTTTGACAAAAGAAAGCCGCAGTACCTACCTACAAGATCTTGAATCACTCAGTATTACACCCAATACCATTTTCCTAGATTATCTAAACTATTCAACAATAGACTGGGAAACCTACACCATCACTAGTGCACAAGCACAGACATGCCTAGACTTTGTCAATATAACTGCCCTGGAACAATCAGAGTACTCACTGGGGGAATAACACTATGGATCTTCTCCTTACTAATATGGGAACATATTGCCTCATCCCTTGTGTATCTTCATCACTTGTTAGATCTGACCATGAAACAGTCTCCTTCAAAATAAAACTGAAACCAGAGATCCCTTTCTCCCATGGAACCTTTAGAAATTTCTTTAAGTCAAACTACCTACTCCTAAGTGATACATTGGCAAGCTACAAATCCCCACCAAACCCACTCCACTGAATATGCAGTAATGTACAAAACCCCACTAAACCAGCATGTAAACAACTGCAACGATGCAGCTGTACCCCATAGGAACAAGTATAGTGTAAACCCCAGAAACAAACCAACATGGCAGAACTATAAAATCAACAAGCTTCGTAATAAAAGGAAAAGAATTTTGACCAAAAGTAAGTAGAGTAATTCCCAGAATGTTGGAGCCCTTGTCAGTGAAATAAAACAACTTAGGAGCTTAATAAATTCCACAAAGCCAAGTTTGAGGCTAAAATAGCTATCCAAGCCAAAGGCAATCACAAGGCATTTTTTATTTATGTTTGTAATCTCAAAACCACAAGACAACAATGTGCTGATCTTATTGTGATTGATGTTACCTGCACTGAGACTGAAGACATAGCAAATCTACTGGCTGATAAATTTAGCTCTAACTTTACCTCTCTCTCCCCTCTATCTGTCCCTCAAGATATACCTGAAACTGTCTCACTTCCAGCTATCACACAAGACCAAATCCTAAAAGTGCTATCAAAAGCCAAATATACTGCATTGATGGGTCCTGACAATATCCCCGGATGAATCTTGAATAGTATGAAGCATGATTTTACCAAATGCCTGACAACACTGTTCAATCTCAGCCTTCATACACGTTTTGTACCAAGCAAATGGAGAACAGATACAATCATCCCCCTGCATAAGGGAGGATCTTACTCCAATCCAGGAAATTACAGACCAATAAATCTGATCAGTCTCATATGCAAAGCCATGGAAAGACTTATCATAGAATTAATCAATCAGGGCATAGGAAACCTCCAAAGACTAGACCCATCTCAATTTGGATTTGTCAAGGGCAGGTCATGCTTACTCAACATGGTGGATTTTTTTGGAAAAGTCACCAAAACAATGGATGAAGGCAAAATGTTACGCATCACATATCTCTACCTGGCCAAAGCTTTTGGCACAATTCCCCACTCAGGCATAATAGAAAAACTAAATAAACTGGGAATAAACCCTTATGTTATCCACTTGATTGCCAACTGGCTCATAGATAGAGCACGGATAATCAAATTACAGGACGTTACCTCCACAAAGAGACCAGTTACGAATAGAGTCCCTCAGGGTTCTGTACTGGGACCTCTCCTGTTTGCATCTACTTTTCTGAAGTAAATGTCAATACTAAAGGGCTCTGGCTGACCAAGTTTGCAGATGACTGCAAGCTAGGAGCAGTCATTCAACCCCCAAATGACTTAGCCATCCTGCAGGAAGGTTTGTTTCAAATAAATAACTGATATCAAAATCATGGTCTGAAACTAAATGCCACAAAATGCATTATTGTATCCTTTAAGAAGTCATCTACCCCGGAGAGCTACCACATTGATGATACCCCAGATGACTCAGTTCTTCGTGATTTTGAAACTTATGTGGACAGTGACTTAACGTTTGACCAACATGTGTCTATTGTTGTAAGAAAGTCCTATATTGTACAGCTTATAAACAAAGGGATTGTGTCTAGATCTAGGGATGTTATTGTTCCCCTTTACTCAGCCCTCATTAGGTCAGTCATTGAATATAATGCCTCCTTTGGCATGTATCTGTCCAGACATATGCAACAACTGGAATGCTCACAGAGATACCTTACTAAAAGGGATACAAGACCTAAACAACATGTCCTACATGGACCGACTGAAAGCCCTGTCACTATACTCGGTATCCTACAGACTGCTAAGGGGTAAATTGTGTCTGGCATGCAAGGCATACTGTGACCTATTACTGATGGCTTTACTGCTCATCAGCAAGTCAAATGGCATCAGAAATACTCTCTCCAGGGATGTAAACCTCTTCTGCAACATCAACAGAACAGTTTGCTGGGAAAGGTATATTTTGCAGAAGATACCGCTGCTATAGAACATTTTCCCTATCCACATAAAACAGACTTTATCCCTGTCCACTTTCAAGTGTAACTTAAATCCATTGATAAGAAACAGAAAATTTACCCAGGACTGCCCCCTGTAGCACTAATAGACAGATGCAGCTCCTAAATGCTTTATTCCATGCATGGGGTCCCCTCGAATTATCTATGGTATGATTCCAGTTATTCTCATTAGGGGTAATTTATAATTATTGACCATGGATGGGTAAGACCAATGTATGACGAAATGGGGCACGAAAAGGGAAATTGGCTAGGTTTAAAATGGCCCACAAGGGCAGCTAGCCTAGCACTTACCTATGAACCCATAATGTATGTATTGTCGTACTTTATTACATATTGAAATGAAGCAATCACCATACCCTGCTATTTTACTGTTCTGTAGTCTGCTGCACACCACTTAAACATTTTGGTCTAAGACCTTTGAATCGTCATTAAGGGTTGTATTCTCTATGCTCCCGCTATCACAAGAAATACACTCAACTCAGTGCTGCTCAGGTTCAGCTCATTGATTAAAGATGATATGTTTTCTTAGAAGACTATAAGATTAACAGGCTTACTTATCAAATATATATATATATATATATATATATATATATATATATATATATATATATATATATATAAAAAAATGTCATACCCTTATCCTGATTGCCAGCTTCCTAGCCATTATTTGACACATGAGCCCAGAGCCCACATATCACTGGGTGTTTGATTCTAATGTTAGCAGCCTAACGACTGGGTTGTCTGATGGTTTAAATAAATGCATCCCAGTTTCTACATCTGGTAAAAACTAAAAGAAAGACCCAGCCGATATAGAATCTTCAAGATTCCTCTAAGTGGAGGTCCATGGGATATATGGAAATTACTTCTTAAGGACACAGAAGTGTTTTCAGCTACATAACTTCTGAATGCCAATAATCTGTTACTTTTTAAGTGTTTGATAATGCATTCAGGCCAATAAAGTCATAACCCATTCGCTGTAATTATGCTATATCTCCCACTTTTTCGAACTTCTACGTACAGCATAAGTAGACTGTTTGGCTACACTTTGGAAATACAGAGCTTAAAAATAAGTCTGATGTCAATAACATAAAGGTGACTGCAAAGTATCCCAAACAACACTCAAATCAAAGGGTAGAAATGCCACACAGACAAACCATTTAGTAAAAATTACAAGAAAGATCCAGCCAACATATTATCTTCACTGTGTAATACCTTAAACCTCCTCAAATGGAGGCTCATCAGATATATGCAAGTTGTTAAGGTGTCTATCTATGTATCTATCTGTCTACCCATCCATCCATCCATCATCTATTTGTCAATCTATCTATCTATCTATCTATCTATCTATCTATCTATCTATCTATCTATCTATCTATCCATCTCTATAGCTACTCCTTTGTGACTTTGTCCCTGATTCTCATGCTAAGACGTTGGAGCTGAATACTGTGTGTTTTAAGAATGTCTTAAAATGAAATTGTGTTATACAAGTAACTGTGTGTGTGTGTGTGTGTGTGTGTGTGTGTGTGTGTGTGTGTGTATGTGTGTGTGTGTGTGTGTGTGTGTGTGTGTGTGTGTGTGTGTGTGTGTGTGTAAATGGATGTATGTGTGTGTGTGTGTGTGT
The DNA here is from genome assembly GCF_019279795.1 of Protopterus annectens. Lineage (NCBI taxonomy): Eukaryota > Metazoa > Chordata > Ceratodontiformes > Protopteridae > Protopterus > Protopterus annectens. The sequence goes on from NC_056727.1 coordinate 562,995,820, forward strand.
GTGTGTGTGTGCGCGCGTGTGTGTGTGTGTGTGTGTGTGTGTGTGTGTGTGTGTGTGTGTGTGTGTGTGTGTGTGAGAGGGGCATTGTAATAGTTTGGACTATATGTGCCGTGTCAACAGAGAGCTAAAATATATTACTATGGCTAATATTTATGCATTTATTTATTTGTGTGCAGGTGTGTGTGTGTGTGTGTGTGTGTGTGTGTGTGTGTGTGTGTGTGTGTGTGTGTGTGTGTGTGTGTGTGTGTGTGAGTGATAATTTGTGCTGTGTAACCTGAAAATAATGAGCTGAAATATATTACTATGGGTATTACTTATTCACGTTTGTGTGTGTGCATATCATACTGTATGTGTCTGAAAGCAACTAGCTTTACTTCATTATGGCAGCTATTATTTATGAATTTCATTAATTTGATAACAAAAATATATTAGAGTTTTAGACAGTTAACATAGCTGTGTGTGTGTGTGTGTGTGTGTGTGTGTGTGTGTGTGTGTGTGTGCGTGTGTGTGTGTTTGTGTGTGTTGTGTGTTTGTGTGTGAAACTTTCTGGGTGTATGTAGTCTGTGTCTCTGTGTCTGTGTGCATCTGAATTTATATGTATGAGAGACTGTGTCTGTACCTCTTTATCTTTTGCATTTATATATATTTGGCTGTGTGTGTGCGTGTGTGTGTGTGTGTGTGTGTGTGTGTGTGTGTGTGTGTGTGTGTGTGTGTGTGTGAGTGTGTGTGTGTGTGTGTGTGTGTGTGTGTGTGTAGACATTATTAAGCACTTGCACAGCTATTTTTTTAATGTAAAGCACTTCCGTCAATAACAATTAATATCATATACCAAGTCTGAAACATTAAGTGGAGTAAGTATTTTACATCCAAAACATCAAAACAAAACAAATTCAAAACAGTAAACTTAACAGGTAGACATTTTCTTAGTGTAATACTGTCCTGCAGGGTACGCATCAGGTCTCACAATACCCTGGTTGGTCCATTATTTACCTGTAATGCCCACTGTGTCAGGAATTGTTGACAATTTAGCTGAATTTATTGAATGCCAATGTGGACCTACACCTTCAGAATGATGTTGTAATAAACAAACTACATTTAACATTGATTAAATATAATGCACATTTTTCCTCAGATTCTGTAGACACTGTAGATGCTGCTATTTTGAAAACTGACACTGGAGTTTTTTGTAGTGTGTTATAGTCATACATGCCAAAGCTAATTGTTGCACTCACAATCTGGCAATGCGTATTTTTCTTTTATCTGGTCTGTGGAGTTTATTGAATACCATTTATCACTAACATATTGCCAGCATTGCTGTATGAAGTAAGGTATGGGGTTGACTAAACCTGATAGCAGAGTTTGCTTTACTGTACAAGGGTGACATTTTGAAGAGTCCCTATCTTTGGTTATGTCAGATTGTTAGTAGAAACTCCACTTTCAATCTCATAGTGGGCAAAAAAGCCTCTCTTCCAACCTCTCCACCTGGCTCCTACAAAATACTACATTTCTTCAGCTTAAGGTTGCGTTGTGAAATTTACTGGGTATAGTGAACAAATAGCTGTGTTTCAGTTTTGTGCATATAATTTATAAACTTTAAGATAATGTGTTCTGAAATTATTACAGTACTAATTAATGGAGTGGATGTCTGTAGTGCTAGACCAATTTTCATCAGCAGCACAGCCCTACCCCCAGTGCAGTTTTGTTGTTATTTATTATGGGAAGCTTATTAGGGCTAATACAAAGCAGGACATCGGGGGGGGGGGGCCTTTGATCAGTAGGACAGACTGCTAGTAGGTTTGGGTTTAAACTGAATTGCTCAACAGTTAATCTTGAAAATAAACTATGATTTTTTTTTTTTTTGGCAAAGATTATTGGTCTGTACTGAAAGATTTCTGTGCACAGGCTGTGCCTGTTTTGTGACTTACCAGCCTTGGGCATCTTTACACAACTTTATGAAGCTTTTGAAGATGTCTTGTAACTTTAAATATCGAGAGCTTATTATCTGTATATCTATGCCTCGCTTTACTTCTATAATGAAACTTTTAAGACAGCCTAGGAACAGGAACTTATTAAATTCTAGATTTAGTTTGATTCATTATATCACTGCTTGAATTTGATTGATTTGCCATGTAAAGATTGTTTTAACTGTGACATATCTATTTTAACATTTGTTTTGCTTGGATGACTGGTAATTTCCACACTTTAAAAGGTTTTCAGCAGTATGGGTCATTATTTTTGTCTGAATTTAATTTCTCTCATTTTAATTTATGTAACAGCACTATCTTTATATGCAAAATTAAATGTGTGCTGTGAATTACACACTTTTATGCTGTATTCGTAAGTAGATGGACATCATAACTAAGACTGAGCTTCAACATATATTTACATTCTCATCACTTTTGATTGCATTACTGTAGTAATGGTTATACCTTGGAAACTAAAGTGAAATAATTGTATTTGTTTCTGTTCAGAATAACTCTGCAGTGCTATGATACTCCATCATATATATATATATATCTTTGTAGAAATGTGGGAATTTTGCCATGCATTTCCATCTTTATTACATGATGCTGACTGCTGAAGAAAAATGTCATTAATGCTTGCACCATAAACCATCTGTCTTGTGAAGGAGTATTTATAGTGCATTCATTTTACAAACAGGCTTAATGGGAATGTATGTGGTGAACAGTGTTCGCCTGACCCACAAAATTGCAATGGTTTTATCACTGAAACCCTCTTTCAGTGAACATGTGATATTGCCTGTTCTCCATTATTATTTGACTGTGGATTATGTGGGGTCTCCTCTAGCATTAAGAGAACTTGCTCTCCACCAAAAAAAAAAGCTTTAGTTCATGTCTGCTGAAAGTGTTTTTAGTGATTTGTTTCACTGTTTGCCTGTCAGACAAACATTGCTCATTAAATAATCACAAATTTGGCTTAATGCTCATATTTATGCAAATATTTCAGACAAGAACTGAAAGTGGGGTCATGGTCTGATCCACATTACAGGGTCAGGTTTTTGGTTTGCTGTCACTTCAGTGGTTGACTGAGGCAAAGGCTGTCTTGTTATACAGAAGTTCCACCTCAAATAAGCGATGTCACTCAAGCCATTCACAAGTGAGTTATTTCACAGTTTTGGTGCAGCTGTTTTTTGTTTTCAGTGGCATATTGATTGTGGACATTCGTGGTATGTTGGCGGCAGGATTTAATTATTAGGAAGATACTAAGTAAGACATCAGTGGGTGAGAGCTAAGGAAGTAGTGGGCTGACTTCTTATAGTGATCTATTATTTCAGTTTGGCTTTTTGGTACAGAGTTCCTTGCAACTTGAACATTGATTTTAGGTCATTTTCAATAAAATAAACTTCTTGAAGTAAAGGGCTCAGTTTAGGTTTATGCCATGTTTAGTGTAAAAGGAAAGAAAAAAATATACATATAGAAAGGAAGGCAAAATTAAAAAAAAATCAGTCACTGAACATTAATGAGTGTTTACCTTTGTTTTGTTAATATTTCACTTCAGTCTGTCTGTATTACACAGTGAAGCTATAGGTCCATAAATTAATTTCACTATTCCAGAGATCCTGGACAATGCCTACAACTGACTGGGCCAGAGTAACTTGGAGCCAATGCATGCATTCTGTAAAATATGCATCTCTGATTTTACAGTTCATTGTAGAAGTTTATTCACGTCTACAAAAACAAAAGAATACAACAAAGCATCTTCACCACACAAAACAAGAAGCTTGAATGAAAGTGTCTGAACTTTTTGCCACACAAGTTGACACTAAAGTTATCAAACCAGAGGTAGCCTTTGTCTATGTGAGTAGCAGAGCATTGCTTATCCTTTGCTGTGGCTAATCACATTTTCACATACAAGAAAAATACTGTGTAGACCATACAATTGCAGATGATAACAGGGTCATTTCAGCTAGCCACCCAAGGTCTATGCCTTTGAGGGGGACATTGGCTTGTAAGATTGCAGGAGTAAATACTGCAGTGCTGCATTTCTGCTTGTCCAAGTGTTTATTCCTGCTACGGGTAGCTATACTTTGTGATCACAGATGTAGCTGCCTGTTTTAATTTTTTTGTTGTTTTTTTTTTTGCTTGTGTGCAGCAGGCAACCAATCATTAAGCAACAAGGATGAGAGATATGAGATTTGAAAGAAGGCACATTAGTCATCAGATTCCTTTCACATATTTAGATGTGAGAACTGCACCATGATATAGAGTCTCCATAATTTTTCCTCATATTTTTGTCCTGTCACTCTAAATGTTTTTTATTTTCTTGTAAATTTAATGAGAAATGCAGTCAATAATTTTAGACATTACAGACTCACCTTTTTATTGTGCAGAAAATATATGTTGATACTAAAAATGTTGATCTTTAATATTTTAAGTAAGTTATAGCAATGTTTAAAATTGTCTCTCATTTTGTGCCTTTGTTCTCCCAGTGGCTTTAATCCCTGTTTCTTGAGCAAAGAATTTGAGAAAGAGGGGAATAGCTCTGATGTTAATGAAAGCAATGTGCCCTCTTCATTGTCTCGTTTTAAAACTTGTCTGGCATGAAGGACTAGTGTGTATTTGTGTGACATAACCTGGAATATTTATTTTGTAATACTCTGGCAGTCATCCAGATTAGGTGGCAGCTTTGCTTTGGAAGAGAACAATGTCTCTGTTCATTTTCCCAGTTTAAAGTCTGGTATTAAGGGTTGTTGTGGAACTGTGTGAAATAAACTACAATATTTGTCTTTTCTTAATATGTTTGCAATCATCCACATAAGAGGGTTCTAGTTGTGTTGTGGGTAAAATATATTTGCTCTGTTCGTTCATTCAGCTTAAAGTCTGGCATTCAGTGCTGGTGTGGATTTGTATGAAATGAACTGGAATATTTGTCTTTTTTAATATAATTGCAGTAAACTTGATACTAGGGACCAAGCTGCTTTGTGGGTGGAAGCAACCTGCCCTTCTTATTTGTTCAGTTTAAAGTCTAGCATTTAGGGCTGCTATGGATTTGTGCAAAATAACTTAGAATATTTATTTATTTTGTTTTTTTTTTTATTATGTTGGCAGTCAACCAGACAGGTGTAGCTAGCTGTGCTGTGGAGAAAAGCAACTTTCCCTGTTCATTCATTCAGTTTATAATCTGGCATTAAAGGCTGGTGTGGATGCTTGTAAGTATGTTTTAAAGATGCTGGCAGTCAACTAGAAAAGAGGGGGCTAGCATTTGCCTGGCTGGAAGCAACTTCTCCTCCTCATTTGCTCAGTTTAAAGTCTGTCATTAAGAGATGGGCTGGTGTAGATTTGTGTGACATAAACAGGAATATATATTTTTTAATATGTTGACAGTCCACCAGACTAGGAAAGGTGTCTAGCTGTGCTGTAGAGAAAAGCAACATGCATTGTTTATTCATTCAGTTTAAAATCTGGCATTAAGGGATGGTGTGAATTTGTGTGAAAAAGTGGAATATTTATTTTTCTTAATATGCTGGACATCAATCATATTGTTAGAAGGTAGCCACTGAGTGCAACTCGCCCTCTTCAGTTTCTCAGTATTAAGGTTTAGTATGTATTTGAGAGAAGTAAACTGGAATATTTACACTTTTTAATGTACTGGCAGCAACCAGATGGGGTGAGTTGCAGACCAAGAGGGGCTAGCTGTACTGTGGATGAACACAATCCAGCTTCTTCATTTCCAAAGTTTAAAATTGGACATTAAGGCTACTGTGAATTTGTGTGAAATAAATTTGAATATTCACTCTCTGGCCACTCCTTCAGTAAAACAAATTGAAAACCATCCATGATTTCACAGAATGTCCTTGTCTTTACTTAATATTTTGGTCTGCAACTTCCTATCTTTGTGTTTGTCCTGCTTGCCAACTGACTTTATTGAACTATTGTGCATTTATTTATTTATTTTACATTTGGTTACTGGGAACGTTTGACTGGACAGAAGTCCTTTTTCAGCGGAGGCCTGTGGAGAAATGCTCCCCATATAAGAGATTAAAAATAACATTTTGCAGGTGTAGTATCAAGACATTTTACATCACATCAAATTATGATAACAATAGATTTTAAATTACAATACAAGTCAAATTTTGCTAATATATGTTTAGATGACAATACCTATGATTATGGTAAAAAATAAAATGAATTCAAGCAGAGGGTTGAAGTACCATAAGCTGAACAATTAAATAACATCAGTATGCAATGGTATTTTAGTAGTATAAGGACTACAGATGTCTATAGCTGGAAGAAGACATAGTGGTTGAGAGGAAGAGAGAGGTATGAATACGGAATCATGCAAGTATGAAGAGAGGTGTACTGTCTTAAGAGTAAGGGAGGGGGGACCCTGAATGTAGCTATATAGTGTGAATAGAGGGTGGCTCTGGCAGAGATGTCGGCTTTCGTGACTTGAAGGAGAGGTTTGTTATTGGAGCATAGGACCCTGGTACTGCTGTAGGGATGTGTTAGATTTTGTAATGCTGGGGTTTTCTCAGGGTGATATAGAATTGTAATGCTTAGTATAAGTTGGTTGCAGAGCAGGAGATGTGGAAGTTCAAGCCAGTTGAGTTGTTTAAGGGCTGAGCAATGATGTGTGGGATGTGAACTTTTAGAGCCAAATTTTGCAATCTTATTATAACATGCCTCAAGTTTAAGCATATCTGATTTTCTAAGATTGGTAAGGATAGGGGAGGTGTATAGAAGTGTGGACATAAGATGTGTTAGTGCTATTTTTGCCCTAGTGCTGTCTGTGAGAAATTGTTTATTTCATAAAGACTCCTAATTTTTATGTACTTTCTTAATGGTGAGAGATATGTGAGTATCAAATTTCATGTTGCAGTCTATCTCAACTCCTAGAAGTTTGGTATGAGTGACAGGAGAGCTAGCTGTTTTTATTGTTAGATATGATAGTAAACGAGGATGTAAGAGTGGCATGGTTAGTCGGTTGGAATATGAGGAGTTTGGTTTTATTGGGGTTTAGAATTAGTTGAGAGTTGGTAAGCCAGTTTTCTACAGAAAGGAAAGATGCTTGAGTAATTAGTTGCAGTTCTTGGAGAGAAGGAGAGGAACATATTAGAGTTGAGTCATCAGCATATTGGATGACTGAGGCATGTAGAGTAGAGTGTTTATATGAAATATGTAGAAATGTTTACCCTCTGGGTGCTGATTGTGTCAGACCAAGTTGAAACTGTTTATTACTTTGCAGAATGCACCTAAAGTTGACTTATATTTTTGTCTCTATGTCATAAAATTTGGGGCTTCCTAGCAAATCATTCAGGTTTGCAGTCACTAAATGGGAGAAGCTGGCTGTGGATGAAGGCAAATTACCCTCTGGTTGGTTAATCAGCCACAGTGTGTCTTTACAGGAAAATGTGCATTTGTATGAAATAACATCAAATATTTAATCTCTGGATACTGTTTGCATGAAACCATGTTGAAATTGTTCTTGATTTTGCAGAATGCTCTTGAATTTGTCTCATATGTTCTGCACTGTGCCTCACAGAATTTGTGGTTTCCCGGCAAATTGTTGTGGATTGAAGTCACTACGTTTTTTTTGGGGGGGGGGTGTCTGTGGATGAAAGCAACTTACCTTCTTGTCATCTGCTCAGCTTACAAGTATGGCTTTAGAGGACTACTGTTTATTTTTATGAAATAAACTCTGAATACTGTTTGCACGAAAAAAGTTTTAACAGTCTCTAATTTTACTGAATATACCTGACTGTGTCAAATTTAGATTTGTTCCTCATAAAAAAAAATGTGGTTTTCTAGTGGATCCCCGAGGATTGCAACCACTAAATAATGACACATATTTGAGATTCAGACTTCATATCCTTCATAAATATCACGCCAAAGTAAAAATTTGTTACTTTAGAAACTTTCTTCGTAAATAAGAACAATATTTAAAAATATGTCCCCAGTTTTGGGTCCTTGTTCCTCATTATTTGTGGCTGTGTTCCTGATTATTGTTTTGTATTATTTTTTATCACAGTCAGATGAGATATACACAACAAACTCACTTTATCCACTAAGTGGGAGTAGGAGCTGTTTGTGGATGAAATTTGGTTACCATCTTGTTTACTCAGTTAACCATCTGGCTTTGCAGGAATATTTACAGATCTAATGTGCATTTATGTGAGGGCTGTCAACTGTTTATTTGAAAAAAAGTTGAAATCACATAGCTCTGAACTATCCTTGCGTTCACTGAATGCTCTTCATTTTGCCTCAGGCTTTGGTTTGTTCCTCATAAAATCTGTAGTTTTCTGGCAAATTGTTGAGGAATGCAGCTACTAAATAATGATAAACATTTGAGCTGCAGGCTTATTGTTCTTCAGAAAATGCATGCTAATGCAAAAAACTTGATTCTAGTAACTTTATAATTATATAACAGCAATATTCAAAATCTGTCCCTGATTTGGGTCCTTTGTCCCTCATCATTTTTTGACTTTGTCTTAATTCTTGCTCTTAGAAGTTGTGATGTATTTTGTGAATTGGATGAGCTTTACATGGCAAAGTTACTATCACTGCTAGGTTGGTGTTGGATTTGTCGGTGGAAGAAAGTAACTTACCTTCCTATCATTTGATCAGTTTAAACAGTCTGGCTTAGCAGGACTAATCTGAATTTATGTAAAATAAGCCAGTATACTTGGGATACTACGAGTTAATGTGAAACAAACCTTAAATACATTATTATGTCAAAAACTATTATTGTTACCACAATCAGCGACTTAAGAATATGATTGCTGAGAATGGGGATGTATGTGGATAAGAATAGCTCATCCTACTGTCATGATGAAGTTAAAAAGTTGTTAGTATGGCTTTTGAGGACTAGTTTGTATTTGTGTAATACAGGTTGGAATACTTTACTGTGGCCATTTGTGGATTATGACTGAAGATTGAATGGTTATAAAACTGGAAGATAAAGTCAAAAGAACAAATGTATGTATGCACAGTCTCTACCTCAGAAAAATGTGTGTTTCTGTGTGGGGAGGTTGCAGGGCTCATGGCATGAAAAACACCTGGGGTCAAAGGCACACTTAATCTGGCACTGAGACCATGTATACCATGAAGTAGAAAAAATGTCATGTGGTGCCACAAAGCAATTGTGTATAGCAAGAGATGTGCTGGAGAAGAAATATCAATGAGAAGATGATACTATATGTATTTAACAATCCTTCTGTATTTGCAATGTACAGACGTGGGTTCAGAAATTACTGATTATTTTTGCTGGGTTACTTTGATGAGATTTCCAGAAATAATGGAATAAAATGTATTGATATGGTGCAGTGTACTTCTGGAACAGGACAGAATATGATGATGCTGCATGCATTAGAATATCTAACTTTCCTATTGACAATCTAGTTACTTTTTCTTCTGACAGTACAACATTTTTGATACAAAGGATCAAATCAGTGGTTTCTAGGCTAAAGATGGCTAACTCTGACATTGTCAATAGCAGCTATATTTTCCCCTTGGCATTATTTCAGAAATTTACAAACACTTCTCCACAAGTGCAGAAAGGCTGGAGTTGCTGAAAGACTTAGAAATGCTCACTGAAGGTGGACTACTGACTATCATCAATCATGTCCATTCTCAGGAGTTAAGCCTAATAAAGTTGTAAAGTACATGCTTACTAATGGGCAACTTTATTGTCTTATTTCTTATCATTTCAGAATCACACCTTGAAAATACAATTGATTTGTGAGAGACCTGAGAGCCATGATGTGAGACTTATTTTTCTCTTTTTATAAATAAAGATTGGAGCCCTTTTATAATTACAATACAAAGATACAGAGCATACAGAACCAGTTACTGTAGTGTTACTACATAATGATTCTGTAGCATTACCACAGGTATATGCTGGCAGGCCGCTATGACTTGAAACTGCAGTATCTATACTTAAAATGACAGATCTCTCTCTTTTGGACAACTGAGGGCGTCCTTACAGGTGATAAAAGTGCAAATTGGACCAAAGATGGAAGACAACTTAAAGGAACATGAGGACATTGTTGTGGGATCTGCAGGTCAGAATATTTTTTATACAAAGGCTGAAACATTTATAAAGTAGTTTTGACCATAATGGTTCAGACATCTCTGTTACAAAACACTACACTGAAAAATGCTTCTTCATTGCTTAATCCTAGATATGGGTTACAGGTCCTTAGGAAATATGTTATATATTTGGTCAATAGCGAGTTGCAAACTGAGAGAATTCCTAACATATCAGTTGTCAGACTTAAAAGCTTGTTAATCAAATGCTGATGTATTGAAATGATGGGGAAAACGCATTGTTCCTCTGATAAAAGCAAAGAGTAATGCATGTTTAGAAGACTTATGTTGACAGTTGTTAAGCTGGCTGCATTCTAATGCTAAATGTTAACACTTACTTAGCGTGGTAAAAAAAATCAGGTCAGGTTTGTGACATTTCATGTTTGGCAGTCCTTAATGGACTTATTTCCATGGAAATTAAGTAGAATGAGTTTGTTTCCATGATCAAGAGGTGCACTGGAAATAGCAAGAAGAGTAGTTATGTAGCTCAATAATTTCAATATAATGATCATAGCGCATAAACAATTGCTTAAAGTGCTGTCCAATTCATTTCACTATCTTATTGAAGATCAACTGTGTAATATGTACATTTTGATACTGATGTATTCTGTTTCACTTTGCACTATTGCTGCTTGATATGTTTCGTTCTACACTTCATTTGTGACTGTGGTTGTTGCAACGATATATGTCATATGTGTGAATTGCTCTGTAATAGCATGTACTGACAATAACTTTTTGAATCAGTAAAATGTTTACATGTTATTGAAAGCGCATTGAAGATGTACCTTTCAACAAAATGGCCCAGAAGTTATAACAAGACCAGTACTAAGCCCCCTAATTATGCAGTCAAACAATAAAAAAATCATTAAAATTCTCACACCTTTACTATAGTAATGTCTAAGTTACAGTTCTCAAGTGAATTTAACTAGGTGGATAAAATATTCTAAATCTTATCCTGCTTATAATTTTAAATCCCTTTAAACTTATTCCTATCAATTAAATAGTTCTGGCCTTGTGCAAACCCCATTAAACAATTATCACAAAATTCTCACGTCTATTGTAATAATCTCCTGGTTATAGGTCTGAAATGAATTTCACTGTTTGGCTGAAATATGCAAATGCCTCATTTGCCTCCTGTGTGCTAAAATTACAGTGGAAACACATACATACAAAATAAGGATGAATGTCCTATTGATATGTATGAGTTTAGGATGCTATATATATATATATATATATATATATATATATATATATATATATATATATATATATATATATATATATATATACCATCTGTGCATGTAACATGGTGATCATCTGTTAAGTTACAGATACTTAAGTGCTTATATTGTATAATTTTAATGTTAGTTCATGTAAATGTATGTCATATGGAGCTTTTGTGCAGAGCCTCCAGGCCTTTGACTACTCGAGATTTACAATAATCAAAGACAAATAAATAAATTGCAAGGGTGGTGGATGTCACTTGGCTACTTTGTACTATATGAATGCATGCATCTGTAACTTTTCACAGTGAAGTAAAGATACATGTTTCTGATATATCAGTGCAGGCATACATCTGTACACCTGTTAGCACTACAAGGTTCAAATGTAAATATTTAGCCACATGTAGGTTCATAGGTTTATAGGTGATTACTAGGCTAATGGCACAAGAACCTTTACAAGCCTAGCCAATAATACTCAGGATATGACAATATTATATCTTAATTTCCTAGTTTTTGGAAGGGGTAGTATCGGGGTAGTGGGTTTTTGGATGTTGGATCCCTGAGTCTTTTTACAGACTGCCTCTGTCCATAATGGACATGAGCAGTAACCTCAGAGTAAATTTACGGTTTCCCCATCCATTTATCCAAATTCTTTTTGAAAAAGGTGAGGAGACAGGCTTTGTTTTACAAAGACGAGAAGCCTGCTTCATAGACAAGGTAGCATATGGGATACAAATCTGTCTCTTCGACAAGTTCTGTTAGAGTCACAAATAAGGTTCTGATTCATGGAATGCATAACCCTGATATAATTTTTTTTGTGAATATGTAACATTTTCATTAGAGCTGGACCAGAGAATGCATGCATAGGTTACCTTTAAATTAATGATATGAGCTGGAGTAAAGCGATAGGGCCTTTAGTTGATCTGCATAAGACATGTGTCTTATACTTTGTATTCTTTTAGTGAGAAACCTCTGGGGCCACTCCAGCTGGTGTAAGTGCCTGGTTAAGTACATTCAAAAGGGAGCATTGTACTTGATTATGGCCCTGATGAGGGCAGAGTGCAATATCACAATGATTTCCTTTGATCTTCATGCCATGCCTTTACTTGCACGTCAAGCCACACAGGGTTTCCTCACTACTGTAGCTATCTGGTGTTCAAAGTTTAGGTTACTATCTATCTGTGTTCCCAGTTCTTTCACCACCGGGTCTACCTTCAGTGTGCTATCAATATTATAATTTGCAGGGATATCTGATTTACAGAAGGGTATAATTATACAATTTTTAGCATTTAACCTCATTTGATGAGTTGCAAGTATATCTTTTCATTAAGAATAAGGAGGTGATGTAGATAATTTGTTAGGTAATACAGGCTAAATGGCAAGTATGACTGGGTGCATGTTTAACACCAGGGGTTAATGAAAAGGCCCCGAGTGAAGGGATGAGGGCAGCTCTGCCCAAGCCAGTGTAGCAGCCCATACAGAGGCATGTCAAGGAGTGAGCACATCTCTTTATAAGGGGAATATGAATAAAGAGATCAGTTCGACATTCCTAAACATGGAGAATGCATATAAAAAGAGATAGCTTATTTGGTTCATCCTGTGATGGTTCAAGGTCTTCGTAATAATGGGCAAAATTACTGGAGGCTGTGTACTGGAGATAAGAAACTGGGCGTTCCAAGACTTGGAGAAAGAATATGAGAGTCTACCAAAAATGCTGATTCTGGCAGTCCTACAGTGCTTTAAAGTGCCAGAAACATTAGTAGAAATAGTGCAAGCTACATACAAGGACCCAGTGACTCATGTATGAACAGTGTTCAGTCTCACAGTGGGGTTGGAGCTGGAGTGAGTGTGCATCAAGGTTCAGCTCTGAGCCCACTACTGTTCATACTGGTGATGGACTACATTAACAAACACATCGGTGAGGACAGATCAACAAAGTTGCGACATGCAGACGACGTGGCACTTCAGGCAGACTCTGAGCAAGAACTTCAACAAAGGATAGGGGAATGGAATACAAACCGAAATGCACATGGGAAACTAAGTAAAGATAAGACAGTTTTAATGGCAACAAAAGGGAAATACCAGAAGAAGCTGAGAACTGAGATAAAAGGGAAAATAGTTGAACAGGTTAACAGCTTCAAGTATCTGGGAGGGGTGGTTGAGGAGAAAGGAAGTCTGAATGAAGAGGTCAAAGCCAGAATCAGAGGGGCTGCAGCCAACTGGCACAAAGTGTCAGGTGTAGCATGTGACAGAAAAATACTGAAGAAACTGAAAAGTAAAGTGTTCAAAACAGTGGTGTGACCAGTACTACTGCTTGGTTCAGAAACCTGGGTAGTAAAGGCAGAGCAGTTGAGGAAGCTAGAGGTGTTGAAGTGCCTGAGATGGGTGATAGGATGTACACTATGGGATAGAGTAAGAAATGAGGACATAAAAGCAGAAGCCAAAGTAGCTCCAACTGCATAAAAAGTCAAGGAGAATAGATATGGGTAGTTTGGGCACATGTGCAGAAAAGTAGAAGACAATCCAGTGAAGAAGATTTGGGACTGACAGGAAGAAGGTAAGAGAAAACTAGGGCATCCAGCATAGAGATGGATAAATTGTGTCAGGGAAGACCTGCGACAGTCAGGCATGAGTGTTGAAGAAGGCAGGAGGGTGGCATTGAATAAAGATGGTGACAGCTGACATAATGCCATGACCCCATGTAGAAAATGGGAAAAGGGGGTTGATGATGATGAAGATGATAGTGATACTTGAGGCTATGTACATAGATCTAATGACACAAGTATAAAAAGTGTTTGGACTCACAGAAGGGTGCCCAGTGAGAATAGGTGTGCATCAGGGTTCAGCTCTGAGACACTCCTTTTCACAATGGTAATGGATTACATCAGCAAAGAGGGTGGAGGGGACCAATCAACAAAGATGATGTGGTGCTGTATGCAGACTCTGAACAGGAACTTCAACAAATCATAGAGGACTAGAATTCAAAACTGAAGGCACAAAATATGCAACTGAGTACAGACAAGATAATGATTATGTCAGCCAGTGGGGGCAATCAGACGAAGCTGAGAATTCAGAAAATAGTGGAACAACTTTAGATATCTTGCAGGTAGGGTTGAAGGGAAGGGAAGCTTGCATGAGGAGTAAGAAGCTATTATTAATATTAGAAGTGCTGCAGCCAACTGGTACAAAGTATCAACAGGTAGACTGAGGCCAATGAAGATAACAAGTGAGGTATAAAAAGTGCTGCAACCTAATGCTTCTGTACATCTCAGAAGCTCAGGCAGTGAAGGTATAGCAGCTGAGGAAGCAGAAATGATAGAGATTTAAGTGCTTGAGATGGGTACTGGAGTGCAAACTATTGTACAAGTGAAGAAATGAAAAAATCAAAATAGAAGCAAAAGTAGCTCCTATTTTTCAGAGAAGGTGAAGTAGAACACGATTCAGGTGGTTCAGTCTCATGTGCAGGAAAGCATAAGGTGATTTGGTAAAGCAAATTTGGGAGTGACAGGAAGAAAGCATGAGGAAACGAGGATATAAAGTCAAGAAATAGCTGGAGTGTGATAGAGACGACCTGCAAGAGTCAGGAATAGCTGTCAAAGCAGGACAAAGAGTAAATCTGAATCAGATAGGTTGCAACAGCTGATGCAACAGAACAAACCCATATAAATATTTGAAAAGGGCATTGGTGAAGATGCCAGATTTATTTCTGAAGCTTTCTTCTCCTTAGGCCTTTATTTAGTTCATTGTCGAAAGAAGGCAGATCACTGGCAAAGCTTCTGCCAGTAGTCTAGGCAACAGCCAGGTATATTTGCTGCTTTTGCCTGCAGCAATGTCATATAATATTCTTTTACTGATTTTCAGCGGCTTTGTTTACCTTCTTCTCTTGAAATGGCTGTGAAATGTGATTGTAGAAGATATTCTTTCCTCAGACAAGCATGCCTCTCATTATTTTGTCTTAGAAAGGGCTGTCATGCTTTTGAAGGCAATACAAGCACAGCTTTACGCAACACAATGATTTCAAAAAGCAAACATAGTTTTGAGTGGTTTTAGGCAAAAATGAAGTTGCTACCTGTTGATTTTGTAGCTAATAACCAGATTTCACCTACCCTAAAACATATTTTAAAATGACGGTCTTAGTTTTCAGACACCTGTGACTCTAGAAAGACAGGTAAGCAAACAGGGCTTCTGACAGTCTGATAAAAATCAAGGAAAGTCCATCAAGTGATTTTTTTCTATGTCCTAAGATATATCCCCATTCATAGGCTATGGACAGCCTTCAGCATCTGAACATGCAAGTCTGAGTGTGTATTCAGCAGGGATGTCTAGTATACCTGTCATTTTCCTGCTTCCTGTCTATGGATATAATACAAATCACAGTTCATTTTCATAGCCCACTGTTGTCTACACCAAAAGGGAAGTCATTAGGTTTCTGCTTGGAATAGTCAAATTAATGCTGCTATATATCATGTTTTATGACTTTATGTCTTAGTTTTGTTTCACCCATGGCTTCTTCTTTTTTCATTCTGTGCAGAATAGGGAGTATTCTCCTGCTGGGTTAAACTACAAACAACAATCCCCATTTCCCTGTTTTTTTTTTTTTTTGTTATTAATGTTCTGCTTTATCAAAAGAATGTTTTGATTTCTTAAAGTGGAAGACTGATACAGTTTTTAACTAGTCCCTTCCCTCAGTTTTGTCTGCTTTGCCTGGGACATCTGTGTGTCACAGAAATATTGCAAAACAAAAACCAGAACGTCAGTAAAAAAACACTTTAATAGCGAGCAAAGCTTTCGGAAATAATCCTTTCTCAATACTAAAATACATGAGTACATTCTCAATATATATAGGTCCCAAGATAGTCACATGACCGACAGCCAAAATCATATGACCCACATTAAAGGCATAACAAGACATATATTAAAAGCTCTTAATACAAAATTTTTTTAAAAAAATATATAAAAAATACAAGAAAAAAATAATAATAAGAAAAATATAGATCAAATCACAGCTTAGTTCTACTAAGCTTAATCAATATAGGTTTAATACTAACCATACTGTTTAGGCCAGGAGGTGAGTCACTAGCCAGTCTTAAAATCCATCTATATTCTTTAGTTTCAAGGGCATTATTTATATCCCCACCTCTAACCGAAGGATGTATAGAGTCTATAGCCCTAAATTTAAATGTATGTCCATCTCCACAATCCGAAATGTGTTTATAGAGTGCATTTCTATCTACGTGCCTCCTAATATCTGATTTATGTTCTGTAATTCTTTCCTTCAGCTTCCGTGTAGTTTTGCCTACATAGAAGGAATCACATACCACGCAGGTGGCTAGATATACTATGTGTGTAGTGATGCATGTTGCAAATGTGTGAAACTTAAATCTCTTATTAGTTACTGGATGCACAAAATGGTTGCTGTTTTCACAAAAAATATTTTCACAACAGGAGCAGCTATGGCATTTAAATGTACCAAATTTAGATGAAGTGGGAACATAGGTATTGATAGGAAAGTCTTTATAACATAGGACACTCTTTAAAGTCCTCATATTCCTATAGGCAAAGTGTGGTCTAATGCCTAGACAAGCTTTCAACTCATCACTAGCCATAAGAATTAACCAGTTGTTACTAATAATCTGCTTAATTAAAGGTGTTTTCAAATTAAATGAAATCACATATCTTATAGATGTTTCCTGTGTGGTGAAAGTATCAGCTTCCCTTGTCTCAGATATAGAGCTAGAGAAAATCGGTTTCAATGAAGTCTCCCTGTCCTCTAACAACTTCATCTTCTCATTATGTACATGCACATCACTATACCTTGTCACAGAAATATTGGCATGTCGACTCACATTTCATCTAGGAAGATTGTAGAACGAGGCAGGGAGTATCTTGCCTTGATCTGGTTGAGAACCTTAAGCATTCTGATTTTAAAGAGGATGGTTCAGTTGTTCTCACTAACTTTTCTGCTGCTATTTCCTTTGCTTAACTCCTTCGTATTATGAAAGCCTATTATATATGGGCTATTGTGTCTGCCAGTTTCCCAAAGAGAGACATGCCATTTTGAATGTCTAATGTGTTTTTTATTTCTGCTCTGATGGACTCTTTAAAGATTAAAGCAGTGCCAGTGGTACGACAGGTAACATACTCTCCTTTGGTGCAGAAGGCTGTAAGTTCTATTTATACACCAGGTAGATTGATTGTTGATACTGTAGTGTAGCATAAGAGGACTGTTGCACTCCTGGGTGTGTCATCCTTCAGATGAGATGTTAAATCGAGCTCCCATCTGCTTGAGTTAGTGGTAGCTCAGGTAAATGCAAGAGATCCCATGACACTTATTAAAAAGAGTAGGATAAGTTCCCTAATGCCTTGGCCAAATCCCCCCCACCCCGTAGTATAAATGCCACCTTGGGTCCCACCTGAAAACAGGCGACTATTAGCTTATTGAGACTAACCTGATTAACAGAGGATAAATACAATCATTACAATGTCATCACTTATAAGATATAACTCTTGACACTTTACTAGCTTTTACAAAGAAATTTGAATGATACTACAGTACACCTGAGAATTTTCCACTTTTAAAAAGCCAGTTTACAGTTGTCTATGCTACAACTGCTATGCTCCTATCTAAATGTATCAGAAAATCTATGGTTTTGGTCCCTGCTTTGTTTATTAAGGAGTTGAAAACTTTGAAAATTATTGCAAGGCTTTCCAAATTTTCATTCTTCAACATTAGCAAATTACAGATACATTTAAATTCTTATTTGTTAGATTTAAATCAATAATCAAGAAAATGATCCTTGTTATGAGTGATACTAATTTAAGGGATGCCTTGTTGTGGCTGCTTTTAAATTAGAATAATATCATCTCTCATGCTATTAAGAGTACTTGTGATTTGACGTATCCCTCTGTTCATCCTTTGGCTACTGGCATAGTTGCTGGGCTATGTCTTCATTCCATTTCAGATATTTGCCTCATTAGACTTTCTTTTGGATTCACATTTTCTTTTTGTTCCAGTATAGGAAACACATTTACCGATAAGTATGAAAAGAGGAAAACTATTGCTGGTGTTTGCGAAAGAACAAATGCTGAAAGTTCTAACACTACATCCCACAGAATAGCATATAATCCCAGAGATTTACCCAAAGCAAAGTTTGTAAAAATGGAATTTTAAATAAAGGAGACAGTTCCAAAATTCTCTCTACAATGATCAAGGTTTTCAGACACAGACACATAATAGGTGACTGTTATTCAAATGACTATACAATATTGTTTAATCAACTCATAAAGCATTTGCTGTTCCAGCTTTTTGGAGGAAAGCAATCTTTGTCTGCAAATCAGTAAGAGTGGATAACTCCATACAAGTAAGTAGGATGGGTGATCACGTCATGTTATGCAAGAGTTTTCATCAATTCTTGGTCTGGGTCCAGAACTTATTATGCCCTCTAAATCAGTTACAATTGGATCTTCTTGCACTTATCCATCTTTTCATAGTTTCATAGGTTGTTTCTCTGCAGTTGACTGGGTAGATCATTTGTAGTCTATCCACAACAATTGTTACTAGTTTTTATACCTTTCCATGAAAGTTTGTGCAGTGAGACGGGACATATTTGCAGTTATCTATCCATTCATCTAGGATGTGTTTAAAGAGGGTGAGTAAACTTTGTTTAATATGAAGGGGGAGTTTGTTTCAGAGTACAGGAATTTTTTGAATGACGTATCTGTCATATCAGCAAGTTTAATTTGTGTTACAATGAAGGTTAAAGTCTTTAGTGTGTATTTTCATGATGTTTGCCAGTTTTGTCAGTGTGAAGACAGTTACTCAGGACAGGGCCATTCTAGGCCTAGTAATCCTGAGATAGATCACACAAGGAGTTTACATGAGACAGAGAAGAAAGTTAGAGCATTAAGGCATTTCACATAGGTAATGAAACTCAGGCCTTTAATTTTTTGTGAAGAAATGTTGGGGTATTTCAAGCTAGATCATATGTAGATAGGTACATTCCAAAGAGAGCGTTGTATTCAGATTTGAGCCTAATAACGGGGAGTAGAGAGAGTATGATAACATTCTTTGTCCTGGAGAGAATATCATTATTAATCAATTGGACTAAATATAATGATTTGCTGGATGTCCAAGTTGGCTGCACACTAATAAACAGCTTAATTTCAACTCTTACAGTGTGAAAACAGAACTGAAAATAAAAAAAAGTTCAACTGAAACTGTTTTATGGATACAATTCCATTAATGGCTAGTACATACACTGCCTGGATGCCAGGAAAGGTAAATAGAAAACACTGTCTGGGAAGAATTCCAGAGCTGGTCAGCAAAAAAACAGTTTAAGCTTCAGCTTTGGTTTAAGAGATGTCTTCCAGTAATTTAGGGGAAAATAAATCAAATGTACTTAGACATGATTAAAATAAATGAGAAACACTGAAGAAACGTATCAACTCAAATAAGAAAAGGCTGGAAAAAAATAGAGCAAGCTTTAACTAGCTATTCAGATGAACTGATAAAACTGCAAAATCAGAGTTTGGAATGAAGAAAAAATTGGCTGAGTATGAGGGTTCTTAAGAAAAGCTGTTTCAAAAATATCAGAGTTAGAAAACAGAGCACATAGTGAAAAACTAAGATTTGTTGCTGTACAAGAGAAACTGGAAGGATCAGACTGTTAATTTTATGGAAGTGCTAATAAGCAACTGGACTGGTTTTCCACAGCAGGATTTGTTAATTGAAAAAGGTACATTAATTGTATGCTCCAAACCTGACCATGAGAAAGCAGCCAAGACCTATATCAGTAAAGATGCAATTGTATCAGCAGAAAGAGTTGATCCTGACAAAACTGTGACAGAAGGGAAAGGTATTGAAGACAACAGAGTGTATGTGAAAAATAATTATTCACCATACGGCAGGAAGAAGAGAAGCAAATTTATTCCAGCAATCAGGTAATATCCAGAGGCATGCAGAGATACAAGCTGCTGTATCCAGCTGTCTTCAGAGTATTTTTTCCTAGAGGATCAAAGACATTTTTGATGCAAAACAGGCTAAGGAAAAAACAAAAAAGCTCATCTATCAAAAAATGAGCCAACAAGTAGAAAAGGGCTCTGCTTCTCAATCTTCTGACAGCAGAGATACTTTGCCAGTGAAACCTTTTCCAATGTTCCAAAGGAAAATGATTTTGAGAGGGTGTAAAAAGCACAGGCATTGTCTAGAAGAATGAGGAGTACCTTGGTCTTAAACCCTAGCCTAGTGTTGGTATATGAAGATGATCAGGAAGAAGACCAACAAATAAAAGTGATGGAGAAAAGACTGGACTTTTGTTGACTTTGTTAAACTTGTGGGTGGGCAGATTCCCTAAACAAGCTCAAAGAGAAATTGTTTGAGTGTCAGCAGCTAACAGAAAAAAAAAGAATGACATAATACTGAGTGATTTTCTCATAGGAAATCATTGCCAATGGGATTTTTAAGTGTGAAGTGACAATGATTCACCTTTTAGGGAGATTTCTCTCTCTTCTTCAAGTCAGTGCAACTATGGTATTTGTGTATATCAGTATATCAAGAAAAAATAAGAAATGTTTTTTTTATTGTTTTGTATTTCAGACATTTTTTTTCATCCCTTTGAAATGACTTTCAGGAAGCTGGTGTTTCATAGCAGAACCTGGTTGGACTGTATTCTACCTTATGCCAATAATGTTTAGAAGGACACTAATGGGAAAAAAGAAGTAACTTTGAGTAAAACAATGTTGTTCCTATTAGAATTTATATAAAATATTTCATGAAATAAACTGTATATTATATTCTAAAGCAGTTTTGTATAGTGTGCAGTCAGGGAATTTAAAATGTGTGAGGGAGATCTTTTCAGTGACTGTTGTATGTGTTAAATACATTAAAGCAAGCAAGTACTTTTTTAGTTGTAAGAAATATAACTTTTGCAGTATAAACAAGAGAAGAAAGACCTAATAGAAAGAAGTTAACTTAATATAATGCTGTGATCGTGGCTGTTGGGGTGGGGGTTTGGGATAAGAGTACTTATTATATTATGTGTAGAACTGATAATTTCCCCAGTTTTTACAAGGGCAGGTGTCTAGATTAATGTCTTTGGTTTAAGCTATGGCTAAGTTTTTTTTATAAGCAAATAGGCTTGAAAAATAAGACAAATTTTTGAAAGTCATGAAATTTTTTTTTTTTTTGGCTCTGAAAAGATATTAGCTTATTTTTCCATATGCAAATGTTCTCAACTATAGACAAGAAGTCTGTAGCTGAGGCAGTTAGCCAAGGAAATTGGGTACATTCTGTTCTGAGTGAAATTTACAAAGATTCTTTCAAGCATCTGCAAGTTGTTAGCTGTTTTTTTCATTGCTAACTACTTTTGACATGGAGACAAGCTGTTTGCAGGTGCAAGCAATTAGTCTTTAAAGGTATTATGACAAGCAGTTCTGTGAAAAATAAAGTCTGAAATATGAGAAGAGAATAAGAGATTGCAACCTCCGCAGCAGCCTTAATACTTTAATGCATTTAACAAAACAGTACATAATTTAGTTTTATGTAAAGGTAGCCAACGCACTTTATTATTTTCTGAAAGCACAGAAGCTGTTTTCCACATCTGGGAATGGAATATAGATAAGAAGAGAACAGAAAGCAGTCAGTGTAAATGGAAACACAGGCTGTAACATGCGCTTCAGCATGGGTAACTTTAATTTTAGTTTAGTATATTCCCGTGGGTGCAGCTGTTGATTTGAGGCAGTCATCCCTATCTGGAAGGTTAAACTTTATTTGTTAAAACTATATATAGTTTTCTGTGTTTGATCTAAATTAATAGGAGACAGGTTATTCTGAAAATGTATTTCATTTTTTTATTTACTTCTTGGAAGTAAAGGCTAATGTGAAGGACCTTTCTTTGGCTGACCAAGTTCACAGATGGCTGCAAATTGGAAGCTATCATAGATTCCTCCCCATGACACAATATCTTACAAGACGGTCTTACACAGACAAATGACTGGCGTCAAAGTCATGGACTAAAACTCATATCCACAGAATGAACTGCATCAGAACTACTAGATCCAAAGATTTAAAATTTGATGGTGACATAAATAAGACATGTTGGCAAGACAGATATGTATCTCAGAGGATCCCCATGCTCTGGAACTGGATCCTTATTCATGTGAAGTAGAGTCTGTCTGTAACCCTATTTAAGCATAACCTTAATCGATGGCTGGGAAACTGGAAATTTACCCCAGGTGTGACCCCCTATATGGAAAACAAAAAAGTACAGAAGCTAACACAGCTGAAGGTAAAACAATAAACTTTAATGCACACAAAAGAGAGTAAGCGCTTTCACGGTGTGCTCTCACCGCTTCATCAGACTGTTCTAAACTAGTAACAAATGCAGTTAAATAGCATAAGTTAATTAGTTAATTAAGGCACTGATAAAAGCATTAATTATCTAAGAGAAAAATGCCACAACAAGAAAGCAGGCAAGTAAAACATATAAAAACATAAAAAAATATATAAAACATATGTATAAAAAACAATCCTATACTCAGTGTTTCAGAGGTCTAGCTTTTAAAAAAGGCTTAAGAGAGACAACTTCATTAAGACCTGGTATTATATCAGCATTAAGAGATGGAATCCATTTTTGCTCTGCAGATTCTGTGCAATTCCTAAGATCTTCCCCTCTTAAACTCTCAGGAATGATCTCTAGCACAAGGAATGTAAAATTGTGTTCCTGTCTATGGCACATAATATGCTTAGCAAGAGCATTGTTGTCTTTCCTGTTTCTAATGTCTCTCTGATGTTCCAACACCCTGTCTTTCAGTTGTCTATTACTCATGCCTACATAAAAAGCATGGCAGAAAGTGCAGTAACTAAAATAAACAATGTTCTTAGTCATAAAATCATAAAGTTTACTGTTTTACCTTCAGCTGTGTTAGCTTCTGTACTTTTTGTTTTTCTTAGTAGTTAGTTGTTACTGTACTGGTCTATTTTTATTCTCAGTATACTTTTTACACTTTTGTGACCTCCCTATATCTCTGATAGAATAATGCCCAAAACTAACATACCCCTTATATAACCTCTAGAAACTTCCTAAGTAACATATCCCTCCTAATAAACATGCATGAAACATAGGGACACAACTGGGTTAGATTGTACAGCTAGGCTTAAAAAGCCCTGGTGTTCATTAGCCTAGTATACACTTATGAACCTATGAATCTATTTGAGGGTTTTCATTGAAACAAAAAGTCTTGCAAAATGTGACTTGGGTTCAAGTGTGGATAATAACAAACAACATTACAAAATAACAGCTTGTCAGAGATTAGTATGTGCATGTAAGACAAAAGTTGGAAATGCATATTCAAAAAAACTGTCATATATAATAAATGGGAACAACAACTTTTTATCATAATGCCTACTCTGTCCATAGTATCTTGGAATGCAAATGGCCTTACAGGTATAGACAAAAAGAAAAGAATATTGAATTATATTAATAAATGCAGAGTGCAATTGGCAATGCAACAGGAGGCACATTTGGAAAGGAAAGAAATGAGAAAGGATTTCAGGATGGATATTCAGCAGAATATCAGGAACAGAGGAAAAGTGTAATAATACTGATTGCTACAGGTGCTCCAATAGTGATAGAATAGGAAAAAAAGACAGTATTGTAGATTTATAGTGGCTATTGGCAAGGGGAGAGAATTATGCTAGAATTCATTTATAGTCCAAAAAAAAAACTTCTATTATGGAGCTTAAGAAAATTTTGGGAGAAATAATTAACTTTCAGCAAAGAATATTACTTATGAATGCGGACTGGCATTTGGATTGAAACAATGAGAATGTATTAGGGGTACCTGGAAAAGAAAATATAACAAAATATGGTGTATTTCTGAAGAAATTTATGAAAATATTTGGATGGAAGGTGTGAATACAATAGCAGGAACTCAGACATTTACATATTATTCTCAAAGGTACACTAACTAGGTTCAATTGGATAGAAATTATATTTCACAAGAACACATGCATTTAATTGAAAGCTTTGTCACATGCCCAATAACTATTTCAGATCATACACTGTTAAAATACTAAGTTAAAATACACTATTCCACCTACCTGTTAAAAAGAGAAAAATTCAAGGAATGGGTAGTGGGAATTATTCAAAAGTTATTGGGGTAGATAGAAGTTTCTTTAAAAGAAATAGCTAGTGAGTGGGATAAAATGAAAATGGAGTTCAACAATGGGGTAGAAATAAAAGAACAAGAGATATGGGTAAGAAGTAATAGGAATTATTTAGAGGGGATGACAAAGTTTAAAGTACTATGGAATAAGGAGAATCTCTCAGAACAAGAAGAGGAACAACCACTGAATGCTAAAAAGAAAAAAAGGAATATTTAGATAATATGCATGAGTACAGAATAATTGCTGCTAAGCAACTATTTTTTATAACAACTCCAGAGAACAAAAGTCTTTAGACAATGACTCAGGCAACAGAAAGTAGAAAGTGTTGTCACCAAACTTAGGTAGCCTAAGACAAGAAAAATAACCAGAGATCCTATAGCAGTTTTATAAATATTTAGGATATTTTATAAAAATGTTTATAATGCTGAGTAATGTGGAAACCAAGCAAGAGCCCAAATGGAAATATTTATCAGAGACTTAATTATGCCAGAATTAGGGGAGGATCAGGCCCAAAAACTATTCGTTAAGATAGGAGGAGATTAGATAAAAACAGTGATGCATAATCAAACTACAGGGAAGTCTCCAGGAACAGATGGCATTCCTCTGGAAGTTTGGAAGTTAGGAGGAAAGAAAGTGATAAAGTTCTGGAAGATTTTGTTTAATAGTATTTTAAAAAACAAGGTAAGCACTAACATCTTGGGGGAAAAAAAAAACTTTGGTGGCTGTATTATCCGAAGAGGGTGAAGACCCATCAGACCCAGTCTCATAAAGACCCATTTCAGTTTTCAAGTGTTCATGTCTCTACTAGCTAAAAGAATGGCAAAGGCATTGCCAAAATTGATAGATAAAGATCAGTGTGGTTTTGTGGAGGGTAGGTAAACATTTGACAATATTAATAAAACAATGATCATCCAGAGAGAAGTAGAATCTGAGAAAACACTGCTGTTGTTGGTGGGTCTTGATGTAGAGAAAACATTTGACAGAGTAAACTGGGATTTTATGAGTAGAGCAATGGAAACATTTGAATTCCCTGATACAATCATATGGTTAATTAGGAGGATACAAGAGAGATCGGAGGCAAGAATTAAAGTGGGAATGTTTCTCTCTGATAAGTTAGTTTGAACAGAGGAACCAGGCAGCGTGTCCTCTTTCCCCTTTATTTGCTTTATATTTGGAGCCACTGGCAAAGAAAGCAAGGGACTCAGAAATATAATGATATAATTGGTATGG
This sequence comes from Protopterus annectens, assembly GCF_019279795.1. Classification (NCBI taxonomy): domain Eukaryota; kingdom Metazoa; phylum Chordata; order Ceratodontiformes; family Protopteridae; genus Protopterus; species Protopterus annectens. The sequence goes on from NC_056727.1 coordinate 563,021,484, forward strand.
TATTCAAGAAAACTTGGCTTTATTTGCAGATGATATTATTTTGTACCTGATAAATCCAGAAAAAAAATCTTAGTATTGTGGTGCTTTTTGAGACACTTTCAAGTCTTTTTAGGACATAAAATTAATAAAGATAAAACAAATGCTATAACTATAAATTATATACTCATTCATGATCTGGTTCAGCAATACTTATATTTATGGGGACATCATAAGACAAAGTATTTGGGAGTATGGTTTAAAAAAGCTTATTTTATGGCAGCTAAGGATAAGTGGGAAAAGACTAAACAAAAGATAATACAAAAACTGGGAAACTGCAAGTTCGTTTTATGGATTTTGATAGTAAGATACAAGCAGTGAAAATGTGTTTAGTTCTTTTAGTTTTATATACAGGTCAGGCATAATTTTATCAATAAGAGGAAACATTGTGAACAAAAAATAATATCAACAAGAGGAAACATTGTGAACAAAAATTAATAAAGAGTTGAAGGAATTTCTCTGGGAGGGAAAGAAAACAAGAGTAAAGGGGATAAAATGATTCTCCCAATAGAGCAAGGTGGTTTAGGAATATATGATATGAACACATATTTTAGAGCTACACAGTTAAAACTTATATACATAGCACAAGCAGAAGGTTACAATTCAAAGTAGAAAGGGATGATGGTGAAGTGAGGGTGGAGTTCAAGAAAGATGGAAGGAGTGGGATTTTGAATGCAGATCCTTAAGGAAAATAATAACCACCATACAGAATATTATATTCATAAAGCCGCAGAAAGTATTCTAAGAACTAGAGTAACACATGGATGAAGAAAGGTGATTTTGCCAGTAAGAATTACTGCAAGCAGGGCTACAGAAAATAGGCATGTGGGGGTGGGATTTATTGGAGAAAACTGACAAAGGAACCAAGGTGTTAGGGGCAAATAACTAGATAGGGAAAGGTAATAGACTAGGATGGGGCTAATAAGTTTGGACTGCTGGATAGAGACTGCCTTCCCTATCAAGGTTTGATATCAGAGTATAGGCAAGCAGAAAGGGATTGGAAAGTCATAAGCGAAAGACCTGATCTGGTAAAATGTTTAGTTAAATCTAGCATGGAAGCTTCTATTACAAAGGGGATAATTAGAAGGGAATATAAAATATTGCATGATAACTATAAACATCAATTAGAGGAGGTTAGAAATGATTGGGAAGAGAAACTAGAAAAGCAATTTACAAGGGGACGGTGGAAGGACATATGTATGGCTTCCAAGTACAAATCCAGAAGGTTTAGGATGTTTGCTTGGAAGTATTTGAATAGACATTTTTATTCCCCAAGCAGACTTGAAAAAACTTTTCCTCAGATAGATAGCACATGTTGGAGGTGTGATGGGGAAGAAAGAGATAATTGGAAACGTGTTTTTGGGAGTGTAATGAGTTGGCAGATTAAAAAAAAATCTACAGAATACTCTTCCAGAATTATTGGGGGAATAAATGGTTGTAACTAAGGAAATGATTCTTTTGAGCTGGGACACAGGATCTGACATTGTCTAGGCATATTAAGGCTTTATTAAGTTTAATTCTGTTGGCTGCCAAAAAAGTAGTCACTAGAAAATGGAAACAAAAACCTAAACCTACTGTATTTGAACTACTGAATGCCGTAAAAGAGATCCAATAACTCAAAGAGGGATCTTTAAGAAAGGGAAGGAGCAAATTGCATGGAAATAAATGGAATTTGTGGGAACAATACATGTAGAATAATGTTCAGGAGGTGGAGTTAGTTTTAATGCAAGACAGGAATTGGATAACTGATGTAATTGACTGAAAGACAGTTATTATAAAGAAAGAGAAAATGTAATGTATAATGTGTGTAACTGGATAAATGTTAATATGGTTTGTTTTCTTTTCTGTTAATATATGTGTGTGTATGTCTTAAGTAATATTTTAATAAAGGTTTTTAAAAATATGATGATTTCCTAAGAAATATGGCTTCATGGTGGTCAAAGGAGAGCTCATTTTTAACAACTGTACCTAGGCCCCTGATATAAAAGGTTACCATTAATGTGGTTGGAATGAGGGTGCTCAAAAATTATACCAAGGGTTCCAGTACAAGAAAGAGAAAAGAGGCACAACTTCATATTGTTTTCTGAATCTTCATAAGGATAGAAGTGAGGACCAGTTCTAGAGTTATCAGGCTTAAGCGACTTTGGAAAGCCAAATAAGTTTAAAATGCTGTCCTTATTGTCTCTACTTCAACTGTTATCCAAAGGGCTTAGATTTTATCTATTGATCTTAAAGATGCTTATCACTATCTACCTATCAAGATATGCTACATGTAATTCTTGAGATTTAGGGTAGAGAAACAGCATTTTGTATTCATCACCTTACATTTGCCACCTCAGCTGCATTTAGTTCATCTTGCAAATACCTGATCCCAGTGTTTGTTCATCTCAGAATCCAGATAAATCATATTCACCCATACCTGGACAACTTTATTATGTAGGCAAACAGCATTCTAGTGTTAAGGAAGCTCTGAGGATTTTCTGTAGCCAAGAATAACCTCTAAGCCTAGAAAAGGCAAATGTATAACTATCCTAAATAAAAAGAAAGTTTTGGCTGCTACACTGATCAGTTTTGTTTTTTTATTTCATATGGCTAGAACATATGTTGCAATCCTTCCAGTGTGCTATAATTCAAGAAGTTCTGTCAGCTATGATATTTCTCAAAGCTCTGGAATTCATGTTTTCAGCTAGTTTAATAATACTAAGTCCCGGACTTTATAAGATAAATGCGCAATGCTAACTTAGGAATCATTTTAATCTGAATCAATATTCATCAGAGATATTTCTCCTATTAATTCCCTCTGTAATGCAATAGTTGTAGTAACAGTGTCTGCAAATTCAGTCAAGTCCAGATAAACTCTTTCAATAGGCACTTTTTGTTTTAGAATTTCAAAGTTAGATGTTTTAGAAGTGGCTTGAGGAGCCCATTTCCTGCATCTCAAAACCTAGAATACATTCTTTTTCCTCAATTCAAGACTACATATCAATGAAAAGGAGATGTTAGATGTTCACAGTGAACTTCTTTTTAGCAGGCCCTGAAGCCAGATGTTCTATAAGTCACCATAATGACCCCTAGTTGTGTGAAACCTGAACAGACACGGAGAAATCCATCCTTACCAGTTATGCAGTTTGGCAATCATACATCTGCTGTGGGCCTAAGTTACCCACACCTCTGCTCATCTGAAATTATTCATAGATTCTCTTAGAAGTGAGTTAAACATTATGTTGTATATTTCATCTAGTTCCTCTCATTCAGAAAGTGTCAGTCAAAGCACTAAACACACAGTAATCTAATTCAAATAGCTCCTTTTGGCAAAAAAACAGCCTTGGATGTTCCTGGTCCAGCAAATGGCACAAAATCAAATGTTTCATCTGCCAGTGTGAATAACAGTTTATTGACATTACAGCACAGTAATTTTTTACATCCCGATCTGAAATATTTCCAACTCACAACTTGGATGACTTACAATTAATACCTAATAGTCAGTTCTTTCTTGAAAATATTTATATATTGAAATTTTATGTATTTCAAAGGAGTCTAAAACACCTTCTGCCAAGAAACCCAATTTAAAAAATTGGATAAGTTTTTCCATCTGTTGCCATGCAGATGGCTTGAATAATTTTTACAAGTTCTGCACTTCCAATTTTCCTATCTAATCTAGTCTGTTTGTAACTGGTCTTTCATATTCCTGAATTAGTATTAATTTGTCTGCTATTTTTATAGCTTTCACCCAACTTCTTTTTATAGATTATCATGAAAAAGATGAGCAGTGTCTAAGAGGTGTTTTACATCTCATTCCTCTAAGATAAATATTTTACTTGCCTGGAATTTGAACTTTATAACTAAATAGCTGAATTTTAGCCCATTTGAACATACAGCTTATATGGATTTAAGGTTTCAAACCTGGAAATTCAACAGGAAGTATTTCTGAATTACATATATCAGTATAGAAATATTTCCTTATACACTTGTCCACATACATTTGAAAACATATTTTTCTTTTATTATGATAGCTATGATACCTCATTCCACCTTGCACCTTGCACTAACTCATCCAACTACCTCTACTATTATTTCATCCCACCCAAAACATATCAATCCCCTACTAAAAACTAATTTTCTCTCTAATATCTATTGTACTATACTCTCCAATCTCAAATATAATATTACCCGCTCCATATATAATATTTTCCTAACATACAAATGGCTAGTAGCTATATATTTTGAAATGTTAAACCTACAACTGAGTTTATAACAAAAATATTCACTTTATGTAAATGTTGAAATTTCTGTATTGAATTATGTCTTTTCATTTTTGTAACATTGTGACAAGCTAATTGCAAATATCATGGAGCTTATCTGTAAATGTTTAATTAGCTGGATGAACTATGTCCTTTTGTAACATGTGAAATGTAACTTGCAATTATTGTGGAGCTTTTCTCTACGGGCCTCCACCAAAAACGGCCTCTTCTTGGCCCAGTGGACTTCTCCGGTAATCAAACTTAAATAAATAAATAAATAAATAAATACATTTCTTTAGTATCTTGGAATCAAACCATTCAGCTTCTGGTTTTCTGTCTATAATAGGAGAATGAACAGGAAAAAATTTTACATACCTGGATTTATTCATTTATTTATTTACCAAGTTGGTACAATGGTCCACTGACCATTTTCAAGTACTGCCTGGGCCTAAAAGGCATTTCACAAAACAACATTTTTGTAACATTGTAATAGGAAGCACAATATAAATTCTTAAAGCAATTAATGAAGCAGACACTATTCAACAGTAAGAAAATGCAAATATATAGTTTCAAAATTGTTTGTTTGTTTACAAATGAGGTGAGTCTCTTCCAAAAGAACAAGAAATACATTTTTTCTAATGTTCAAATGATTTTGCAAACCTTAGTTTTAATCATATATTGTAGCATCTCAGTGAAATGAAAGTAAATGAAGTATTATACTGAGATGACTAAAGAAATCTCACATGAATAAAGAGATCCCACATTATTCTCAGGTGAGTAAAGAGATCCCACATTATACTCAGGGAACTAAAGAGATCCCCCATTATATTGAGGTGACTAAAGAGATCCCACAAGCTGATCTGTTCCTTGTTTCATTGGTGAGAGGGAAATAAGGATGATTAGGTTAGCAAGCAAATCCTTTTCCAGATGGCTATGAAATCGCCTTGCCTCTTGTTACATCAAATTTTACAGGACCCTGAATAGACTAATTAGACTGTACAACACTAGGGCAGTGGTCACCACAGCTGCTTTCTTTATGAATGTGCTGGATCATCATATTTTTAAGGCTTTGTGTTAGAGATTTGCCCACATGTTGACCAAACATTATATAGTCGATTGTCAGGCAAGTCCAAAGCAGATTTGCCTCATCTGTAATGTAAGACTTCGTCCATTTCTAAATTCCTCCCTTATTGCTTTGGGTTGGGCATACTGCTCTCTATTCTACCCAAGATTAATGAATCAGGAATAGCACAGCTATGTCAGCTTATCACTGCAGCATATGATAACACTGCTGCACATGCACAAGCAGGTATGCAAGTACATGCCTAAATGAATTAACCTAGCCAGGGGAGCCATTCCTGAAAGTACAAACATCAATACAGACACATTAGTCCACTCTGCTGAATCTGTGTAAATTATTTTCTTAAAATAACTGTTTGTCTGTCACCACCCAGACCATACAGCCTCTTTGTCAGCCTTCTGACCCATTCAGTCCCCCAACAGCTGGCTTAGCCACATTGTCAGCTGGGGTGGGCTAAGGTGAGTTGTTATTCTCAGGTGCCTTAGCTATTTCCTTAGCCACATTTCTGCGCCCACATTCAGTGTGCAATGATACCAATGTGAACAAGCAAGGAATGATCTGCTGGTGTGCATCTCCATTATCTGATGCAGGGTTTTAGTCTACATTATCTGATGCAGGGTTTTAATCTACATTATCTGATGCAGGGTTTTAGTCTACATTATCTGATGCAGGGTTTTAGTCTAGGTCCCTAGTCTCCCCCATGAGCTGTACCACTTTCATAAATGTCATCCTTTACCCCTATATAGGTGAGCTTAAAAAAAAGTGCTGCTCCTTTCTTACCTCTCCATTTACCTCTTCTGGAACTGAATTGGCTAACTGAACCCACATCTCCTGGGTCACATTCAGGGCTCTGTCGCTCTGTGCCATGTAGGTGGCTGACATATAAAATTTATCAGTGTTTTGTATGGTACTCAAATACCAAAAATTTAACAAACTGTAAATGAGTTTGATTTAGTGTATGCTAATGAAGTTTGTTGTAAACATGCTACAGTCTAGCGAGAGAGAAGAAAAAGAAAGAAAAAAATCTAGAGCAGACAGACATCCTGTGCTGAGCAAGTACAGAATTTGCCAGTCACACATACAAATACTGTTTTGATGTAGAAATTTTGACACCAGAAGTGTAATCTTTGCAATAAAAGATGCAAGTTAATTATGGTATCAGAGGAACGATTACATGGAATGAAGTTTATAAACAGTTTATTTTTAAATGCTATGCAAAAACTTTAATAGTGGGGCTCATGGCTAATGAGTTCATGCATATATAGTTGCAAAATGGATGGTAAACACCAAAGATTCCTTTAAAGATTAATTACATATATGTGAAATGCACACAATATTGGTGTATGCTGAAATTCTGGGGGTTGTAATTGCAATCTATGGAAAACCAATATTGAGGATGTAGATTGTGGGGGAGGGGGTTATGATATTTCAGAAGTGGCAGTACATAGTAGTATTTTCTCTACTTATAGGAACAGCATTCTTGGAGTTTGTATATATAAGTAGCATGGTTATGTGGGATCTCAACTTTCTACATTTGGGGTGCATATCCCCCTGTGAAAACACTTTAAAGGTGTAACAGTGAGTGTTGGAATTTGCTATTATGTGTTTGGATTGTGGTTAAGTTTTCACAGGGCCAAGCTTGGATGCCACTTGAAAGCATGCAATTCTCTTACTCAATGATGGTCAAGCAAACTGCTTCAGAAAGTTAAACAGGTCTGTAGGTTGAAGCTTACCATTTCAATTAATTTTATTTTGGTCTTCATGGCTGAAAATCAGTAAAATTAGATTATTTTGAGGCAAAGCAACACATTTTCAGTAAAAGCAACATACACTGAGCTCTGTAGTGTCTTCTAAACTGTTTTTTATTGTTTCTAGCTTTGAAAGGCATTTTTGTGATGATTTTTTTAATTGAAAAATATCCCATGTTGACACCATTAGCATGAGTTATTAAATAATGGCACCAGATTCAGGACTGCAATGTTATAACTCAACTTTAATGCTTAACAAAATGGTAGCATAGTCAGAATGCAGTTACTACCACAGTTTCTTCTTCTTCTTCTTCATCTCAACTGACTGAAAGACTATATGTATTATGGGTATTCAGTAATCTTAATGGTACAGATGCATACATAAGGAAGCTGTACATAAAACGACTAATGCTAGTGATATTTCCTGAAATGTCTGTGTTGACAGTGATCTCATCTGAATAATAAGACTCAACCATGGAGTATGTTGCATACATACCTACATACATACTAGATACATACATACAAAGATTTCAAGCATGGGCATTAATGCCCTTCTAGCTTGTCAATATACCAAAACACTTGTTCCCATAATAAGTGTTGAGGCTGTTCTTAAAAATATCTAAAATATCTAAACTAGTGCTTGCTTTAATGTAGTTTGGTAGTTTGTTCCCTGCATTAGCTGCTCTCTCAGAAAACCAATTAGTACACTTCTCATTTCTATAGAATCTTCTATATAGGTTGTCTGATGATTCTCTACTACTTTTTGATAACCCCAAACATTCCCAGAAGTAGTTGTCTCTAAATGCCCTATATACCTAAATAAGATCTCCTCTTAGATATCTATAGGAGACACTGTACAAGTTCAGACATTTTAGTTTTTCATAGTAACTTAAATTTTCACATCCATGGATGCCCTTGGTATATTTCCACTGTACTTTTTCCAGTTTACTCATGCTTGTTTTCTTATAGGGCTTCCATATTGTTATTCCATACTCAAGTTTGTGTCTAATGTAACTAACATCATTTTTGATTTCCTAAACTTTATAAATCTTTTTATAAAACCTATAGTTCTATGACTATCATTAACCAGTTGGTTGATATGATTAGTAAAGAGACAAAATGCTAATATTTTTGTAATTTACGTTGCCACTGTGGTCAGAAAGTCCTTCTATGTGGCATATCTCATTACTAAGGGTTTTGCATCCAGGAAGAAAGAGGTCATTGTCTCCCTCTACCCTTCCCTCATTAGGCCAATCATCGAGTACAATGCTCCATTTGGCATGTACCTCACTAGACAGCTGCAACAACTGGAGAGGCCGCAAAAGTACCTCACAAAGAGAATCCTAGGCCTTAAACACTTGTCCTATATGGACAGACTCAAAAAACTCAAAATATTCTCTGTCTCATATCGGCTACTTAGAGGTGATCTCTGCTTGACTTACAAAGCCATGTCTGACCTAGCACTGTTATATCTAAAGAAATCACAATCTCTCCACACCACATGCTCCAGAGACCTCAACCTCACTACCACAATCAACAGAACATGCTGGAGGGACAGGTTCATAACGCAGAGACTGCCCATGCTATGAAATAGACTTGCCATACATGTTAAGCAGAGCACCTCACTGACCCTCTTCAAGAGAAATCTTGCTGAGTGGATGGGAAATAGAAAATTCACCCCAGGGATCATTCCAGTGGCTCGACTGGACAGAGGTACTAGGAACTAAGGTTGGGTGGCACGATGCCAGGGTAATCCTATGGGCTAGGCTTGTAAAGGCTCCAGGACCATTAGCCTAGTACACACCTATGAACCTATCAACCTATAACTATAGCACATAATTTGTGAGATTAAAAAAGCAAAAAAATAAATGGCAAATTCAGTAATACACATAAGCATGAAAAGCAGAAAGAGAGCAGTTTTGGCAAAATGCATAAGATGTAACCATTCACATAGTGGATCAGAGCAGTGTGTTGCAAATGGTAGGAGGTGTAAGAAATGCAGTAAGATGGGACATTTTACTCTTGTGTATAAAACCAAGCTGTGATGCCTGTACCCTGGCCCAGCAATCAAGGAGCCTCAGTCCTCACCACTAACACCAGTGAGGGGCGTCTCATATAGGAGGAAAGGATAACAAATACACACAGTAAAGTGCAATTTCCCTTAAGAGCACACAGAGATCACAGTCAGTTTGGGGCTGGTCGCTCCCTTGTTCTCCAGGTCCCCAGTAAGACTCCCCACTGGCACAGCTATAGGGTCCAGATGTTAGCCTAGTGGGCAAGCTAAAACCTCCAGCACCCTCTCTGTCCAACCAGTGCTTCGTGTCCCTGCCCAAGTAGCTGACACACACACACACACACACACACACACACACACACACACACACACACACACACACACACACACACACACACACACACACACACTTTGAGAAGAGTTTATACAACCACACAGACACTCCTGGGAAAGGCTGGCACAGGTTCTCCAGCTGTGCCCCTTTTTATCAGACTATACAATAGTATCATCTGCCACCACCCACTAATAATTATCAGCTACTCAAAGGCCCTTAAAAGGGTGTCCAATTATTACTGCGCAATATTATTATCCAACTGTTAAGTGTGAGACAGTCAAGGCTTATTAGAGTGACTTGGTACAGGATCACTATATACATGCAATGTACTCTAGAGCTTAAATTATCTCTACACAAAACAGCCACAGTTAAAAGTTGTAAAAATATTTAATAATAAATAAAAACACAAGACAATACTTCTTACTACACGGTGGTAGTCAAGAGTTCAGAGATCACAGAGAAATACTTAAAGTAATTCAGTAGTACAGTTCTGACATCACAGAAAAACACTTAGTCTAATATTTCTAGTTTCTAGCTATTTCTAAGACAAAACACAAGTCTAAGATAAACTTACATACAGAACACAGGCAGAGTGCTGATGAGTTGGATGGTCAAGACAAAAATGCTTAATGCTCTCTGATTCTCTCTGTTTTTAAAATCACATCCCTGGTTCACATTATATCATTCTTCACACTTCCCTAACAGAAACTACATTTACATTCTTCACCTCTGGACAGAAACCAGAGCAATAAAGGACATTTATGCATGCAAATTCTGGCCATTAACTTCTGGCCTTAAAACAATAGCAAGAATTCCTTCATCTAGACTGGCCAGAGTCAACTTTAAAGATCAATGCTTAACTTAGCTTCCATACAGCAGAGTGCACTGGTTTTACATTATTTTTCATTTCCACATGTAACACTATTTTTACCATTTAAGACAACAAGCCTGTGGTTTACATTAATATTTACAGATGACAGAATTATCTATTAAATTCTATCTGGCTAGGCTGGCAGCCTTCACATCCCCCCCAGTACTCAAGCTAGTTTTTCAAGTGACCCTTGAGAAACACTGCTTGAGAGGGTTAGGTCTATCTGAGTATACCTTACTCCATTCTGAGGAAGTCCACACTATAGTGGATGAAAGCACTAAATCTGAACATTTTATGCATTAAACCAGTGGAATTTTATCTTATCGGTGTCCGTTTTTCTTCTAAGGAATCCAGCATTCTTGAGCGTTAAATCTTTATTATATTATCAAGTTGCTGCAACACTTTTGTGAGGTTTATTTTGTGAGTATACCTTACCCCATTCCTTGTCTTGAGAGCCCATCTGCATTGGCATTGCTAATCCCACTGCGGTGCTGCATGGACATATATGCTTGCAACCCCAGGCTCCATCGTAGCAACTTAGCATTTTGCTGGCTGGCTCTGTTTAACCATGTTAGGGGGTTGTGATCTGTCATAACAGTGAATTTCCTTCCATACAGATAAGGCTGAAGTTTCTGCAGTGCCTACACTATGGCTAGAGATTCCTTTCCTACAGCTGTATAGCATTCCTCCCTGGGTTGGAGCCTATGACTGAGATGAACCACTGGGTGCTCTTCTCACCCTGAAGAAATCTGGCTAAGTACAGCCCCCACCCCATGGTTCGAAGCATCCACCTGTACAACAAATTATTTGCTGTAATCTGGACTGGCTAACATAGGAGGTGCTCCCAAAGCTTCTTTAAGCTTCTGGAATGCCTGCTCACACGCTGGGGTCCACACTACCTTATCTGGCCTGTTCTTCCTTGTCAGGACTGTGAGGGGAGCAGCTATGGTACTATAACTGGGGATGAACGTTCTGTAGTACCCTGCTGTCCCTAAGAATGCCCTTACCTGCTTTTTAGTAACAGGTGCAGGCCATGCCTGAATGGCTCCCACTTTGGCAGGTTCTGGCCTTATCTTACCACTCCCCACTCTATGTCCTAGGTAGGAGATCACTGCCATACCCACCTGACATTTGCTCGGCTTAATGGTCAACCCTGCCCTCTGTAGTCTGCCCACCACCTCCCTGACATGCTGAAGGTGCTCTAGCCAGGAATGGCTGTAGATGGCAAGATTATCTAGGTAAGCAAGGGCAAACCCTCCTGCTCCTGCTAGGATATGAACTACCAGCCTCTGGAAAGTCGCTGGGGCATTCTTATAGGTTCATAGGTTCTTAGATTAGTACTAGGCTACCTATCCTTGTGGGCCGTTTTTAAGCCTAGCCAGTTACCCCATGTGAGACTCAAACCCTGCACCTTGTGTCTGTAAGGCAAACACCTTAATCATTATGCCAACCTCCCACTCCCTTCTTCATCCCAAAGGGCGTCTTTGTGAAATCATACAAGCCAAAAGGAGTCACAAAGGCTGACTTGTCTCTAGCACTGGGAGTCAAGGGCACCTGCCAGTAACCCTTGGTAAGATCAATGGTTGTAAGATACTTAGCCCCACCCAGCTGCTCTAGGGACTCACCTGGGGGTAAGTATCTGACTCTGTATGACTATTTAATTTCCTGTAGTCCACACAGAACCTGGTGCTGGCATCATTCTTTGGAACCAGCACCACTGGGGAGGCCCAGGGACTGTTGGACTCTTGAATCACCCCTAGTTCCACCATCTCCTGTACCTCTTCCCTTAGAGTCTGTTTGACTCTCTCAGGCACTCTATAAAGGGCCTGCCTAATAGGCCTTTGGGGTCCTGTATCCACCTAGTGCTGCCCCAGGTGGGTGCACCCTGGTTTCCCAGTGAACATCCCCAAATTCCTCCAACACTGCTCGGATTTCTCGAACCTGAGTAGGAGATAGCTGCTGGGACATGGCTACCCCTTCCACTGAGGTGTCAGCCCGAGCCTCACTGAGGAGATCAGTCCCCAGATCTCTCTCAGACTCCTCCTACAATCTACTACAGATGCTCAGCACAAGGGCCTCCCTATCATGGTAAGGTTTCATCATGTTAACATGGTACAATTTGTGCCCCTGCCTTCTGCCTAGCAGTTCCACCATGTAATTAACATCACTTACCTTTCTTACTACCTTGTAGGTTCCCTCCCAAGCTGCTTGCAGCTTGTTGTGTCTGACAGGAATGAGAACCATTACCTGCTGCCCCACAGCATAGTCTCTAGCTCAAGAATTCCTGTCATACCACATCTTTTTCTATTGTTAGACTTCTGCCAGGTTCTCCTGGGCCAAGCCCATGAGTTTCCTGAGCCTTGTCCTGAGGTTTAGGATGTATGCCACAACAGACTCCTTGTGAGACTTGCACTCACCTTCCCACTCATCTCAAATGAAATCTGGAGGTCCCCTCACCCTATGCCCATACAGCAACTCAAAGGGCGAAAAACCTGTGGATTCCTGGGGAACCTCTCTGTAAGCAAACAACAGATGGGGCAAATATTTGTCCCACTCCCTCTTAAACAGATCTGCAAATACCAGTAGCATGGACTTGATTGTAGAGTTTAACCTCTCAACAAGACCATTATTCTGGGGATGGTAGGGGGTAGTTTTCATGTGCTTCACCCCACAGGACTTCCACAGACAAGCCAGCAGGTCTGACATGAAATTGGCACCTCTGTCAGTCAGTATTTATTTTGGGAAACCTAGCCTGCTGAAAATCTCTAACAAAGCATTTGCCACCTTCTCTGCCTCAATGGAGGACAAAGCCACTGCCTCAGGGTATTGTGTAGCATAATCCACTACCACTAGAATATATGTTTTCCCTGTGGAACTTGGGGTACTCAGAGGACCCTCAATATCCATAGCTACTCTCTGAAATGGGTCCTCAATCATGGGCAAAAGCATCAAAGGAGGTCTCACCTTGTCTCCTGCCTTGCCTACCTTTTGACACTGCTCACAGGTTCTGCAGTACCCTGTTACATCTCTGAAAATTCCAGGTCAATAGAAGTTCTGCATAATACACCTCTTTGTATGTTTTATGCCCATATGACCTGCAAAGGGAATATCATGGGCTATGGCTAGAAGTGCCAGATGGTAGGCTCTAGGCACTACCAGCTGCTGTACTCTCTCATCTTCTAGCCCTTGCTGAGGAGTTTTCTCTCTGTATAGTAACCCTTTGTCCCAGTATACAGATTCCACCCTTTCCTTGAGAATCAGGTGCCTCCCTAGCTACCTGCCTCAGGCCTTGCAATGTAGGATCTGAGAGCTGAGCCTGTCTCAACTCTCTCCTTGTAACCCTTCCCAGTTCCCATTCCACAGGAAGTCTGGCATTCTCTGATAGTGGTGCCTCACTGTCAGCCTGGGTACTCCTACTCACCTCTATCTTTGCAGTCACTCTGTCCAATCGACCATGAGTACTCCCAAGCAGCTGTGGTTCACCTTCAGTCTCACTGCTACAGGGTAGCTCCCTCCCTGAAGTAACCACCTCACCAGTCCTGGCTGCAAGTATGCAGTCTGTCTGGGTCTCCCCCAGGCTACCAGACCCTCATGCTTGTCTCCTAGCCTGACTGCATGTAACTGCATAAGCACATGGTACTGCCTCATCCAAATCCTTCCCTAACAGGACATCTGCAGGATGGTAATTTGGTACCCCTGTTGTCTCAAGGCAACCTACTACTGGCATTTTGCCTTTCCCACTTACTGGCTCCCTCACCTGTTTGTTCCCCACCTTGCCCCTGTGGTCACCTGTATGCCACATGGCCCCACTGGTTGCATTCAAAACATTTAACCCTAGCTCCTGGATGTGTACCTGGACTAGTGGCTTCCCCTGCTACTGGCAGATTCTGTTGGGGCAGTCTGTGCTGCCCACCATGGGTTTCTTTAGACCCATGAGCAGTACTGGGGGTCTCTTTCCTGTGCAGGGCTGCCCTGCTTGCCAGGTATAGGTCTCCCTTCTTCTCCAACTCATCTGAAGTAGCACATTGTCTATCAGCTAACCAGAGCCTCATGTCCTCAGGCAAAATGCTAAGGGCTTGTTCCCTCACCAAAAGGTCTGCCAGCCCTTCAGAAGTGGTGACCTGACATCCACTCACCCACCTATGGAAATAAGTGTGCTCAGTTCAGCAACATATTCCCACACACTTTCATCTGCCTTCCGTTTATGCTCATGAAACATTTTCCTATATGTTTCAGGTATTAGCTTAAACAATTCTAACACGTGATTTTTAACAGCAGTATAATCAAAACATGCAACATCAGCCACTTTTGACAAAACAGTTACAGCTTTACCATGGAATAAGGGGGTCAGGACTCGTACTTTGGTCAACACTATACTGTTTGCATACCCTCTCAAACATATGAATGAAACTATCAAAATTATCCCCCTCTTTAAACTGCGGAAGAAATTTACTGACCTTTTGTGCTTCTGGGGTCCAGTTACACCCTTCTCCATTACCTCCATGACTCTGGCAAAGAGTTAGCATTTCCCTCTCATGCCTCCTCTGTCACGCCTTTTCCTCAGCTTCTCTCTCCAAATGCCTGCCCTCCAACTCAAGTCTCTTTAGCTCCAGATGGATTTTTAAGTCCTCTGCAGAAAGGTTAAACTGTCCATTCTCCTAGGGTATTATATCTCCACTACCAGTCTGATTGTCCTCCTGGTTGCTGTTTTCTGATGGAGCTGTAACCAAGGCTGCAATCAGGTCTGCCTTAGTCAGGTTTCCATGCACCAGTCCCCTAGCCTGGCACATCTCTGCCAGTTGGCTCCTTGTCAGCTTTGTAGAATAAAAAGGCATAATGGCTGGAGAGTAAAAACACACTTTTATTACCAATAACGTAACGAATTAGGTAAGTGCTTTCGAGGTTGCCCTCTTCTTCAGACCTTAATAAAAAACTTTTACAAAAACACACAATAAAATTTAATGTGGCAAACCTCTTTTTCTTAAGAGAGGTTTTAAAGAAACAGCACTGTTCAAGCCAGGTGGAACATAAACCTTGAAATCAACAATCTATCTCAGCTTAGTGTATTCAGTTTCATTGCATAAATCACCTTCTCTTAAGTTCTCAAGTTTTTGCAGAACTAAAAACTTACAATTATGGTAAATACCATAATCAGATACATGTTTTGCTAGTGTATTTGTTAATTTATTATTACGTATGTCATTCAAATGTTCCATGACGCTCTCCTTCAACATACGATTCGTTTTGCCTATATAAAATGCACTACATAAATTACACTTGGCCAAATATATTATGTTCTTAGTGCAGCAGTCTGCATAGAAAGAAAATTCTATTGATTTTGAGTATACCGGATGCATAACCATACAGATTGACTATATATTACAGCAAATCTTACAAGCCCTGCAAGCATATGTTCCTTTATGCTGCAAGATGAATCTTTCACTTGTTCTGTTGTTTTTATAACATAGACGTTGCTTCAAATTCTTACTGTTCTTAAAGCTAAATCTGGAAGTGGACTCTACAACCCTGCTAATTTGGGGGTCTGTTAATAAAATAGGCCAGTTATTTTTTACTATCTCACAGATCCTGTTAACATCACTAGAAAAAATCAAACACAGCCTATTCACCATCTCAGTACCCTTACTCCCTTCATCATGTACATTGATAGGGGGCTCTTCAGAAAAATAGGGTCTAGTTTTATTATGTTCAAGAGAACTCACTTCTTTCATAGCTTTATCAATTTCATAAACTTTATAGCCCCTATTCAAAAGATCTACACGTAGATCATCTAACGCCTCTTTCAGGTCTCCCTCATCAGTATGTAATCTCTTACAACGTAATATTCCTAGTTATGTGCCTGGGGTGCATGCTAGGACGATGAAGAATGTTGTTTTTCCTACAACTTTTTCTATATAACCTAGTTGAAATATTACCAAACATATTCTTGTTCAAATTAATGTCCAAGAAATCAATCTTAGCTTGGAAATACTGTAGGGAAAAAGAGCGATAGGAGGTGGTACTCCCTAAAAATCTCACAAAGCTCTCTAACTGTGTCTCATTGCCATGCCATGTAAAAAAGATGATATCAACAAAACGTTTATAAAAAGTGACATGTTGCTTAAACATGTCACAGCAAAAGACCATCTCTTTTTCTCAATGGGCCAGCATGATATTGGCATATGTATTCGTGCATGCTGTACCCATAGTGATCCCCACTTTCTGGAGGAAAAATTCATTCTCAAAGAGAAATGTTATTTTCTAAGATCAAATCCAATAGGGCACAGATCATATTAACCTTAATGGAAGAGAAATTACTCTCTTTAGTTAAAAAGTGCCTTACATTCTCAATTCCCTCATCATTGGGAAAGCTCACTGTACACAAGCTACAGGAATTCACTCTACCCATACCACTACAAGCCAGTTAGTATTTGCCAACCAATTAATATGTGATGTGGATATCCCACCACTGCCAAGCAATTAATATGTGACACCCGTGCCCTGGCCCAGCAACCAAGGAGCCTCAATCCTCACCACTAACACCAGTGAGGGCGTCTCATATAGGAGGAAAGGATAACAAATACACATAGTAAAGTGCAGTTTCCCTTAAGAGCACACAGAGATCACAGTCAGTCCAGGGCTGGTCACTCTCTTGCTCTCCAGGTCCCCAATAATACTCCTCACTGGCACAGCTATAGGGTCCAGATCTCAGCCTAGTGGGCAAGCTAAAATTTCCAGCACCCTCTCTGTCCAACCAGTGCTTTGTGTCCCTGCTCAAGTAGCTCACACACACACACACACACACACACACACACACACACACACACACACACACACACACACACACACACACACACACACATACACACATACACACTTTGAGAAGAGTTTATACAACCACACAGACACTCCTGGGGAAGGCTGGCACAGGTTCTCCAGCTGTGTCCCTTTTTCCCAGATTATATGGTAGTATCAGATGCCATCACCCAATAATATTTATCAGCTACACAAAGGCCCTTAAAAGGGTGTCCAATTATTACTGCACAATATTATTATCCAACTGGTAAGTGTGACTAAACAGTCAATACTTATTAGAGTGACTTGGTACAGGATCACTATATACATGCAATGTATTCAAGAGCTTAAATTATCTCTACACAAAACAGCCACTGTTAAAAGATGTCAAAATATTTAATAATAAATAATAAAAACACAAGACAATACTTCTTACTGCACAATGCTAGTCAAGAGTCCAGAGATCACAGAGAAATACTTAAAATAATTCAGTAGTACAGCTCTGACATCACAGAAAAACACTTAGTCTACTCTTTCTAGTTTCTAGCTATTTCTAAGAGAAAACACAAGTCTAAGATAAACTTACATATAAAACACATGCAGAGTGCTGATGAGTTGGATGGTCAAGACAAAAATGCTTAATAGTCTCTGATTCTCTCTGTTTTTAAAATCACATTCATGGTTCACATTACATCATTCTTCACACTTCCCTGGGTTCCCAGGCTAACATAAACTACATTTTCATTCTTCACCTCTGGGCAGAAACCAGAGCAATAAAGGACATTTATGCATGCAAATTCTGGCCATTAACTTCTAGCCTTAAAACAATAGCAAAATTCCTTCATCTAGACTGGCTGGAGCCAACTTTAAAGATCAAAGACAGTCATAAAATGTTTGCCTTACCTTCCTTACAGCAGAGTGCACTGTTGTTACATTATTTTCCAGTTCCACGTGTAACACTATTTTAGCCATTTAAGACAACAAGCCTGTGGTTAACATTAATATTTACAGATGACATAATTATCTATAAAATTCTATCTGGCTAGGCTGGCAGCCTTCACACAAGCTAATAAAGAAAAGTAGCCACTGAGAATAAATCTAAGGAAGGTGTTCAAAAAAGCATTTTCCAGGGTTCAATGGCAGGTGTATAAAACACTAAATCAGACTGGCAAGTCAAGTTCCCATTACGTATAACCCCGGTAAGCTTCTTTAAAGCAGCTAAAGGGGCTGATGTTACTTAGTATCATGCTTTATAAATAAAAGCATCTCAATGTGGCCATAGTTGCATGAAGCAAAAACACAAATGGGAAGGTTTCTATCACTGTCTCACTAGAAGGGGCACAAGTATGAGGTTTGAATCTATGAGCTTCTGCAAGGTCCATATGTAAATAACCTGCTTTGTAGAACTGGGGCTAATTGCCAGAATAAATGAAATTAATGTGGATGTGTTTGGAAAAGCTGGTCTGTTTAACTGTGAGACAATTAAGATAAAGTTGCTAGATGCTGTCCTATATGCCTTGGCCACACCTAGAAGAGCTCAAACAGATGCAGACATTTTTTTTTGATTGAAGGTATTACTGAATCTACCTGAATGGTATGCACAAGTGATACTGGTTATGTAAAAGAATGGCAATGTGAGAATATGTGTCGATTTAAAAAAGTTAAACAATGTAGTCATTATGGGGAGGTTCATTCTACCTACCTTTATGAGTGGTGTTACACTAGTGTGCATGGGAACATGGTAACTTTATGCCTTGGTGAGTGCCCCAGTCTCTGGCATAGTAAAAAATTAAAACATAAAGTTCTCTGTTTTTTAACACATGAAGTTCCACACAAAGGTTTTGCTCTTTTCTTTCTTTTTTTAACAAGAAACATCTTTATTAAATTATGTATGACATAGACAATCTTACATTTATATAAATGAAAATAAACCATACTGACTCAGTCTCAATTGCAAACATTATACATTATAAACCATGCTGACACAACTGCAGCTGCAAACATTACACATAACTTATACCCAGTCCTTGTCAGTCAACCATTACATAGCTCATTCAAGTCCTGCCTTCTTTTAAACCTTGTTCCTCCTCTGCATGTATTGATCTCACACTTCCCATATTTTTCTACCCTTTTCTACAGATCCCAATTCCAGTTGTTTTTATCTCTGTTACTATTGCTACTTCTAGTAATGTTGGTTTACAGTCTGATTTCCATAGTCTAGTACTTTTTGACAGCCATCATAATTAGACTTGTCAAGGCCTTAATATGTGTAGGCAATTCTGATTCTGTATCTTTGCTCAAAAAATCATTATTTTAGTTATACCAATATGCTCACCCAGCATCTCCAACAGACCAATCTGCAGGGAATCTTTAAAGTCTGCCAACTCATTGCACTTACAGAAAATATGTTCTCACTTACCTCTTTCTTCCCCACCATGCCTACAACAGTTGCTGTTTACCTGAGGAAAAATTCTTTGGAATCTACTTGGGGTATAGAAATACCCATGTAAACACTTCTAAGCAAAGATACTAAATCTTGTAGACTTTGCTGCATATTTGGGAGACATACTTATATACACCCCATTGCTTCTTTGTGAATTGTTTATCCAGTCTCTTTTCCCAATCCTTTCTAACCTCCTCTGATTGTTCTTATAGTTAGCATGCAATATTTTTTATATGCTCTACTAATTATTCCTTTCTCAACAGCGACTTCTGTTCTAGATTCTACTAAAAACTCTACCAGTGCTGGTCTTTCATTTATGTTTTTGCTCTTTTCTTATGTACAAGTCAATAATCAAGTCCACTCAACTGCTCTGGGTTCATCACCTTGAATGTTAACCAATGACAGTAGAGTAGCAGAAATCACTGTATGCTAATTGTGATTTAAGCAGAAGTATGTGCTCTTTCTTTTTAATGCATTTGCCTAGAAGAGAAAGCATGCATGCCATACTTGCTTTCACAGGCCATGGTTGCTTTTACTTTTAATGTTTAGGGAAACGAGTAATGTAAGCCATGCTTGCTTTTAATTTTAATGTTTGGGAAACGTATTGCAAGTGCAGGGTCTTCCTTTTTAAAAATACTTGCTTAGAAGGGGAAATATACATGCCATTCTTGCTTTTACTGGGAAATGCCTTGGGGAAATATGAAGCTGTGTGTGTGTGTGTGTGTGTGTGTGTGTGTGTGTGTGTGTGTGTGTGTGTGTGTATATACACTGAAATTAAGTGACCTAGAATGACTTACCACAAGTAATAGCACTGAAATTAAAATCAAGACATCAGAACTGAAATCGAGAAAATGTATGTTACAGCATGGATGCCCTTCTAGAGGGAAAACATTTTCAGGTAAATACTGAACATGCCATTAGTGTTGTCGCCTCACAGCAAGAGGTTTTCCAGTTTGATTCACGGCTGGTGTGCCTTCTGTGTGGTCTGCATGTCCTCACTGCGGTTGCGTAGGTTTCCTCTGGGTGCTCTGGTTTCTTCCCACATTCCAAAGACATGCAGTAGGTGGACTGCACACTCTAAGTTGGACGTAGGTGCAAGAGTGTGTGCGAGTGAGTGGTACGGATGAACTACCATGGCAGGGCTAGCTATTCAGTGGTGTAAACCTTGGTTTGAGATGATTGTCACTGTTGAAGTGAAACTCCAACCCCATGTGCAAAATGGGAAAAAGGAGTTGAGGTTGGATGGCTGGACTGAACATGCCAGTTACCAGAAAACTTCAATAAAGGAGGGCAGTCCAGTAGTATTGCCTGGTTAAACAACTTTCTCAAGGTCACACAGTAGGCAGAGGGATGTTGCTAGAATCAAACCATGTACCACTGACTGCAGGAAGCAGTTCACAAAGCACTTCAAGCCTTAATCTTCTGCAGCATCTGCCAGATGTTCATTAACTGATTTTTTTGAGGAATTACTGAGGATTACAATTAGCTAGTAATGCCACTCATTAATATTTCCAAGTTTTTGTTGTTCAGAAAATGCACGTGGATGCAAAACTTGTTCTTTTTTCAACTTTTTAAGTGAATTAGGGTAGTTTGTCTTACATTTATGCATTGTCATTTAGTAACTGGTTTGGCAGTTAGTACAGAGGACTAAAGCTCTGAATTGTAATGAGCTGTTCCCTGTGCCCAGAGTACAGGGTTTGATTCTTTCCACTTTCATTTCACTACTGAGTCACCCGCAGTAAGTCATTTAACTAAGCAGTACTCCAGGATCACCCCATAAAAAGGGACAATTTATCCAGTGGGTTTTCCTAGTTAACAAAAAAGTAAAAAAATAATTATTTTTTTCTGTTTTTTCTTTCCTGGTAAATCACTGAGGATTGCAGACAGTCAGTAATTGTTATCATTAAAGTTTCATACTTCTAATTAGCTAGCAAATGCATGGCCTTGCAACACCTGTTTTCTGTTAACTTTTAAGTGACTTAGACTTGTCTGGCACTTAAAGCTCTGAGCATATGGTGGATGCAGAGATGAGCACTCTTGGCAAACATTAAAGACTGAAGCAGTAGTAACTTTGTGAAGTTTAATTGTGCCTAACTGAGAAATGGGGTCCATTCCTGTCATGGTATTAGCAACACAAAGCATTTGGAAAAATGAATAAAGGGAAGGGTTCCAAGTATGTTGTTCCAGTTGGAGTCCCTCACCTGAAGATGTCATTGCCACCACCTACTTATCTATAGCCCAATTCCTTCTGCTAACTTACAAAGAAAACTCCACTTCCTGAATACTCCTACAGACCCTTGCACGACCTCTTTCATTGGTTAATAGGAGTTTACATGACTGGTATGTAATGCAGCTCTTTTATAACTATGTTGCTTATGGCTTTCTTTGTTCAAATATGTGACTGACTATGCATTTATACATTTCTTTGTCTAAGGTATGCTCTCTTCTGTTAAGAATTACTAGTGTGTATTTATTCATTAGCAGTACACTTAGCTGTTAGAACTGCATTAAATGTTAGAAGTGCATTTAATAGCTATAAAGTGATATGTTTTGTTTCTGCTAAAGATGAACTTTTTCAATTTATTATTTTGGGCGATTTAGGAAGTTTATACTTTCATAAGTGGCAACCACAGTATAGACTATAGTTTAAAACATCTGTATTTGGTATCTGGCTGTAGGTTATTTACATGCAGCTGATTATTCTGCTGATCATCACTGTTCAAGTAGTAACCAGATTTATTGGGTTCCTCCATTGTATAAAAGCCTAGTCAGTCTTTTGCAGGCAAGGCTGGATCCAGCACAATGTGACCTAGGCAGCTGTTTAGGTACTGGTGCTGGATTACAGTGACCTGACCCATACAACATTAATAAAAAAAAAAAAAAAAAAAACAATTTTCCTGCTGCTGGGCTGCTCTTAAGAAAAGTCTAATCTTATAAACTGATTCTCTGCTCAGCTGGTCTGCATGCAACAGCTCCACTCTGTTTTATTGCCAAATGCTTTGAGCCAATGAGATTAGATTTGGGAGGTGACATGCAGAGCAAAGCAAGTAAGAGTTTGGTATGTGATATTGGAACACTCACAGAAGCAAATGTGGGGCAGCAGGATGGAGCATTGTGTTGTATTGTACTGAATGGAGCAGAGAACAAGAATTTGTTGAAATAGGCATCCCATGACATGAGCAATGCCTTTTTTTTTTTTTTGCAGCATGAGGGAAATCGAAGATGAATGCAGCAAGCCTAATGGGAGTCAGTCCAGGTTCCAAATTGTGTGGTTGTGAAATGCCCCAATTAAAGAGCTCTATGTAGTTAAGTGGCTTGCTCAGAGTCACACAGGATCAAATCCTGTACCTTAGCTACAGATGCCAGGAGCCTTAATCCTCCACACCCACTGACAGACCTCCATTAACCTCTTTTTTGTTTTTTTTTCCCTAGGTAAATCACTGAGGATTACAGTCAATGTCAGTCATTAGCATTTCATAGTTTTTGTGGTTCACAAAATACATGTTGATGCAAAACCTTTTGTACTACTAACTTTTTAACTGATTTAGAGTAGTCTAATCTTGTCTGTCTCCAGTTTTGCAGATCATCTCTGATTTTGCCTCATACTTATGCCCTGTCCTTGAGCAAGTCACTTAATCAGACAGTGATTTGTGGGAGCTGGAAATCTGTGCTACGGTCCTCAATGGTCTCCTGGACTCCAAGCCTATTAACTACCTATGAACTAGAGTAGTTAGGTTTAAAGGAACTAAATTTAATTTTAGTAAATAACATCATCATCATATTAGTCATATTCTTTGGATATAATCCTTGATTTCCTTGTTCTGTTGAATGTTTGCACTATGCTTATTGTTTTAGCATGAATAAACTGGCCAGTGTGATGTCTATGAGTTTAATGTTAATATTTTAACTATTAATACATTTTTAATTTAGAGCTGTTTCCTATAATACATGGTTTGATTCCCTCAGCCTTCATTTGTCTGCTATGTGACTCTGCCAAATTACTTCACCATACAGTACTCCTGGCTGCTCTTGAAAACAGACACGTGCCCAGTGGGCTGTCATAGACTGTTAGCAAATGTGTTACACATCTGAGTTTTGAGTTACTGCAACCTTTACATAGATGTTAATTAGTACTTCACTGTATGCTATTTGAGTATGAATTGCAACACATTTCTTGTAGTTTAGTGGGTTGCCTGATGTATTTTCATTAAATGTGAGTTTCATGGGAAGATAAGTTTACTATTTATCATGCTAATCCTAGTTTTAATGTGAGTGGTGTGTTTAGAAAATGTCTGTTATTATGACCAGGACAATTTAAGGTATTGAGTTTAAACTGCCAGTAGAATTGATGTTTTTTTGGGAACCAAAGACCATCATCATCCTCTGTCATTTATATAAATCTGTTCAATAACAGAAAACTTGAAGGTGTGATCTGGGTATTCTGCAAAATGTTTAACCAGGGCATTTGTGTCTTTTTTGGTCTTCAAATCATATATGTGCTCATATATCCTGCCCTGTAATCTTCTCTCAGTCTTTCCAGTATACAACCTGGGACAATGGTACAGTGGGCGCAATAGACAACCCTGGTAAAGTTGCAGCTGAATTTGTTTCTAGGTTTAAGTAATCTATTGTTGGCAATAAAGGTACTACTTTCAAGTATAAATCTGCAATAAGGGCAACACCCTCACTTCTTCATACCTGCATTTGTATTTTGTGGGTGGAGAATGTTTTCAAAAATATTCTTCAGGTTCTTACCTTTATGACCAGGTCTCGATCTCTTGCTTATTAAAACTAAAGACAATTGTGAGATAGTATATTGGTACTTGTTTTTTTCATATTTAAAATAAGAATATTGTTTTACATTATTATTTCATATAAATTATATTTATCCAATTTGTTTTACATGAAGTTTATATTTTATTTTTTTTTAAAAACAAGCATTATTATGTCTTTTTATATATTTTATATCTAACATATATTTAACATATATTTTCTACAACTTTTTTTCTGGTTCTATATTTATTATTTATTATATTGGTCCTAGTAAAACACACTACATGCCACAGTGCCCTACTTTTTATTTACTGCATTGTTTCTTTAAATATTTTGGGTCTGAACAGAGGCTAGACAATCATGTGACT
The DNA here is from genome assembly GCF_019279795.1 of Protopterus annectens. Taxonomy (NCBI): domain Eukaryota; kingdom Metazoa; phylum Chordata; order Ceratodontiformes; family Protopteridae; genus Protopterus; species Protopterus annectens. The sequence continues at coordinate 563,046,185 of NC_056727.1, forward strand.
AACTTAGTAACTTTGAAATTGGACTAAAAAAGTCCTGTCTTTTCAAATGCATCTGTCTGATGAAGTTTTCTTGTTTTAGAAGATGAAAGCGCTTATTTAATACATTTTATTTTAACTTGTATCAATAAAAGCCAGTGGATTTTACTATGACATGTTTTAGATCATCTTTTGGTTGCACCTGTGTTTTGTACCACACATGCCTGGTTTTAGTTTGTCTTTCTGCCTTCCTGGTTTATTTGCTCCTTGTTTAAATAAATACCATCTTCTTTTTATAGAGTAGTTATTAATTTTAACCTTTGATGTTTACTAAATTATACTTTCAGAGCACTCTCATTGACTACTTGTAATTCAATTGGGTATGTATGTTTTTGCATCTGTTTCTTTCAATGACATCTGTGTTTGTTCAGTTTGTTTTTACTTTATATCTAGGTCATGACTGAAAAGGTCAATGGTCCAGTTCACTTACTTGGTAAACAAATTGCAAAATAAAATAAAGTAAAATAAAATAAATGCCATGAATGTACCTTCTTGTCATTTTTTTCAAGATTAATGTCCATTATACTGGATTTTTAGGACTAATTTGTGTTTGTGTGAAATAGGTTGGAATAGTTTACTGTGGCTACTTCTGTGTGAAACAAAGGTAAAATACATTTTTGTTGCCATTATTTTTATCACAATTGGATATCTGAGGAGTACCCAGTCAACAAAGGGGCTTTAAATGCTGAGCATGAAGGCCATCTGTGGATAAAAGTAATTGGCTCTGCTGTTGTCTACAGAGATTAAACAGTCATTAAGTAGTGCAGCTTTCTGTGAAGTAAGCTGCAATACTTTATTGTGGCTGCTGAATATGCATGCTTGAAATACATTATTGTGGCCATTATTTTATTATCATAATCATGAAATGCAGTATACACAATCGACAAAGTGGCTATAACTGCTGTAAGGTATTGGGGCTGTCTGTGGGTGAATGTGACTGTCTTTGCTGTTGTTTGCTTAGATTCAACAGCTTTAATCTGGCTTTTTTGGACCTTTGTATATTCATATGAAATAAGTTAGAATAGTTCATTGTAGGTACAGTGTGTTTGTAAGAAAACATTAAAATTTCTTACAGTGGGCGTTATTTTTTAACACATTTAGATAACTGAAATGTACACGGTCAACAAAGTGGATACAATTTCTGGGTATGAAGGACTGTCTGTGGATGAAAATGAGTAATTCTTTTGCCATGATCAAGTTAAATAGTCATCTAGCTGGCATTGCAGGAATAGTATGTGTTTGTCTGGAGAAAGTTGAATGTCTTTACCATGGCCATTATTTTAATTACAATGAGACATTTGAGGTGTACAAAATCAATAAAGTAGTTGTCATTGACAGGCACATAGGACATCTATGGCTAAAAGTGACTTAATCCATTAATGTTTGATCACAGTTGAAAAGTCACTGACTTTAGTTGGCAGGAGCAATGTCGCACAATGTATCATGTTGACTGAAAATGGTGTAAAACCATTATTGCTATGGATTACAAATGTGTGTGTATCTTTGCATCTGAGTGCATATGTGTGTGTGTGTGTGTGAAGTCACAAGTTGGCCATAATTTCTTTAACTTTCCATCACAGTCAAACATCAGTATTCTACACAGTAAGTAATCATTGGTGGTCTGGACACTATGTGTGTTAAAGCAACTTGTCATAGGCACTGTGGCATTGCAAGTAACATTGCCATCTCACAGAACTTTGAGTCTGGAGCAAATTCTTGGCTGTAGTACCTTCTGTATGGAGTCTGCATAGCCTCATTTTCTTTAGGTGGGCTTTATCCAGGTGTTCATGTTCCTAATGTACCCCAAAGTTTTGCAATAGGTGAATTGGCACTCCTCCATCTTGCACATAGGAAAGTGTGGAAAGTGACAGCATATGTGTGTATGTGTCTGTGGGTGCACACTTGTGTGTGTGTGTGTGTGTGTGTGTGTGTGTGTGTGTGTGTGTGTGTGTGTGTGTGTGTGTGTGTGTGTGTGTGTGTGTGTGTGTGTGTGTGTGTGTGTGTGTGTGTGTGTGTGTGTGTCTGTGTGTGTGTGTGTGTGTGTGTATACATATTGTGATAGACCTATCTTGTTAGAGATCATGTCAGTATATATTTGCATTTGTGAAAAATATCACCAATGCATATCTAGGGATAGAAACAATATTGAGTAGTACAAAAATAACTCTTCTAACACTAATAAAGAAAGTAAACATGCAATCATCTTTCAAAAGTAGGATATACAATGCATTACAAAGCATCAGAACAACTAGCTTCTAGGGGTCTTGGGCCTGGGAGACTCCAAACCCCAAATATATAATAGGATTTTCACACAGGCTTCTTAAGATGATCCCATCCTCAACCTCTGCCCTTGGCCAGATTGTACTCAAAAAACAGCCCTACTCAGAGGTGGGCACAAATGATTGCTACAGTTTCTGTTGTAGCTGGGTGGAGTGTGGTCAGTGTTTTGAGGGTGGGGTGATGAGGCATGCTGTGTATGACAACAACAGTTTGATATACATGACTTTAGCTGGATTTTCATTTTCTTTCATCCCAAACTAACACCAAAGGGGTATACAGAAACTGACTATCTTTTTTGGGTGGAGTAAGGAGGCAGACATTATTTATAAATATGCTTTATGTACTCTGGCAAGTATTTGTCTTCTTGGTTTGTTGAGAACTACTATTTTGTCTATTACTTTCATCTCAATGTAACATCAAAGGGAACGCAGAAAGTAACGGTCTTTTTTGGTGGGGTAAGGAGACAGGCACTGTTTGAAGCTATGTTTATATACCCTGGCAAGCATTTGTCTTCTCAGTTGACTGAGAACTACTATTTTGTCACCTTTGAATATTAAGCCCTAGATGCAAGTTATTTTCTCCTGAAAAAAAGACTGAATTTCTTTCCTGAATTAAATTTTTTTTCAAACCATCACTGAGTCAAAATATTGGAAGAAAACTATAAAATGCACCTCAGAGCATCTAGAATTACATGTAGAAGGGCCTGGAAGATGGAGATCAGAAGGGTTCTGGAGTGGAGTGGGAGAATAGGTAGATGAGTGGGCATTGCATGTTTTGCTTAGGGATTCATTTTATCCTTCTGCCTGACAAGAGTTATCCTGGAATAGGTCATCATTACTAGGGACTAGGTCCATATATCGTCAACTAATAATGGTATATATTCACTTGCTGGTATGTCTGAAGTGTTGTTTCAGCAGGAAATTAAACTGAGCATGGGGGTACAGCTTCCCTAATAAACTGGTGTAACTCATTAAAACTGTTGAGAACTGCTGTTCTGAAAGACACATTGTCAACTTGCTTCTATGTAGAAGGGTGTCAAGTACAAACACAGCAGAGAATTACAGTGAATGAGTAGCTTTAAAAGGCTGCCAGGTTAGGTAAGTGTCAGCATTTTAATGGAAGGACAGTACTGAGCTACAGATATTTTACCCCTTCATGTGGAAATATCTGAATAAGAAATAAGAGTACAACAGAGTGGTGGGTTAGGGTGTCAAGACTTTCAAGACTGACAGCAAAGTGGGCATCTTTGATGCAGGCCACTTCAGGTCCAGTCAGTATTGTTTTTTCTGTTATGGCTGCCACTTGGCTGTACAGTGTAAAGAGTTGGGATAGCTGTCTGAAGTATATTAAACATATCTTTCACTATTAACAACTTGTCATATTCATTGATCAGTTATCCATTGTAACTATTCATAATGGAATCTGGCTACACTAGGTCCCAAACTACTGAAATAAAGATCTTCATTTTTTTAAAAAAAGTTGTTCTCGATTTCTGAAATCATTAGAGAAAGAAGAAAAGCAAACACTCTTTTTATGTTTATTTTGTAAAACCAAAGTACCTTTCTGTCTTCCCAGTAATTATGATCTTAAAACTAATTATAATATTTGGCAGGAGGTTTGAAGGTGCAGAGTGCCTGCAGTTTTTATAAGGTAAGTGTTTCATGGTCCTGTAATGACCACTATGTAGATCCCTGAAAAAAAATGGGAATGTTGTTCTAAACCATAGAGCAACTGCAGTGCTACCTTCAACACATAATCTACTCAACTCATCTTTATGTCATAGCTAAATTAAAACTCTCCATGCATTTAGTGGATCAATGTTTCCTAGGCCATAAACCTGCAGTGGGCTATCTTTGTTCCTATTCTTGCAACCTGAACTTGACCCTCAAACCCTGAGTGCTTCACTATAAACATTACACGGCTTTGGGAGGAGTATCAAGAGTATTAAACGTATTATTCAGTAGTTCATGTATGAATTAATAGGTACTTTTGATTTATCTTTCAATTAGTACTTAATGCCTTAAGTCAAACACTAGGGATTGAATCTTTGTTAACATTTTGATAGGCATGTATAAGATAAAAGAAACCCATTAAAATAACTCCTGACCTTCCACCACAACCTATCTCTGCTAGCCTAAGTGCAATAGATTAAGCAGACAGAAAAGGAAAGAACTGGCTGAATGTATTGCCATATAAATAGAAGGGCAGAATTTCCAAGTAAGTGTTAATTGAAGTAAAATTCTCAATTTGATGCAGGGCCTTTACATACCATTCCTTTATGCCTTACCTTTTGGAGAGTACAAGACACATTTTTAGTAATATATTTATGGACATTCTGCCCTAGTTTTCTTAACTAATGAATGCATTAACTGATAATAATATAATGAAACCATAACTTGACACCACAGTTAATATCACTATTGTAAAATTCTTCATTTTAAACATGGCCTTTTAACTCTGTTTGTTTATTAGTGATATCTTCTCATTTAGAGAGTACAAGACACATTTAAGTCTTACATTGATGACAATTTAGTCAGTCTTCTGAACTAATGACTGTTTTAGCTGAAATCAACATTTTGGGAGATATTCAGAAACACATACTGTGCTACACAATCCTGTTTCTCACATTGTACATTATGAAGGAGCAATTCAAAGAATAATTTAGTACTGCAGCAGTAGGAAGCCTCTAGCAAGTAGCTCTACAGAGGTCTGCTGGATAACCACTTGTCAACGCAGCAGTCCAGAGGCAAAATAATTTAAGTAACCCATGTTTTCTGCCCCAACAGCTTATGCCTGGATGACAATGCAGAGTAATTTAAAGACAAGATTCACCATACAATAATTATGCAGTCATCAGTAATAAACTGAATTAGGCTCTTCCCACTCATGAAAGCACCTCCATAACTGTTATGAATACTGCTAGGCATAATAGACAGCCCATCTTGTCCCCCTTTGCTTCTCACTTTCTCCATCAGCAGCTTAGTCACCATTATTGTTGTCCTTGGTTTTCTATTTACAGCTTTTATCATCCTATAAATTAATCCCCCAAGCCAAATTCATTTAGGACCTGTGTAGATATTTCCAGTCCACTAAATCAAATGCTTTTAATTGTCTGATAGTATTCCTTTGACTGCTGTTTGTTTGCCCTTTCACAGTTTGTCATAAACAGAAACAATTGGCAGCAGTGATCTACCAACACTCTCCCCTAACAAATCCCACAAGATATTTTTGAATGTAGGAACCAAAACCAGAATTAATCAGTGCAGCCAAAAAGAGTAAGACTAAGAAAACAAGGGGCACATAGTGGGTAAACACATGCTAAGGTATACTAAAGAAAAAAGTTTTGTAACCACAAACGACAAAAAAGGAACTACAAACGGTCAAGTGCTTTCATCCCTTCCAACACGGGACTTCATCAGAAACATTTGAAACAAGTAAAAAGAGTGTTTTATACAAAGCAATTAAAATCATGTGACACGCCATGCAATTAAAACACGCTCCTTAAAGTTATAAACCATCTTAGAAAAATACACTTACAAAAACAGCTAAAGTAAACATCAGTTAATAGAGCTAAAAACTAAGTCTATGTAAGCAGAATTAAAATAGACTAACACAGAAAGATAAAAAAATAGAAACAATAATAAAGAAAAAAACATTTCATATTTTATAATTCTGCACCCTTGATTCTCAGTTTCCTTCTCCCAGTGACCACCGTTTGTGTCTTTTTTAATAATGTCCACTACACCAAACAGAAACTTAGTGCGTAGGTTGCAAGTCAGGGTATGTTTATATAATGCAGTAATATTGTTGCTTTGAATGACATAAACATGTTTATTTATTCTTTTAAGTAGCTATCTTTTGACCTTGCCAATGTAGAAAAAACTACATCCTTGACAAACTGCTATATATATACTAATCCACTGCTGTTGCAGTTTTCTACCTTCAGAATTATACATTGCAGTGGACTACATATCATGATCGAAGTATCTTGCAGGATAAACCAACAGTATTTATAAGCCCTACAATGAGTGGTCCCTTTACAGGTTCAACCAAATCTTTTAGTTTGTGACCAGTTTTATAAGTAAAGGTGGGTTTTTCCCAAAACATGAATGAAGGCTGTACTACCTCTGAACAGCACCCAGTTTTTCAAAACAATTTCTTTAAAATCTCTGCCTGTTTCACCAAAGTGAGCTATCATTGAGTTTGTAAAAGACATAGTAGCCCTTTGCATTGCTATTGTTGCAAAACCTACTGCATCTCCTAGAAGAGGTTTATACCCCACCCATCCAAAACTTCCTTCCCTAGTTTAAAAAGAAAATCTTGGGGGTAGCCTCTGTCCTGAAACATTTGTATCAGTTTACCAAGTTCTAATTTAAAGGCCAAAACATATGAACTCATCCTGGCTGCACGTACAAGTTAGCTCTTAAAAGGGATGTATTTTGGAAGAGGTTTCTCTGTTTTAGTGGCCAGGAAGTTTGTTGGTATATTAAAAACTATGTTTATTATTCAGATTAGCTGAATTCCCTGTACCTTTTGTCTCTGCCGCTTCCTTTGACTTTAACGTCATCTTTGCTTTTGTCATAGTATTCTTCTCTCTTCTGACTAACATCTGTTAAAAAAATCTTGATAAACTGCCCTTAATGTCCCCATTTACTATTGTTTATATTTCAACTAGATATTCTTCTAGGCTGGATGCTTCCTTCACTTTCAGACTGCTAATATTGTTGTTTTTACCCTCTACTTGTCCCCTCCCACATTGCTGAGGTAGGCTAGTACTTCTTCCTTCCTAACGCTCTTAAGCACTTCCTGTAATTAGCTCAGCTCATTATCAGCAAAACCTGTGTGAAAACTCCTCTCACTGACCTTTGGCTCTTCCTTCTCTCCTTCCCACCTCCTTTCCACATACAATTTCCTCTCCCTTTTAGCGGCCTCTCTTTATATCCTTTCTGATTCTACTGTGCTTTTCTTTCCTTTCTTTCAGATCCCCCTTTCTGTACATACCTTTTTATTCGGTTCCCCATTTCTCACAGCCCTTGTTCTCCCGCCTTTCTTCATCCTTTCGGTGCTGTTAAACACCCTTCCTTTGTATTATTTCCTTCTCTACTTCCTGTTTCTTTATAACTGTCTCCTTAGGTCATCCTTGTTCTCATGCTTTACTCATTTATGTGTTTTTAACAAGAAACGCCTTTATTGAATGTTCACTTATTACATAGATGATCATATATTTATATAAATGAAAACAAACCTTAGTGATATATTTTTAGCTGCAAACATTACACATCATTTATAATCTATCTAGCCATTGCCAGTCAATCATTACATAACTCATTCAATTCCTGTCTTCCCTTAAACCTCATTCCTCCTCCAAAACATTATTCTGCATGAATTATTCCCACAATTCCATTTTTTTTATGTAATTGTGTCTTCACTTTTCTAAAGATTCCACTTCAGTTCTTTTATCTCTGTTACTATATTCACTACTTCTAGTATGGCTTGTTTAGACTTTGATTTCCATTTTCTAGTAATTGCTTTTTCGGGAGCCACCAGAATTAAACTCAGCAAAGCCTTTCTATGCCTAGGAAATTCTGATTTTGTTTCACAGCTCAAAAATATAATTTCCTTAGTTAGACTTATTTGCTCACCCAGTATTTCTGACAAGACTCTTAGAAGGCTGTGTAAGCTGAGGTGCTAAGTCTTTTAATAAATTTGATTTTTATTTCTCCTAGTTAGCCGTTTTTGTTGATTTTTGTTTTGGTATCTTTTTCTGACAAGAGTAGTCTACAGGGAATTTTTTAAGTCTGCCAACTCATTACACTACCAAGAAATATGTTCCCAATTGCCTCTTTCTTCCTCAACTCACCCTAACATTTGCAATCTATCCGAGGAAAAATTCTTTGGAGTCTGCTTGGGGTATAAAAATATCTATGCAAATACTTCCAAGCAAAACTCCTAAATCTTCCAGATTTTGTTGCATATTTTGTTTCTTTGTGAATTGCTTAACCAATCTCTCTTCCCAATCCTTTTTAACCTCCTGTAATTGATTCCTGTAGTTGACATGTACTATTTTATATGCCCTACTAATTATCCCTGTTTTAACCTGCAGCTTCTGTTCTAGACTTTACTAAAAATCTATCAGTGCTGGTCTTTCACTTAGGATCCCCCTATGCGTTTCTCTTTGCTTATACTCTGATAGCAGTCTTTGATAGGGAAGGCAATCTGTAGCCTCTAGTCCAAATGTATTCTTGGCCTCTTTCCATTCTATTACCTTTCTCTCTCTAATTATTTACTTTCAATACCTTGGTTCCTTTGCCAGTTTTCTCCAATAAATTCTGGGCTCCTCTTGCCTATTGTCTGTATCTCTAATTGCCATTGTCTCTATTGACATCATCTCCTTTCCCCATTCCCATGTTGGCTTAGTTCTTAGAACACTTTCTGCTACTTTATGAATATAATATTTTGTATGATTATTGCTATTCTCCTTAAAGGTCTGCATCCACAATACCAGTCTCTCCTTGTTACTGGGCTTCCCTTGTTTCATTACCATCCCTTTCCACTTGGAGTTATAGCTTAATCCTATTATCTTTATGTCCTTACTCTCAGTCCAAAACATTTTCAACCTTTCCTCTTCTTCTGCTCCATTATTCTTTCTGTAATCCCTTCTCTGCTTGTTTCTCCCAATTACATTCTACTCTTCAACTGTGTTACACTTTGTCTGTGTATACATTGTTTCTTTTCTTCTCCTTTATTTTGCTTTTCTCCTTGGTACCTTCCTTACTATGGTTTCTGAATGGATACTTTAGCATTTTCTCCTTCACCCTTTCTCTTATGTCTTTGATGTCATTTCCTTGCATTATTGTCTGGTACTTTCCCTGTTCTCCATCCCTCTCTTGTGTTACAGTTCTCTCATTCTCTTTTTAGTACAATGCTTATTCAATGTGCTTTTCATAGGTTTATAGGTAAGTACTAGGCTAGCTGCCCTTGTAGGCCATTTTAAGCCTAGCTGATTTCTCGTTTGCTGCTCAAATTAACCTATATCCCATTTGATATTAGACTGGACTTTACCTATCCCATGGTCAATAATTATATATTTTTTCTAATGAGAATAATTGGGATCATACCATAGATAATTTGAGGGATGCATAGCATAAAGCATTTATCAACTACCTCTGTCCATTAGTAGTGCAGGGACAGTCCTAAGGTAAATTTTCTGTTTCCCATCCATAGATCCAAATTATACTTGAATACATACAGGGATGAGCTTTGTTTTACATGGATGAGAAGTCTATTCCAGAGCACTGGTATCTGCTGTGAGATATACCTCTCCCTCCAAACTGTTTTGTTGATGTTGCAGAAGAGGTTTTGATCCCTAGACTGAGTATTTCTGATGCCATTTGACTTGCTGATGTGCAGTAAATCTGTCAGTGTTAGGTTGGAGGATGCCTTGTATACCAAACATAGGTCACTTCCTAACAATCTTTAAGATACAGAGTACAGTGACAAGGCTTTGAATCGGTCTTTATGAGACATATTGTTTAAGCATTGTATCCTTTTAGTAAGGTATCACTGTGGACATTACTGTTGTTGCATTTGTCTGGGCAGATACATTCCAAATGGGCATTATACTTAATGATTGGCCTAATGAGGGCTGAATAAAGGGGGACAATGACATCCATAGGTCTAAACACAATCCCTTTGTTTACAAGCTGTACAATAAAAGACTTTCTTATGACAATAGAGGCATGTTGATCAAAAGTTAGGTCACTGTTGACAGAAGTTCCCAAAATTCTGAACAACTAGGTAAATTCTTAGGGGCGTATTGTCAATGTGGTAGTTCCCCAAGGTAGATGACTTCCTAAAGGATACAATAATGAAAATTTAGCTTCAGTCCATGTTTTTGGTACCATTTATTTGGGAAAAACCTTCTTGCAAGATGGCTAATTCATTGGGGTTCAGTGACTGCTCAAAGCTGCTTGCAATCATCTGAAAACTTAAGTCAGCCAGAGCCCTTTGGTATGTGGATGAAGGATTAAACCAGAGAAGTGGTATCTGCTGTAAGATATACCCACCCCTCCAAACCATTCTGTTGATGTTGCAGAAGAGGTTTAGATCCCTAGACCAAGAATTTCTGATGCCGTTTGACTTGCTGATGTGCAGTTACTCCATCAGTAATGGGTCGGAGGATTCCTTGTATACCAGACACAGGTCACCTCTTAGTCTGTAGGATACAGAGTATACTGACAAAGCTTTGAGTTGGTTTATGTAAGACATACTGTTTAGGAATTCTAACCTTTCAGTAAGGTGTCACGTCTGAAAAATAAAGTCAGTGGGCATTCATAGACCATGTAGCTGAACACTGCATTTCCTTAAGGCTCCATATTTCGCCATAGGCCTACTTCAAAAGTCCCCTCTTCCTTTGGACTGTTGAGATCCTACCGTTAACCCTCTTCCTTTCACTTTCATTTTTGTTTTGTTCTTTTGCTTCATTGTATCGTCCCCTGTCTCTGTCAGACTTTTTCTATTTTCGTCTTTGTATTTTTGATAAAAATCCATAGTTCTCTTCCTTCTTTTTGACTGCCAAAATGATTACATTGTTTCATAGAGAGTATGCTAACATTTGTTTTTTTGTTTAAATTATCGTTTTATTTTAATTCAGTTAAAAGATCATTATTTCCCTTTTCTTTGATGGACTTTCCTTGTTTTGTCTTGCTTAGATGAATGAGTAACATGACTACTTTTGTCCCTTTGCATAGTTACATGGTTTCTTAATATAGTTCCTTTTAAATAAAGAATAAAGGAAAAAAGATGTCGACTTTCATCTGCTTCTTTCCTCTGTCTCCTTTTCCATTTGCTCTGTTCTGGTGTGCCTATCTGTTCCAGTTCACAGTTTCAACATCAGTTTCATCCTCTGTAGGATCACCACTCCTCAGTTTCCTCATACTTGTTCCTTTCTGAAGTATTTTGTTGGCATGGTCTCTTCTACGTTCTGTTCATCTGATTCTTTCCTTTCTGTCTTGTTTCCATAGGCATTTCTGGGTCCTGCATAAGCTCACATTCCTCGGATGAACACATTCTGCTATAGGTCTGCTTATCTTCCCCAGTCTGTCCATCTCGTATCCATTCTACGATATCTGTCCGACATCTGTTTAGGTGGTTTCTATTCCCTTGCTTTTTCCTCACTCTGTTTTTCTTATGCTGTGTCCTTTACTTGTTCTTCTTGCCTTGTCATTCTTGTAATCATATCTCTTCATCTTTTGTTCATTTCCATTTATCCTGCTTCCCAGATTTGCTCTATGTTAAATTTATAAGGAAGCTGTTGGGACTGTGTGGTCTTACTTTCACCTTGTGTCACTCCATTTCTGCTTTCATCATCTTCCATTTTCTTGAACTCTCTATCTCTGTCTCTCCCCATGTGAGTCTTTCTTGTCCTTCTGTCAGGATTCAGTTGCTTCCTTTAGACTTCTTACTGTGAGTTTTCTTCCTTTCCACTAATCATTAGTTTGTCCAGGACCTGGACACTTGAGTTTAATTGTAGTAATCTCAGAGCATGCCTTACCCTATTAAATGCCTTTCTTTTCAGGTACAGCGGTACCAAATAATTAGCCATTACCATCATTTCACCCTTCCTTCTGTATTTGCTACAGCCAGTATTTGCTTTTGCTGTAAATGTGTATGGGGCTTGCAAAATATATTCAGCAATGACTCTCTAGGTAGGATATTCATCTCCTTGCATGATTGGAGAGTCTGCAGTAAACATTTTTTAAAACTGTCTAAACTCTTTGACTTGCATTTGTTGGGGATACCAACTATTCACAGATTTCTCCATATATATATATATATATATATATATATATATATATATATATATATATTGCGAAAAAACTGTACACGGCAGAAGAAGCTCAGAGTAAGAAACACTTCAAGATAATGCACTTTGCAAATAAACTGTACACAGCACAAGATCTTTTCAAAATGGCTGTACTTTGTGAAATAACTCTGTACAGTGTAAAAAAGACTCTGAAATGGCATATTTCTGCGAATAAATGCACACAGCACAAGAATCTTTTCAAAATTGCTGTACTTTGACTGCACTTTGCAATATAACTGTATTTTGCACACAGTAAACTCTTTGAAATAATTGCACCGTAATAAAGCACACACTCCGCAAACACTTTGCATTCTCTAAGATCCTTCAGACAACTCTAGTTATGCTTTGAGTGGTTTTGATTAATGTAAAATAGTAGTTCATGCCCAAACACAGTCTTTTAGTAAAAAACATGCAGTTGCCTTGCTCTTTAAGCTTAATTTCCCCTTTTATTACACTCATTATAGGTTAGGTTCATAGGTTAGTACAAGGCTAACTGCCCTAGTGAGCCATTGTAAGCCTAGCCAATTATCCCTTGTGAGACTCAAACCCTGCACCTTGTGTTTGTAAGGCAAACACCTTAACCATTAGGCCACCCTCCTTGCCTTTGTAATTTATTATCATGCTCAATGTACTTTTCTTGTGCCCTTTTACTTTAAAACATGTTTGTTATGTAAACCACAAGTAATTCTGAGCCCCACATGAATAGTTTTGCTAGTTTTATCAAATATCGTGGTTTTGAACATTCCATTTAATTAATAATTTGGTTTGTGCCTTTCGTTTGCTTAATAATACGTTTTATGCTACTTGTTTGATTAATAATGTTTTGTGCCTTATAAATGCTCCATTTCATTTTCTTGGCCAAATAAATCATTTGTGCATTTTTCTTTACCTTTAGCTCATTTCTGGCTCTTTTTTATTTCTCTGTGCTCCATTTCACTCAACCTGCTTTGTCTGCCTTCACCTTTAACTCTGCACCTCATGAATCGTAAAAGTAGCTCTTCTAATCCCAATTCTGACATCATGTCGCTCATCTGGTCAGGATAAAACACGAACATTCATGGGTTCATTTCAAGCAGCTTTATTATACACAAACACATCAGAAATGAGGCTTTGTAACTTAAACTTAAATAAATTTATAAATAGAGTGACTACCACACTCCTACATGTTAACACTCTGGCTGTTCTCTCAAAATGGCACTGCTACCTGCACATGCTCAGTATTTATATGCACGTGCTACATCTGGAAATGCTTCTAAAAGGTACATACACATACTCTGTTCTACAGGAGAGGATATGCTGACATGCATAATGGATGAAAAACATACCATAGAACAACATATTACATTTGTCTTAATGTTATTAACACTTCAAAATGTCCACAAATGAATCATTACACTGAACAAATGTTCAGCCATACCCTGCAGCCCTTTAAAGTTTCATAATGAAGCTATTCATGCTGAAAATACTATAGGTAAGAGTATTATAAAACTTGTACTAGTCAGTAAACAAGTACTTACATTTTAACATATGTACAGTGAACAATATGGTCAGTCAGCATCACATCTCTGTATACTTCTAAAGTGGCAGCAACAAGTCCAAGGGGCTGTTAGTATGGCCAGTAGATAAAATAATTTCTTTTAAGATGGTTTCATTGTCTACAGTCTTTCAGATTTGTTGAAAAAATCAAAAGAACCTTTTATTTCTGAAATCAAACTGTTTTTTTTTTCCTTCTCAGATATGAAAAAAAATGAAGTTGATCATATCAGCTAACGGGCTGTGGAGGAGCACATGCACACGCACAGAAAAATAGATTATTTTATGTGTTTACTGGGGTTTTAAGACTATGTAAAGTCAAGTGATGCCAAATAAATTCACCACAGAACACAGAAAAGATAGTTATTTGAGAAAAAGCATGCATTGTATTATACTAAGCTCTGCACACCATTCATAGTCATGTCATAGACAGTTTCCACGTAATGAATGTAAACTTTTGAAAAAGATAATTGAACATTATTTATATTGTCTGATTGTCATATGGTTTAGAAACCTATCTCTAATGACTCACTGATATGGCTGGCTTGTGTGACATCATAGCATTGAAATGTAGAGTCTATATCTCACACCATTCAGAAATACGGAATTGCTGTCCCTTATGCTGTTATCTTCCTAAGAGATTTTTAAAAACACAGCAGCCCCTGAAGTCACAAGAATGAGGTGATGTTTAGACAACATAAGTCCTACCACAGTGCTGTTAATACACAATTCTACAAATTGTATGACCCAGTTCAACATTAGTCATGTCATGTTTCCCTCCACAGACACTGCAGATGTTAGTCAAGGCTTTACTGACCAAATGTAATGATTTGCTATAACATACAAGTCTATAAGCATGTTTTGTCCATTTCTTCCAATCATCTTGCAGAGACATTTCTTGCTACCACCCTTTTTCCTGTTACCCTTTTATGGCCCATGCCCATCAGCCCCCTTCTTTGTATCTCATACATGTCTTTTGGTACACCCAATGTCCTCTCCTTGTCAAGTTACATTTTGACAGTTCTCCTGCCCTTCTTCTTTATTTGCCCTCCCATTCTTTTATCCTTATATTACATTGGGTGTGAATTGATGCATGCCCAACTAGGAGATGTTCCTGCACACAGGCTTTCTGAGACTGATTTCTATGGAAGTGAGTGCAACAGATCACCAAGGTGGTGCAGTATATTAGCCACAGTAGCCACTGCTACCAGGTCAAGGGCACCTCCCAACAATGGGAAAATCCAGTGGATTCCACCTTTGTTGTACAGTGACTAGTAACCACCACAAAACAGTACACAACTCCAAATATTATCAGAAGCTTCATTGGCCTTAGACGGAAGCTTGTCAGGTTATTACTTCATTTCAGCTTCATAGTATTACTATTTCATGCAGTATCATTTCCCCTGTCATTATCAAGGCCTAGTCTACCCTTACCCCTGACACAAATCTGTTTGGCCTGGATATCTCTAACTTATGTTTGGCTACCATTCCACAGCGTCCATTTATTCCATTATAATTCCTGTAATTCCTGCCTATCTGCCTATAATATTATCATTTCCAAATATTGCCAGCTTATACACTTTTGCCTATTACCCAGTGTTTTCCCAATGCCTGCCAGCTACTCCTTTCTGTATTTGTTGCATACCTCTCTGGATGCCTGGTGCACAGTCTTTGTGCAGTTTCAGTTTACGATTTTCTATATCGTTGTCTCTTTTTTGTTCTTTTTTTCATTACTTCACCTGGTGTTGGCCATCTGTGTCCACATGGTCGAGTAAGTGCTTTCCCTCACCTACTTCAAGTACGCTCTCCACCCCTACTTCTTCTCAGAGATTGCACATACTTAATGTATTTATCATTTTTTCTTTCCAGAAAAGTCCACACTGGTAGGTACATTTCAAATGTGTTTTCAGTGTTGCAAATGTGCATCACCTCATAACTGTAAAGCCTGCATACAGCTATTGCTTGTGTGTGTGTATATTTCCACAACGGATGTTATATCGGATTCATTTTCTTTTTCATTTATGCAGCTGTTAATGGGACAAGCCCACTGAATGCAAGTGTCCTTTTTCAAGCGGTTTCACAGTAGTCAGACGAAGATGGAAGGACTCAAACCCTGTAGTCTTGACTAAAGGAAACAGCTTATTAACAGCTCAGAGCCTTAATCCTGTGCTATAAAATAGTGAATGAAAAATATTAATTTTGTTTCATGTGTAAAACAGAAGTCCTTGGAGCCGGACAGATATAGCCACATCAACAAAAACAGTTACAGTCTATAAAAGTGGTCTGTGGATGCAACTTGCTATCAATAACTAAAATGCAATGAGTAGGTAAAAAGATGACAGTCTTATGACAGCAGAAACCAGTATTTGCAACAGAAGTCTAGATGGAAATATAATCTACTGCCCTTTCCTTTCTCCACTTCTACTCATTTCAGAACTTGACATTCACTTTTTAATCAACTGAGCAGTGATTCATCAATGTCAATTACACATTACTCCAAACAACTCTCTAACACTGATGAGGAGCTAACTTAGTGTCAATGGTCCAGCAAGCTGCCTGATCTGCAGTTTTCCTCTCGTGAGCATAGTTTATAGCTGGACAGAGCACTAAATGCATTTAGTTGTTGAATATGCAAATTCCAATTAACAGCCTTTTTCAAAAATGACTCTTTTTTCATTCTGATTCTTTTTCTTCTTCTTCTGTTCTCTGACCATGACTCTTTGTTTTACCATGCACTTGTGTCCTTAGTTATCTGTTCTCTCTCTCTCCTGAGATGTAGAAGTTCTTCCATATCTGTCCTCTTCTTAGTCTGTTGGTGTCATTACTATTGCCAGTGTCACTTACACTGTCCTCTTTCAGTCAGAAATGCAGTCACCATACCTCTCAAAGTTTAAGTGCAAGAAGTCTGGACAAAACTGAAAATAATGGGGGGGGGGGGTGGAAAATCAGAGACATTTTAAATATTGCTTTTATAAAAGTGTGAATTTTCTAAAGTATAGCAAATCTGAAACTCTAATGTGTTGTTATTTGGTGACTTTAATATTCAGTGACTTTCTAGAAAACTGCAAGTTTTATGAGAGACGGACCAAAAATATGAAACAAAAATCTAGGTATTTTGTGAAAATCTGGATAGCTGAAAATATGTCAGCCATCTGTTTTTGCTATCAGCACAAAAATGCAGACTTCTCGTTGAGACTAATTCATGGCTCGTTTAAATAATGAAGCATCTAACCCTTTCTTGATTCATATTCATTGTGGTCACCGGTCTTATTGCCTCTCTAATTATCATTAAAAGACAAAGGATTCACATACAAGAAAAAAAATACATTCTGATTTTGGCATTCAATTCTGGCATTACAGTCTGAATGGCATGCTGGCAGCAAGACCTCAACATGAGCACTACAAACTCTGCAACCTATGAACGTGTGGAAACATATGACTATAACACTTGCTCCAAAAAAAAAAAAAAAAAAAAAAAAAAAAACAACAAACAAACAAAGGAAGAAAAAAGAGTAGACTTTAAACTATTAAATTCCAAAGCAAAACACAGTTTTAATCATTTTTTTGCAAATAATTTTGCTGTAAACGTTAATGCTACTAACTATTCCTGCCAAACAAACTTTTTTTATTGTGTATTAGCCTCTTTTTGTCCTCCCTGGAAGGCATACATTTAGGTAGCAGGACAACAAATGTTAATTCATGTGGCATTAGCCTTTGCTGATTTGCTCACTGCCACTTGGATAAAGCAGCAATCACTCAGTCTTCTTCTACTGTTTTATTATAATAATGCACATAGCCTGCCAAGAACACTATCTGAAATCCTAAAAATCTTACCAAGTTCCTAAGCCTAGCCTCAAATCTCACTCCCTAAACTTTACTCTAAAACTCATTTATACTGCCTAACCCTATATTCCTCGATTGCTAAGCCTAAAGTCCCCAATCTCTTCCTAACCTTAAATTCCCACTTATTTCCTAAATCTAAATTCCCTGATCACTCCGAAATCCTAAATTTCCTGGTTGCTCTGTAAATCTAAATTCCTCATTTGCTCCTTAATCCTGAAACTCTCTAACATTAATTTCAAACTCCTCTCCCTAACCTAATCCTAAATCCCCCATTCACTCCTAAATGTGCATTCTCACACTTTGGCACACTCCACATGGTGCCCCACTTACATTGCTTGATTTCAGCTGCATGTTTAAGTGGGAGATCACTCCCTCGCCATTGTCGTCACTCCCTCCCATCATATAGTTGAGTCTGAGCATGAACAGCAGCCCATGTAAGCTGCCTGACACATAAGTGGTGTCTGTGGCTTGTGAGTAACAGAGATCTGAGCATATAATGTGGGCCCTCAATATATACTGCTGAAACTGGTGGCATTTCTTTAGAAATATGCATATTTTTGCAGTTGTCAAGAATTGTTAGGATTTCCAAGAATTCTACTAGTAATGAAGATATTCTGAGAAGTTTTCCTCATGAGGGCTTACTAAACTCAGAGTGAAGCATAGATAATTTGTATTTAATAACTCTGAGAAAGATGCAGTTGAAGGAGATGCTTTTCTGTAAGATTACAGACAACATCTTGATGAGATACATAATCATTTGTTTGTACCTTTGATTGCTATGGGCCTGACTGGGCTGACTACTGTTCATGAAATTGTTAAATACAAAGACAAAGGTACCTTTTAATATTTTAATGTTATAGCACATATGGGACACTTAGACATGACTGCAGAAGAAGGTTAGAATCAGGTACTGAAACAAGAACGAAAGCAACAGGTGAAGTGACATCTGACGTCATGTAGAAAATGGGGAAAGGGGTTTGATGATGATGATGATGATGAAGATGGTGATGTTAAAGAAATATCTTGAACTAGATATTAGTGCTGAAGGACTTTGTTCATTTAAGGCTACTTATGTCTCTTTAGATCTGGAGGATGTTAATGGAAAATATTTGCATTACAATGGATTTTGGCATATCAGTGTACATTAAAATAGATATAGATGCTAATAGAAAGTGATATAATAAAACAAATGATAAACTGCTAAATGATTTTAAATTCAATAATCAAAGTTTAAAAACAGAATTCCTCATTATACAATTCAATTCAGCTCTATAGGATACTATTGAAAAATTAAAATCATTAGAGGGGAAGTTCATTGAGCATAATCATAGCACATTGGTGTATAATTCAAAGGAATATGACAATCAGCAGTTATTTTGTTATTAAAAATAGTCAACCAATAGGAGAGATGCTAAAGGGCAGGTGACTTTGGTCACATTTCTGTGATATTGCAAGACAGTCCTCTTTAAAGTTTTCTTCATATTCTTCACTGCAAGTACACACAACAGAGCTTAAGTCAGGCCTACTGAAGGTGTAGAAACAACTCTGAGTAATGTTTTCCATGTGGGAAATCATTATCCAGTCCATAATTGTCATTGTCTTAGGATCTGGAAGCTATACGTTGGAGATCAGGAGCAAAACAAAAGGCACAAACACTGAAAATATTAAAAGGTGACTTTGAAGATAATTGCATGAATGTTTACCATGTGAAAGCAATGAGATTATATCAAGCAAAGAAGTAACTGTTGTACAACTGTACATTTTTAGCCTTGGTCTGAAATGTATACAGCGCAGTATTGTTTTCTTCATACTGGAAATTCAGAATTACATTACGTTGATAGTGATCTGTCAGTAATACTGATGAGAAATATTTTTTCTCTCATTTTGTGAATGAAGTGATGCAGAAATTACTAATGTGTGTGCTTTCTTCCTGCTTGTTACTTCAGCATAAAATATTATGTTTATTCCCTCATTTAAAAATGAAACCATTAAAGTGTTTAGTAAAACATTAAAATATAAATCAGGGCATTTTAGAGAGTTTAATAAAGATGACATTTGTTTTAATCTAGACAAAAGTGTCACTTTAGAATTGAATTAAAAAGTGATGTTAATTTGATAATCAAGCAGGCTGATGATGGCAAAAAGTAGTGGTGATGACTCTTAATCAGTAGAAATGTGTTATGCATATCTAAATGATGTTACCATTTTCAAGTCATCTGACTGTTTTTCTTAGGAAAGTACATATAAAGCTTTAAATTATTTGTTACAAAAAGGTGACAGCTTCATTGCAGCTTTGCAACTACTTTGAAACTTGTGGCTAAATGTAGTCTTAGATTCAAAAGTTAATACAACCTATAGCCATTATCTGTTCATTCAAAGCTTTGTTGTATCATGTTAACAAAGCAGATGATGAATGCTGAAAATAATCTTTATTTGCTGCAAGCTTGAATGTCTGTTTTCTATTGTTTGCCCCCCCCTCCCACAAATATGTCTACAAAAGTATCCCTCCCCCCAGAATGCCCACTGTTTCAGGCATAGGCTCATACTTAAAAATGTTGGCAAATAGGTTAACTGCTACTTACTGAGCCTGTAGCAATGCTAGATACTTACATTCAAAATATCCCTTATTCATGGGACAAAATCTTTACTACTGTGTGGCAAGAAAATATGTTCTGGTTTACTTTTGAATCTAACAGTTTATATACCAACATTCACCATAATCATGAAACTGGAGGCTCTATATAAATTTCTGGGTGATAATTCTATCTCTCATTTTATTATAGAACTGTTTTCCTTTTGTCTAGAAAATAGTTATTATTGTTTATAAGAAAATGTATCATCAATTGAAAGGTACAGCCATGACTGTTCAATTTCTTCATATGTGCATTTGAATATAGCTTTATTTGAGCTAGAATATAATTTTATCATCACCAAGTAATACATTACATTCATTTTATGGATGATGTGTTATTCACTTATAGTGGAAGCACTCATGGTTTGCCTGACTTTCTAATGGCATTGTCAAATAATAGATGTGACTAGTTTTTCTGACTTTCGTCACAATAATTTTGTGAATATTTTAGATATTTTCTTGGTGAGATTACTTGGTTCTTTTATTAAAACTAAAGCTTTTCAAAAACCTTCATCTACTGCATGTGGCAAATCATCACCATCCCCACTTGTTAGCAGCATTACCCTATTCCTTACCCTGTTATTATTCATTACCCTGTTCCTTAGGATGACAGAGCTAACCTCAGAAACAATTTTTTTTATAGAAGCAAAGACATATTTCTAAGTCAAAGTTATAAAACTTCAAAAATACAGCATGCATGCTGGACAGTTACCCACTTATTCCAAGAATAGGAACTGTAATACTAGTTATAATTTCAGAGAATTAGACACCAGTAGAATTAGTTTGGTAAAAAGCATATATGTTGAAGTGCCAGTGGAATAAATATTAACTTATACCATTGAAAGTTGTGCTGATTGTTTTGAAAAATGTTTTTCTTTAGTAGGTGCCAATTACTGCTACAATGACTACAGATCTTACTTTATTAATATCAAATAGTTTCTTAGAGGCATCAGAAGTCATTAGGGAGGTGAGTCAGCAACTACATTCTTGGTGCTGCGTCGTTTTCTGGTACCACAGCTTAGCAATATATATATATATATTTAATTATATATATATTTATATATTTTATTTTATATATATACATATATATATATATATATATATATATATATATATATATATATATATATATATATATATATGTACATATGTACATACTTCAAGCTTTCCAAAGATTCTCATAAAGTATTACCCCAAATACTGAAGTACTGTCTTTGCTTTGATTCTTATGGCCAAGTTCAGCTTCATATGTTCAATGTCACTGATACAAACCTATAGCCATTATATATTTATTCAATGTTTTGATATGTGTTGATAAAACAGACATTTATATATAGCTCTGCACGTATAAAGAGCTACAGCTTTATATATGAAACTCAGCCTATTAAGAGATATTCCATATTGGATTAGTTAGGTTACTGTTATTCTGTTATGTGATGTACATCTGAAGTCTCCACTGGAAAAATACATCTTAGTGGGACCAATGAGACCGTCCATTCAACAAGTTAATAAATCAGTTGTTTTATTTCTCTAACAAAGACAGGTTTTAACTGATGAACAAAATAAAAATAATGGATTTATAAGGAATTGAAATATTAGCTGTTAGAACTTGTTTAAATTTTGTTGCATTTGTTCATCTGTGTTAGTGATGAAAGTAAAATGTTGACAGAGGAAGATGAAAGAAATGAGCTCTAGATCACAGTTTTGTTGCAGTGAGAAAAATAGCATTTTGTTCCTAAAATAATTCATAAAATATTATGTGCAGTGGCACTATATGAGCTTTAGCAGTTAGTAACAGACCAGTAGAATAAACTGCTAACATAAATTGAAGTGTCTTAACTTTTCTAACTGCAGTTTGAGTTCAGCAGAGTTTGACATCTCAAAATGTAGTCTACACCTCTACATGATGGCTTCTTTTGAGATAAGCTATACAGACTCATATAAACTAACGACATATTACAATAACTGTACTGACCTTGTTTATGAAAAGTATAAATAGATTTAGTCATCATTACTGTCACTGCTTGGATGAGAAATGAATACCACAGATTCCATTTACTTTGACAAGACCTCAGTTTACTAATGACACCGTATTCTGTAAAGGAAACATTACATTTTCTATTGCCTACCCTGGGGTCAGAAGGCTAGTGACCTGTCAGGTAAGAAGATTTTGCCATCATACTGTAAATGGTCAACTTTGAGGAAAGACCTTTAATAATTGCCCATTAAAATCGGCAAGAAGTTCCCTTCTAGCACTGGCATCAAACGGGCTCTATCCAAGCTGTACTTTTCCACAGACTGAAAACCCCTTTCAAGAGAATATGCTTATATTTCATTACCATAAACATGAGCTCCCCCAGGTGAATGAAATCCTAATATTTGCACTCTATAAAGGTGGCAGGAATGATATTCTTGGACAGAAGTCATTACTTCTACTTTCAAACCTGCAAGAGGTGACAGTCAGGTGGTTAATTTAAAAGCAGACTGAGGTTTGGGCCTAAGGCAGGTAACCACTGTGTCTTTTGTGAGGTTGCCAGACTAGTTGTTTATAAAAGTGTGTGTCCCTGGCAGTGCAGCAAAGAATATGAATTCACCTACAGTCATTATTTCATCACGAGTTGCTTTAACAGAAGTAACATTATGTCAAGAAACATAAAAGTATATTATGCAAAAAATACCTTCTGGCAGAGAACTTGGACTGTAATGTAACACTCAAATCAAGCCAATATGCTATAAACAAAGTACTATATGGTTATGTGAGTATAACCTCTGTATTATAGAGGAAATATGGAAGTTTTTGTAGCAACTTTTTTTTAGGAAAAGCCCAGCATAACCCACATATATTACATCACATGAAAACATATCTGTATTTTTCAAAACTGAGAAATTTCACAGTTCATAGTTATCCCAAGCTTGACAACCTTACAACTAGATACTTGCTGACTTAATATTTTTAGTCAGGGCTACTCCTTAAATAGTTATTTTATTTATTAGTAATCTTGAAAGAATATCAGAATGAAGTTTGGTTTCAGAAATGTATATGATATAATCAAGAAAAAATAAACATTGTTAAATAGCAGTGTAGATATGGTTTATACAAGCAACATTAAAATGACTGCATCTAATCTGTGTTACCCAGTAGCAAAATGTTAATTTCCCATTGTTTTAGTGTTCACAATGAAATATATGAGATCATTCTGGAAAACAGCAGTGCATGTTATATGTATCCATGGCAATCTGTGACATAAACTCTAGGATGAGAAAATGGATACAGTAAATGTACCAGTTAGTTCACATCTATTAATACCTTCTACATAGCCTTCTTTGTATAACTAGATAATCTTTTTTTGCATAACTAGATTCCCAGGAATATGTGAAACTCAAAATAATTTTACTTTCTCCTAGCACTGCTTTGCCAATGGAATGGACTTACCTCTTGCATATTCCTGCTGTCACCTTCTTTCCAGCTGTCACCTCCAGCTGTTTATTTATTTACCTGTTTATCTCATTTGTTTATTGGGTAGGTTGAATGACCCACAGATCATATGTATCAGCAGCAAAAAGTACTATATAGTGAATATACAAAAAATAAAATAATTATGGATAGCAAGCTAAAACACAGTTAAGAATATTGACATAATAAAGGGATATAATTAAGGGGCATACCATAAATCATAAACAAAACATATTGAGCAGTATGTCATATCCATATTTGCAACAGAAATAGAGTTACGATAGTTGGAATATACTTGTATATAAGAATTTTACATTATCGAATGAGTGGTAACAACAGTATTTGGAGTCAGTCAGGACAATGAAATCTGAAACAATACAATCTTTTACTATAATGTTGCTATTCATTGCTTAGTGTTATTTTTATGGCCTTTCTAAAGTCTAAAGCAATCTTTCTTTTCTTATTTATCTATGTCTTTGTGTGTGTGTGTGTGTGTGTGTGTGTGTGTGTGTGTGTGTGTGTGTGTGTGTGTGTGTATGGGCACAGCACAAGTACATTTGACTTCCTAATGCTTATAACCATTAGCAAACTGATAGCCCATTTTTCATTCCTAGAGAGGATGGTGGTACAGCTGTCATGTGACTGCCATCAGAAGATTTTTTCCTGTGCTGTCATAATGCCCACTTGCATGCTGCCTAACCTCGCAAGTGAGGGGCATAGTGATGTAGCCCCTCAGGCAAATTCACTCTACTTCCCTATCAAACAGTTCCCACCAGGTGCCTAGTCTCAAATGGAAAATCATTGATAGAAAATGCTGACCATAGCAATCCTTTACCCCCCCACACACACACGCATGAGAGGAAGTAATGCTTCTTCATTCATCTCCTACCCTGGCTGGTTCTTCCAGTACCTAGCCTGCTACCTGAACTTGGATTAGCTGAGTTTTGAGTTCTATCCCACAGTGCCACAGAACTAGCTGCTTTTGTATGTCTTTATTTCCACATGCATACCTAATACTTCATATATACGGGTTTCTTTTCTTCGTCTTCCTATTGTTCAAATCACAAACAAGCCAGTAATTCTGAATGAGTATTCCCAAAGCAAATTTAAAATAATTCTGCATTTCCTCAAATGCATATTAGGCAGTGAGTATTAAATATTCAAAATAAGATATTACCCTATCATTAGACATCTGGAACAAATGTATGCACCATTTGACAATACATTTTGCAGTACACCTATTCTATGGAACAATTGAGAATGACTTTGATTGATGTGAACACAAACAAAGTCCTTTTTAAACCTCTATATCATAAGGAAGCACATAAAGTACAAGTATCAGAGAGTGTCACATGTTTATATCTATACATCAAGTCTGAGAAAGTTTATTTATTTATTTATTTGACATTTGTTGACCCGGTTGATCCAGCTGGGACAGAGCCCTTTTCAGTGGAGACCTGGGGACAAAAGCTCCACAATTAATACATACAATTAAGTTGACTTAGTACATAGCTAATTATACAAAATCTCCAGTAGATATGTACAAAAGCAGGTTTAACATGAACAGCAATTAGACCCTACATATCAGCACATACTGAAGGTACAGTGCAAAGTGAAAAAAATAATACAGATAAAATCTGCAAGGCAAAGAACAATGGTTACAGTGTAGTTTAAGGTAAGTAAGTAAGTGTTTCTGTGTGTGTGTGTGTGTGTGTGTGTGTGTGTGTGTGTGTGTGTGTGTGTGTTTGTGTGTGTGTGAATATGTTTTGCATAAACCTGAGATTTGGGTCTAAGGCCTGAACAGATTCTGTTTAGCATACTCACAGTAACAAAAATAAATCAAAAGATTTAATATATGAGAGTAACTAAAATCAAGCAGCAGAAACGTGGAATTGTATGCACAAAAATTCTCATTATCTGTTCCTAGAAGGGTAATATGTAAGTGCAGTGCAGCCAGTTCATCTCTCTTGCTTGTTTTGTTTCCATGTAGCCAGGCATGTTAGTAGTTCTGGCAGTTATTGAAATGGATAAAGGCTCTGAACTATTAAAAAGCTACTTCCTGAGGTCGAGGGTACGGGGCTTGATTACTTCCACTACCAGTTGCTTACTGTGTGACTAAGAAAGTTACTTGGGCAGACAATGCACCTGCTTAACACCTGACAAGCAATACTTACGTCCATTGGGCTCACTTGGTTAACAAATGTGTAAATCAAACAAATAGTGTTGAGTTATAAGCCAAATATAAACCAGTTTGAGTATGTGCTTATGCACTGATTGTGGTTTCTTTATTGCACTTCATGAGTGCAAAAAATACTCTATAATCCTGCAGAAACACTATGTAGTTCACGGTTTTCCTGTCTACACCATAAAGGCCTCAGTAACTTGTTCATCTTAACAAGGCCCTGTAAGTAATTAGTAGCTTACCAGCAGTATCATTTCTGTCAAATGAGCTCAACACATTCAACTGATTTCAGCAGGATTTTAAATAAAAAGTTAACTTAAATTAGAACATTAAATTAAATAGAAAGTACCGAAGACACAGCACTGATAAAAATGTAATCAATTAAATTAATTCTTAACAGAAACATATTTCTCCCCCATATTGTTGAGATACTTCAAATAAATAATTAACTATCAGGATGTAAGATATGACTTTGCAAAGTGGACCTTTCTCAGGAATGAAGATGCAAAACCCAAACGGCTGCAGGTACACTGAGGTGCCCAAAACACACAACAACAGCAAAAGTAAATTAAGGCACCAAAGTTACACACTGGAAATCAGTCACTGTACTTTATTGCAGAAGACAAACGGTAAGCTCTTTCACAACTTAATGTTGCTTCATCAGACCACATCACTACAACTGATGCTTAGTTAAATACTAGGACAATTAGTATGACATCACAATTTAAAGAGATATTACTCCACTAACATAAGAACATATATCAATATCAATAAGAAAAACGCATAAAATATATAGAAAGGTGTGTATTTACACATGATAATATTTAAAAACAATAATATTTAAAAATATATATTAATATTTAAAAAATATTAATATTTAAAAAAGGGGGGATGTCATCCCTGATGGTTATTAAAATATATATATATCTATATGTATTAGTAAAAGTCCACCACTGGCAAATGAAGAACAGACTGCAAACCTGCAGGTTTGCAGTCTGTTCTTCATTTGCCAGTGGTGGACTTTTACTAAGTTATATCTATATATATGTACATATACACACACATATAACCATAATAGTACAATGAAAAATATATATATATATAAAAAAACTCATGTTTTAGTGTTTAAAGCGCCTGGCCTTAAGGTAAGGAACTAATTAGGTGCAGCCATTCAAACCAGGATATCTATCTGCTTGTAATTTAGTGATCCATTGTTGTTCTAATTCTTCAGTGTGGTTTTCTACGTCACCACCTCTGTTTGTCCTTACTATTTGTTGTAAGATTAAAAATTTAAAACAATGGCTACTGTCTGTATTCAGGACATGATTAGCTAGAGCATTTGATTGCTTCTGGTTCCGTATGTCCCTTATATGTTCTAACATTCTTTCTTTAAAGCTCCTATTTGTTTTGCCTACATAATAGGCATGGCATGCTTGGCAAAAACAAAAATAAACAACATCGACACTTTTACAATCATAATAATTCTTCGTATAAAGTTTAAAACATTTCACAGGATGAATGTACTCATTTTTAGTGTAGACATGCTGACAAGCAGCACAATTCCTGCACAGGAAGGTGCCCTGTCTGTTGGAAAGATTTTTTCTAAAAGACTGATGTTCTCTATTACAGAGCTGCTGCTTTAAAGACACATTATTTCTAAAACTGAAGTTTGGGGTGTCACCAACTGTGGAAACCAGACCTGGTATTTCATGTAATAGGTGCCAATTCTTTTTAATAATTTTTGTATACTTATTAATGTCACTTGCAAATCTAAAAACTATTCTAAACTTTATTTCTATCAATACTTGTATCATAAGGTATACTTGTATCAGCACTATAAGAGCTCATGTATGGTTTACATCTTGTAGATCTCAATTTCCATGCATCTGCTATCACTCTAGTGATTTCTGAGCTAGAATAGCCTCTTGTTTGAAATTCATCTTGTAACTTATTTAAAGCAATTACTGTCTCTTCATCATTATTATGTAGGCGTAGGGTTCTATAGACTTGTCCTTTGAGGACATTTCTAGGTATGTGTCTCGGGTGCATGCTTGACCTGTGCAGACAGGCATTGGTTCTTGTAGGTTTGTTATAAATACTGGTTCTTATCTGCTTTAAATCAGTAAGGGTGACACTCACATCCAAGAAATCAACACATGTATCAGAAAAAGTAAAAGTAAACTTCAAAAAGTCTGTAGTACAATGCAGGTAATCAATGAAATTACTGATATTTTCACCATGCCCTTTCCACAAGACAAAAACATCATCCATGAAACGGACGTACCAGAGAATGTAGCCAAAAAATGGGTTAACATCTGACAAAACATATTGTTCTTCCCATCGTGCTAGTGATAGATTGGCGTAGCTATTTGCACACGAAGTGCCCATAGCCACGCCAATCTTCTGTAGAAAGAATTGATCCTGAAAAGCTACAATATTATTTTCAAGTATAATCTCCAATAGTGCACAGACAAGCATAATCTTATTAGTAGTCAGCTTCTTATTCATATCGAGGAATTCTCTTATTCTATCAATACCCCAAACATTTGGAATACTAGTAAAAAGAGATTCAATGTCCATGGTAAGGAATACAAATTCTTCATCATTATCAATGGTTTCCATTCTATTTTGCAACCACTGTAAAAACATTTTTGTGTCTCTAAGAACTGTATAACAACTATCCAAGAACTCATGTAAAATGCCTTCTACATAAATAGATAGAGGCTCAGTGCACCATCCTGCTCCTGATACGATGGGGCGTAAAGGAGGAACCGTGGGATGTTTATGGATTTTAGGGAGTCCATAGATCCTAGGAACTAGAAGTTTTTGTACTGAAAAATAATTAAATAAGGATTCATCAATTAATCCTGTAATCAGTAAATCAAACACTAAAAAAGGCACTTTATCAGTGATAGCAATTACAGCTGTTTTGTCAGCATTTGATAGGTACAAGTATCTAATAGCAAAACCTTCATCTGGTTAACATATAAATCTTTGTCCATTAATACCATTTTACCACCTTTATCTGCTTGTTTAATAATAAGAAAATGTAAATCCTGCAATTCATGTAGAGCCCTATATTCTTCTGTATTTAAATTATGAAAGGTGCAGCCTTGCGTACCAGGAGTATAAGCTTCATTAAAAGCATTTTCACAGATATCTAAAAATCTTTGCATGCCTGGAGGGGTGGGGGGTACAAAAGTGCTAGGTTTCTTGTATATATTTACATTGACATTTTCATTATTACGAAACATGCATTTTAATGATAAATTCCTACCAAGCAATTTCAAGTCTGTTAGCATTTCAGTTAAATCTGCCTTCTTGGCAGGTATAAAAGACAAACCCTTATTAAGCAAACTGTTTTGTTCATTAGTTAGAGTAAAGGAAGAAATGTTAACAATAAGATCAGTTTTTACATCCTCCTTTTCTTTGAAAAGTGTGCAGTTCTGTCCATTTGATTTTCCCTTGCTGTCATTCCCATATTGGGATTGCTTTTGGCTCGAGCTCTGAATGGAAGAGCTGCTTTCAAAGTGAATTCTCCCACTTTCAAATTCTCTAAAAAACACTAGTATCTGTAGCATTTGCTTGTGAAGTGTCTATTGGAGTCTTACCTATAGTGTTTGCATTCCTTCATTCTTCTGACTTCGAATTTTTATCCAAATTCGATGTAGATGTATTCCCATTCACTATAGAAGCAAAGGATGCAACTTGGAGAGTAGGAACACTAGAATTTACATGTTCTTGGTCAGTTTGTTGTATTGCTATGCTTTCCCTCATCTCAATAGTGCGAGAACAGGAAGTGGAAGCCTGTGTCTCAGTATTTAGTGTCCTACTAGTTCCTCTGTTCACTGTAGCAGGATTATACAAAGGGGTTCTATTTATAGGGTCTCTCGGCCATGAGAAGACATTATTGTTGCTAAAATCAGTTTTATCTCTGTTTAATTTATTTAATTTAACATTTTGAAGCTTTTTCTCATAGGCACTAATGCTTTCATGCAACTGACCCATTTTATTAAGGGTGATAGTAGCAGGAAAGGTTACAGATATCTGGTTTTCTAGTGTCACAATTTCAGTTTTGAGCTCAGTTTCAAGAGGTGTAAAAAACTCTATAAGGAGCTCCATATACTTGGAGCTAAAAGATAAATTCAATTCTTGCCACTTACGTAAGAGTTCAGGATATGTATTGCCATAAGTTGGCATATTTAAGATACGTAGACCTCGAGGTATTACTTTAGCTTCCAATGAAGCTTGTAGGTGTAGTCTTTGTCATTGTAGTCGTTTGTACTTATATAGAAGGTTTTCTAGCTCCCTATATTGTGCCTGAAACTCAAGCATTTTTTCCATCTCTGAACCAATATCCACTGTATTTGCCTGTACGTCAGCGTTTAATAATGGATTCACTGGTACTTCAAGAAGCTTTAAAAATCGACGATGCTCATTAGATGATTCTTGGTTGGTATCCATGTCTATATTATATCCACGTGCAGTGTGTCCTTAGCAGAATAAAAAATAGGAACTGAAGATGCAAAAACCAAATGGCTGCAGGTACACTGAGGTGCCCAAAACACACAACAACAGCAAAAGTAAATTAAGGCACCAAAGTTACACACTGGAAATCAGTCACTGTACCTTATTGCAGAAGACAAACGGTAAGCGCTTTCACAACTTAATGTTGCTTCATCAGACCACATCACTACAACTGATGCTTAGTTAAATACTAGGACAATTAGTATGACATCACAATTTAAAGAGATATTACTCCACTAACATAAGAACATATATCAATATCCATAAAAAAAACGCATAAAATATATAGAAAGGTGTGTATTTACACATGATAATATTTAAAAACAATAATATTTAAAAAATATATATTAATATTTAAAAAATATTAATATTTAAAAAAGGGGGGGTGTCATCCCTGATGGTTATTAAAATATATATATATCTATATGTATGTACATATACACACACATATAACCATAATAGTACAATGAAAAAAATATATATATATATAAACAAACTCATGTTTTAGTGTTTAAGGTGCCTGGCCTTAAGGTAAGGAACTAATGAGGTGCAGCCATTCAAACCAGGATATCTATCTGCTTGTAATTTAGTGATCCATTGTTGTTCTAATTCTTCAGTGTGATTTTCTACGTCACCACCTCTGTTTGTCCTTACTATTTGTTGTAAGATTAAAAATTTAAAACAATGGCTGCTGTCTGTATTCAGGACATGATTAGCTAGAGCATTTGATTGCTTCTGGTTCCGTATGTCCCTTATATGTTCTAACATTCTTTCTTTAAAGCTCCTATTTGTTTTGCCTACATAATAGGCATGGCATGCTTGGCAAAACAAAATAAACAACATCAACACTTTTACAATCATAATAATTCTTTGTATAAAGTTTAAAACATTTCACAGGATGAATGTACTCATTTTTAGTGTAGACATGCTGACAAGCAGCACAATTCCTGCATGGGAAGGTGCCCTGTCTGTTGGAAAGATTTTTTCTAAAAGACTGATGTTCTCTATTACAGAGCTGCTGCTTTAAAGACACATTATTTCTAAAACTGAAGTTTGGGGTGTCACCAACTGTGGAAACCAGACCTGGTATTTCATGTAATAGGTGCCAATTCTTTTTAATAATTTCCATATACTTATTGATGTCACTTGCAAATCTAAAAACTATTCTAAACTTATTTCTATCAATACTTGTATCATAAGGTATACTTGTATCAGCACTATAAGAGCTCATGTATGGTTTACATCTTGTAGATCTCAATTTCCATGCATCTGCTATCACTCTAGTGATTTCTGAGCTAGAATAGCCTCTTGTTTGAAATTTGTCTTGTAACTTATTTAAAGCAACTACTGCCTCTTCATCATTATTATGTAGGCGTAGGGTTCTATAGACTTGTCCTTTGAGGACATTTCTAGGTATGTGTCTCGGGTGCATGCTTGACCTGTGCAGACAGGCATTGGTTCTTGTAGGTTTGTGATAAATACTGGTTCTTATCTGCTTTAAATCAGTAAGGGTGACAGTCACATCCAAGAAATCAACACATGTATCAGAAAAAGTAAAAGTAAACTTCAAAAAGTCTGTAGTACTATGCAGGTAATCAATGAAATTACTAATATTTTCACCATGCCCTTTCCACAAGACAAAAACATCATCCACGAAACGGACGTACCAGAGAATGTAGCCAAAAAATGGGTTAACATCTGACAAAACATATTGTTCTTCCCATCGTACTAGTGATAGATTGGCATAGCTATTTGCACACAAAGTGCCCATAGCCACGCCAATCTTCTGTAGAAAAAATTGATCCTGAAAAGCTACAATATTATTTTCAAGTATAATCTCCAATAGTGCACAGACTAGCATAATCTTATTAGTAGTCAGCTTCTTATTCATATCGAAGAATTCTCTTATTCTATCAATACCCCAAACATTTGGAATACTAGTAATTTCTCAGGAATGCACAGTAATAATTGCAAAATTATAACCACGAGAAACAATTCTTACCAAATTACTGCAGGCATGGAGCAGAAATATGTGTAAAGTTAATTCTAATTTCTGTTTATCAACTTTGTCTTAAATATCTGCATGGTAAATAATAAACAATATGCTTGTTTTTCACACACATGCTGGATTGCATACCAGAATTATCCCTAAGTTTTGCTGAATATTTTTATTGATTTCATCAGTTTTATTAAACCATAATCTGAAGCCTACCCTCATTCCTGTCCTCATGCTGCCATTTCTTTCCTGACTGATATTTTCAAATAGCAATGTCTCTACTCTATAAAATCAAAAAAAAAAAAAGCAGAAATGCCTCATTTCAGAAAGGACAATTATTTTAGTAGATATTGCTACCAGATGAAAAATCTTACCTACTTAGCATATCTACTAGCCCTATATACATTATTAGTGTCATTTTATAACTATGTGCTATCCTGAAAATCTCAGAATCAACCAGTATTGTACAAGAGATTTATGCTTCACTCCCCAGCATTTGCAGCTGCATAACCACCATGAAAGTAGGCACTGAAACCAAGGTGAAAGTAGCATATCCTGAAAAGGAAACATTATTTTAATGACAAATTGCATATGGAGTAATTAATCCATATCTGCACTCATAACTGTTTGAGTCTGTATCTTAAAGTCTCATTTGTGGATGAAAAAAAAACAGTAAGGTTATATTTTTATCACCAAAACATTTATTCTTCTTTTAGTTTTTCCGGCATGACATTTTCAAATACCAGGATATAGTGTGGTAGTAGTTCATAAAAAAGTCATTCAATAAAATTATTGCTGATTATAGAATTCTGCACTAAATTTTCTTCCCTTTTTATCACGTGCCACAGTTCATTAACTTCAGATCAGTGTTCATCTGTATTGAAGAATGAGTCCAAAGGTGCTCACATCCACTGTTGGATTGCAGTGCACTGCAAGTAATCTTTGTATCTCAGCTAGAAGGTGTTTTGCATCTCAGATTACTTCCTTAAGTCATCCCTATACTGTTAGCCATTCTTACAACTGCTGCTCCTCACTCTTTGCATTTCCTTTGTTGATGGATTGGTGGCAATAAGGCTGACTTCATTTTTGCCTAAGTACTAACTCCATTTTTGTCCCTCGCTACTCTGACCATCAAGCCTCCTTCCATACTCTGTTGACTCCTACTTCCTTCTACTGTTTGGCCATCACATGTGATCAGTTATGGTGAGAGTCAAGCTGAGGTGTACCATCATTCCATGTGTTGTATAATTACATCAATGAAGAACTTTGTTTACTGTTGAACTACTAGAGTGTATCCCCATATCAACAGGAAGGCTGTAGTCTCCTGAGCTGTAACCTAACCAAAAAAATCTCCTTTCCTTCCCATCAGAATAGGTGAGGGAGTAAAGGTTGTTCACTCCCCCCACCCCGTGATTCCTCACAGACCAGACTTCATTGACTATTTTTTTTCAAAGTAATTCTCATTCAGATCACATTTTTACTGACACTCTGTTTAATGGGTTACGAACTCAGGAATGACATATAAGTCATAATGAACTGAACTGGACACGGGTCTGTTTCTTTAGTGATGAGTTTATAGAACAGCCTATATTAAGGCCAGACACGAGATATATTAAGCTGGTCTAAAGAGATTTATAGTGAAGATCTGAGATTTGTCTGTTTGTATTATTTCCCCCAATTTATTTATTAATTTAATTATTTATTTATTTCATAATCGTTTTATAACAGAGTTAATTGAGTTGATCCTGACTAGTATTGCTATTTGTTTTCTTTGTGTATTTTTTAGGTTTGTTGCTTGACACACTTACGTCTCTGAGCCACTTTTGGACTTTCAGCTTTTGGTTTAGTTTGTGTTTCATTTCATTTCTTAGTTTGCTTGTTTGTTTATTTATTAACTGGGTAGTGATGTGAGTGCTGCAGTAGCGTTATCGCCTCACAGTAAGACGTTGTCCTGTTCGATTCTCAGCTAAAGCGTCTTCTGTGTGGAGACATGCGTGAATGGGCGTACCTTTGTTGAAGGATGTGCGTCAGAGCTGGCAACTCGGTACGTAAAAATCTACTGCCAATCATTAACGGACCGGAGTTCCGCTGTGGCGACCCCAACCGGGAAAAGCCGAAAGATACAACAAATGATGTGATCCTACAGGACTTATTTCAGCTACAGCCTAGGAGTACAGATTTGAAAAAAAATGCAGGAAATCACATAATGCAAACAGCAACAAAAAGAAAACAGCTTTGCATCAAATACTCAACAGCACTTCCAAACAGAGTAAGTGATACAATATTATTTAATAGCATGCATACCTGTAAACTGTCCAGATTTTCACAGAATGTCCAGGATTTTTACCTGATATTGTTGGTATATTCCACATAAAATGTGTGGTTTTTGACACATCACTCTGGATTGATTTCAGTATAAATAATGACATATATTTGTGTTTCAAACTTCATATCCTTCAGAAAATGCATGATAACACAGATGCTATTATTCTAGCAACTTCTAAGTTTATGAGAGCAATATTTAAATCTGTCCCTTTTTGGGCCTTTGTCCTCCATTATTTTAGGCTTTGTCCAAATTTCTTGTGCTAAGAAGCTGATGGGTATGCATGCAGTCTTACTTAATAAGGTTTCAAAATACAATGGTAGCATAACCTGAAGAAAATATTGGGATTAATTTTCAAATGTCTGGACCTCAAGTTGCAAGTTTGATGGGGACTATCCAAGACACCCTACCCATTCGATTTTGTTGCTGCTGTAAGTTCCATGCACAGCATTTTAGATAGAGCTGGAGCTTGGTAATGTTAATTCTTTGCTACATGACACCAGTGATTTTTCTTAATACTAAATTTCCAGATTAACCGAAACAGCTTTTCAATGAACATGAGAAAACAGGGGTTCAACTGAGGCATTTATAATGACAGCAAGTTACCTTTGCATTTGCATCCAGGTTAGCTGGGTTCTTTGGACTTTACATACACACACACACACACACACACACACACACACACACACACACACACACACACACACACACACACACACACACACACACACATCTAAGGCTAATCTCTGACACTAATATGTATGCCTCCACCCTCCCGATGTAACATTGTGCACATGCAGAGCTCTGTATTTCCTGATTGCACACAAAAGGGATGCACACATAGTATCAGAGATTGTGAATGACAATCTTCATGCATACTTCATCATCATGTGGTAAGCACTGGATAATAATAGGTAGGCATTGTCCATATGGACCATAACAAACAGTACATGGTGAGAATGCATGTCTATAGCTGTAGTAGTTGCAAATGCCATACTCACACAGCATTCCTAATCCCTTCCCAACACACACAAGTAACTCTTTTGCAAATGACTGAGGGAATGTCACCCCCAGGTTACACAGGACACACAGTCTCTCATACCATGTGACCCGTATGGGTCACATTTGTGTCAGCTCTATCTGCATCTGGGGTGTGCTCAGTAAAGGGCTTGTGATCACTATGAATGTCCATTTTTCTGTTTTTGGAGCTTTTCTTCCCAGGCCCCCACTGAAAATGGTTTCTTTGTAGCCCCCCTGATACTTTCCCTGTAAACAGAGACAATAAATAAATAAATAAATAAATAAATAAATAAATAAATAAATAAATGTCATACTACAGTGCCATTTACAACTACAGTTATTGTATCATTAGTATGATTCAGCTTATGAATCATACAACCTCTGCTTTAGCATGTTAGACTGCCACTACCATGACTCAAAAACTTATGTCTGAAGATATTTGTGAATCAGTCTGATACACATGATGACAATGCAACTAGCAAAGACCAAGGTGCTTTAGTCTGTTTGAATAATAGTCATGATACATGTGAATAATAGATCCACTTCTGCCAAGGTTCTTAAGAAATAATTACCTAAGCTACCAAGACCTGATTTGTGCAGTTCACAGTCACATATCACTGCATGCTCTAATATATCTCCATTTAAACCTTCACCCACAACTAAAGAGAGTTACCGTGGCTCTTTGTATACTTAAGTAAGGGCCCCCAAGGTATAGCCATGCATGGTAGTCTAATATTAGTAGTAGGTGACTCTGTAGTTAGACACACTGATGTGCCACTCACTGGGTTCTGCAGGAATAGGGTCAAGAACAACTGTCTCTATGACACCAGGATTTGGTATGTAACCCGAACCCTTAGTTCCCTTCACCCTGGATTCTTTGCTGCCCACATTGAGTTTGAATGCCCTTCGACACTCTACCCTGAGGAGATGCAGAAAGCATGTGAATTCAAATATCACAATCAACTATTCTACCTAACCTTAATCCATGTTTGATTTAACACTGCTTGTTAAACAAAAACAACTAAACATAAAAAGTAAGTATTTACTATATAATTTGATATCAGGACTTAAACAGTGACCATATAATTTTATTTCACTTTATTACAAATCTTAACTACAGGACCACTGACTTTTCACTTTATATTGGAGTCAACTTTATTAAATAAATATACATTTCATATTTTGTTTTCTAACAATGTCCTCTTCAGGCTCAGTTTCCATTACAGTATATCATATAGCCCATTTTTTACTATGAAACTCTGTTTATTATCTCTGATAGTTTTTGATTCCATATTTCTAATGTCTGTAAGCATCCTTTTGACTCTGGGTTTTCCATTTTCAAGTTATAGTTTTCTTAGCTGTTATCAACACTGAAGATACTAATGCTTTCATCTTTTTAATACATGTTATTTTACACCAGCTCAAGAAAAACAGATCTGTACTGAGGTTAAATTCTCTTCACAATATAGGTTCATAGGTCCATAGAAGGTTACTAGGCTAATGTCCCTAGAGCCCTTATAAGCCTAGCCATATTTATCCAGAGCTAGCCCAATTATCAGTGGTTAGGTGAGTGAAGTTTGCAGAGGTAAGATTCTATGGTAATTAATACTACCTCTGTCCATGAGGGACATGGGCTCCATCTCAGGAGTGAATTTGGAGTCACTCATCTATGGATCTAGGTTGTGTTTAAAGAGTGTCAGGGAAGGTCTCTGCTTCAGGTGAATGGGAAACTTGTTCCAGAGAGGTGGCAGTCCCTGGGAGATGTGTCTGTCTCTCCAGCATGATTTGTTCATATCAGAGGCTAGTTTATGATCCCTGGAGTGACCCTCATGCAGTTTGATTTACGAATGTGTAGCATTTCCACCAGGGTCAAGTCAGAGACTACCCTGTAAGCCAGGCACAGGTCACCCCTTAGCAGCCTGTAGGAGACAGAATACAGGGACAAGGCTTTCAGTCTTTCCATGTAGGATTTATTTTGTTTACCCTGTATTTTCTTGGTGAGAATCCTCTGTGATATCTCCAGCCATTGCAGGTGTCTGTTGAGGTAGATGCAAAACGGAGCATTGTACTCAATTATTGGTTTGATGAGGTCTAAGTGTAATGGAATTATAACTTCCTTAGATCTAGATGCAATGCCTTTACATATGATATGTGCCATATAGAAAGATTTCCTTACCACTATGGATGTGTGGTGGTCGAAGTTCAGATTGCCATCAACCTGAGTAACCAGATCATCTACCACTGGGTCTACACTTAGGGCAGTGTTATCTATAATGTAATTAGCAGGGATGTCAGCTTTCCCAAAGGGAATAATAATGCATTTTTTTGCATTTAGCATTAAACTGTGGCTTTGGCACTAATGATTTGTCTGTATTAACCCTTTCTTCAGTATATTAATGTCTTTGGGGACTCAGTGATTGCTTTCAATTTGCAAGCGTCAATGAACTTGGTCAGCCACAGGCCATCCATGTTTGTCTGGACTTCTGAGAAATAAATTCTGAACAGTAAAGGGTCCAGCACCAAACTTTGTGGTTTGCCACTGGTGACTGGTCTTTTGCTAGAGGTGAAGTCACCAACTTTGACAGTATGCGTCTTGTCGGTGAGCCAGTTGGCTACCCATCTGGTGATGTAGTGGTTAATTCCCAATTGGGAAAGTTTCTGTATAATACCTGACTGGGAAATTGTATGACATGCCTTAGCTAGCTCAAGGTAGGTAGTACGCACTGTCTGTCCCTTGTCCAGTACCTTTGTGACTTTCTTGAAGAAGTCAACCAGGTTTAACATGCATGATCTACCCTTAACAAATCCGAATTGCATTGGGTCCAGAGTTTGGAGATTACCCATGTCCTTGTTGATAAGACCCATAATGATTCTTTCCATGGCCTTGTATGTGAGGCTGGTCAAGCTTATGGGTCTATATTTCCCAGGGTCAGTTGATGGTCCCCCTTTTTGCAGAGGGATTATTGTTACTGTCATTCCTTCAACCAGAACATAGCTAGTTTGCAGGCTGTACTTAAACAGAGATCCAAGTGGGTGTGCTAGGTCATGTTTTAAGTTGTTTAAAAGGCAACTTGAAATGTTGTCTGGTCTCAGTGATGTCATGTTTCTGGCCTTGGAGAGTGCAGAGATGACCTGCTCTTTTGAGATAATAGGCTGAGGAATAGCAGCAGGTATACTTTGGGAGATGACTGGAGGGGACAGGGGGATGAATATTTTATCAAATCTGTCAGCTAGCAGGTTGGCTATTACCTCTGGTTGAGTATGGGTGGTGCCATCCACAATCAGTTCAGTGCATAGCTAGGTATTCCCTTTTTAGATTTTGGACATAGTTAAAGAATGCCTTGTGATTACCCTTAGCTAGAGAGGCTATTTTCATTTTGTAATTAGCTTTGGAGTACTTAGCAAGATCTCAAATTTGTTTAAGACAGAGAGGGACTTCTTCCTCTGCTGAGCCAGCTCCCTCTTGTTCTTGGACATTAGTTTCTTTCTCTTGTTGTATAATCTGTTTATATTGGGGTCCACTGGGGTGGATTATTTTTTCGGCAAGACCTGGTTTTAATCCAGTCAGGTACAGCCGATTCTATAAAACTGCTTAAGTGGTTATAGAAGGCATTGGTGTACACCTATGCATAGGAGTCTGTGTTATCTGTGTACAAGGGGGCTTTGAAACTACTTATACAATCATTTAGTAGGAGGTAAATTGTCTTGCAAAATTCTTAAGCATTTTTGAGCTTGATGGGGTATCTGGTCTTATAATTACATCAAACAAGACTGATTTATGGTCCGATCTCATCAGGGATGCAATGCTTTCCCATGTTAGTGACTACTATGTCCAGGACATTTGAGCCCCTTGTGGATATGCTGACCAGCTGTCCCAGAGCATTTGCATTGACAAAGTCTAAGAACCTCTGAGCCAGCATGTTTGTGGTCATGTATGCTTCACAGTCGATGGCAGGATAATTAAAATCACATATGAGTAAGGTGTTGGGCTGTATGGCAAATGACTCCAGTAAGGCCAGGTGCACGGTATGCTTTTCCTGGATCATGGTGGGGGACCTATATCTAACTATGATGTGGTAGGGTGTTTTGCTTATAGTTAATTGGACATGGAGTAGCTTGAGAGAGTTGTACTGTTTGACTTTTCTTGAGGTGTACATACTCATAATGAAGATGGATACACCTCCTCGTTTGGTTCTTTCATGCTTAGTTTGCAGTCTGAACATATGGAATGCGTTGTACCCCTGCATGGCCAGGGTGCTTTCTGCGGCTTTCAATCATGTCTCAGTGACTGTACAGATGTCAGCATCTTCCAAGGTGAGGAGTGCTTCCAGGGGAGTGCAGTTTCTTGTTTATTTTCATAGCATTAAGCAGCAGTACCTTGAGTTTATCTAGAGATAATTTTGTTACATATGGAGGTTGGTTATTTTGACACTACCTAAAAAGGCACAACAGGGGTGGCTAATGCCTTTGCCAGAATTCAAAGGCCTAGAGGAGACAGGTGCAGACCATCTCTAACAAAGCAGTGTGGCCTGATGACAATGTCTTCCCAGGCTGACAGATATTTGATCTCCTTGCGTTGATACCAGAAGCTAAGCCAATTATTAAAATCAATCATTTTTTATTTGTATTGTGGCATCATCCTTGGAGAAAGTAAAATACTGCTTAAGGCTAGGCTTATACCTGCCTGTGATATATAATCTGAGACATCAGTCATGTCTTTGTTCATATAGTTCAGAGTGGTATAGCTCAAATCATTCACCCTCACATAGACTTTGATGGAGTCATACTGGTACCAGTGGTTGAGTAACTTTAGTGTTTGAGTAACTTGATGGATCCTGGCACCTGACAGGCAGCTAACCATAACCCATTCCTTATTCAGTCTGGTGAGGGGAACATCTTTGTGTCTCACTATGGAGTCTCATATGACCAATACATTAAGTTTTCTGGTGTTATGTTTTATGGGCTTATTTGTTGAGACACTACTGTGTGTGTTGTTATGTGTCACGGTTGTTTCTTGCACTGTTGTGTGTGCAACTGGTTTCCCTTCAGGAGGTCTCTGATTTTTTGGTAAGTTACTAGTGAGTACCTCCACATATATAGGTTTATGTCTTGTGCCCTTATTTAGTGTGGAAATTGATGTGTGTGTGTGTGCGTGTGTGTGTGTGTGTGTGTGTGTGTGTGTGTGTGTGTGTGTGTGTGTGTGTGTGTGTGTGTGAGTGTGTGTGTGTGTTTGTTGACAAACTGTTTGGCATACATTTTGTCCTTATGTGACAGTCTTGCCTTCAATTTCATAGTGTAATTACATCTTTCACAAAGTATTTGTTTCAGGGGTAAGTTGTTGTCAGTCTACATGAAACAATTTCTACACTGCCTCAGGATGCCCATGTCAATCAAGCCTGCCAGAGAGATGGTGGAAAACTGTCCATGATAGCAGGTTCTTACTGTATATTTTATTTGGAAGAGAATAATTTAATTTGACAGATCTGTGCTGGTAGTTCTGAGACTACAAGAGGGACCTATACTTTGTGTAGGCTAAGTTTGATCAAAAAGGCAATGCTGCTCAGTGCACAGTACTCCCAGAGCAGCAGAAAGGCTTGGAAGGATTTCACTGACAGCTGATTTTTTTATATAATGTGCACAAAAAACTGCTAAAATACAGACACAATTTATTACTGAAGTGCAACAAATTGCTTATTTTCATCTTTTAACAATAGATTGCTCCAGGTAAATGCAAATTCTCAGCAATCTGTAGTGAAGTTGCTGAACGTCAAGCAGCTCGGAGTATCTTTCCAGTGCCTGCACAAAAAGAAGGCTTAAATACAAGCAGAGAGGAACATGTTTTAAGCCATCTACCAATGAGGAAAGCACACAATAAGCCTTCCACCAGCAATCTCCAACTCAGACAGGTTAGATCATCACACTTCTGCCACAAGAGTACTGAAAAAATCCCTTCTTAATGTAGAATAGCTGATTTGGAGCCCAAGTGTAACAAGACCACACAAACTACTTACAACAGCCCTACAACTAACATAAAATGTAGTGCAATGCAATTAACTAGTTAAAGTATCAGTTGACAGTACAGCTTTTTATATAAAGTGCAGAAAAAAACAGCAAATAACTTCAGAAACTGTTAAAAATACAGTCACAGTTTATAAATGAAGTGCAACAAAATACTTATTTTTGTCTTTTCAGTAATGGATTGCTCCAGGAGAAAGCAGATGCTTAGCAATCTGTAGTGAAATCATCAAAGGACAAGCAATTCTGAGTATCTATAATCTTTAACTTACTATTTAAGCTATTTCTGTATCGAAGCAATTACTTTCATTGTCAAAATATATGGGCCCAAAAACCTCTTTCTGAACCATCACATTTCCAAAATATGCCTCTTGTCCATAGGGACATTTTTCAAGTTTTGTAAGAATGTAGTAATACTTGTGCAAACAATTCCATGCAAAAATTCTAAACGTTTTTGATTTAGTTGCGTATCTATACTTGACATAGTTCCTCCACTCATCATCTGTAATATCTTCATTTAAATATTTTCTCCATGCTATTTTTATCTTTATACTGTATTATCGTTTCACATCTAATATTACCTTATATGTTCTTTTTTGGTTGTCTTACCATTTCTGTTTTGGCCTCAGTTATAAAATCTGCTATTCACACTTTAATAACATTATTATCAAACCTCTGCACAGCTTCCTTAAACTCTAACATTAGACTTGTATATACAGAGGTAAACACTTGTCCAGAGCATTATCTTGCCTTCTTTTTAAAAGATGTTACAGTGTCAAACAAGCTAATTAATTTTTGACAACTGGTTTATTAAATGATGGCCTTTGATCATTAAGCATCAGTTACAGTGAAGGAGATTCAATGAGGGGGGCTAATGACAGACATGTTAGCCAGCTTTACCAGGGATGGTCTTTATCTCTCTCCTCATGGCTTCCACTTATTGGCTAAGACCTTCTCTGTCTTTCTAGTGCCTTTTTTAGGTAAAGTGTATATGGTATATATTCCAACCTACCAAATTCTGATTTGGTGAACATTTAAATGGCACTGCTCAGTGCTGAGTGTCTGAATAATACATTGCCTGCTTTGGAGGCCTTCCTGATTGGGCATATTCATCTATATGTTATTATAGAAACTCATATTCAGTGTTCTGATAATACTCCTCTCACTTTTCCAGACTATGTGGGAGAGGTATTGAGGTACCTCTTTTTGTCAACTCTAATATCAACTTCTGACAGATCCTTTTGTATCCAAGCTCCTTGATATTTTGGCCATATTTGATATATTTATTTTTTATTTATTTAACAGGAAAGTCCAACTGGGACAGAGCCCATTTTGAGCAGAGGCCCGGGTAGAAATGCTCTAGATGTATGTCTTTGAATGTGGGAGGAAATTGGAGCACCCGAAGGAAACCCATGCGAACGCAGGCAGGACATGCAGACTCCACACAGAAGGCACACCAGCCAAGAATCGAACTGGAGGACTTCTTGCTGTGAGGTGACAATGCTAACTGCTGCACCATTGCACCATCCTTGATAAAGTTGATGGGCACATCAGTACTGCCATTTCTTTCAATTTCTCCACATGTTTTGGATTTCCAGTACTGTAACAAGACTTTAGTCCATTTCTGATTCAGGGCATGATTATAGCATATCACTTTCATCTATAGATCCCCTTCAATGTCACCTAAAGACCACAGTAAGTACCTTGGCAAGCTGAATTCCATTGTCAGCTAATCTCAATACCCTAATTCTAGCTGATGTCAAGTATTTATCAATCAACCAGGAGTTCTGCACAGCAAGCAATAAATGCAATGCACCCAGCATTTTCTAGATTTCATTATTACTCACGCCTTAGATCAAATTGCCCAAGGTCCCATGATAAAGGAAATACAGTTGACTTTGTCCCTGCCTGATCAGCTCTGACCAACTGAATGCCAACTTTTTCTCAAAATTGGTATCAAATTGCTGAAAATTCAAATGCATTTAGGAACTACTCCAATCCTGAACTTGTATCCTGTCTGAGTACCTTAAGAATTTCAGGAATGCTTTGCCCTCTTAATCTGCCACATTTAT
The DNA here is from genome assembly GCF_019279795.1 of Protopterus annectens. Lineage (NCBI taxonomy): Eukaryota > Metazoa > Chordata > Ceratodontiformes > Protopteridae > Protopterus > Protopterus annectens. Next base: position 563,089,963 of record NC_056727.1, read on the forward strand.
TCATGATTTCTGCAGCCATCTCAATTGATGTTTGGCTAAAACAGTACCTATTAGGCATAGTATTGTGGGAAATTCAGAATTAAACCCATATGGTGGAACTCTCAGATAAGTTGTAAAACTGGAGAAGAGAAATTATATGGCTTGTTTAAAAAATTCCACCATCAGTCAGAAGGAGTGGACGCAAGTCTGCAGGGATATTAAGCACATCATTAGGAAGACTGTATGTGAAACGAAGGGACCGAATTCCATGGACAGAAGTACAGTGGTGCAGTGAGTAACATTGTCACATCACAGCTAGAGGTATTCTGATTTAGTTCTTGTCTAGGGTGTCTGCTGTGCCAAGTCCACATGTTCCCCCATATATTTGAGTGGGTTTTTTCCAGGTACTTTTATTTCATCCCACATCAAAAAGACTTGGTGAGTGGACTGATATCTCTACATTTTCGATAAGTGTGTGTGCATGGGATGCAAAAGAAAGGTCAGGCCACATACTTTGGTCCTGTACTTAATAAACTCTATGAATGGCAGTGACTGTTCATGGGGTTGCTGTAACAGTCAGCTACACAATTCAGTGGTATTGAAGGAATAAAACTCCCTGAAGGATAAACCAAGCCTTTTTGCAGCTTTGTTATAAATAATGCCCAACACTGCAGCAAACTGGAGGGAATGGCAGTACATATTCTGATACTAAAGTCATAGCAAAAGTCCTGGTTGAAAAAATTTAGCTCAACATTTTCCCCTCTCTTGAATCTTTCAACACTGCTCCTCTTATTATTATTATTATTATTATTATTACTATTATTATTATTATTATTATTATTATTATTATTATTATTATTATTATTATTATTACTATTATTATCATTATTACACCAGACTAACTATTGGTTTGCTCAGAGTGTATTATTATTGAGCTACTCATTAAACTGTTCTCCACAAGGCCGGCACCTGAGCACTGGGGGCCAGTGGTTGTGGTACCTGAGCATAAGTGCTGTGTTGTAACTGACTCCTGGAATTATTGTCTCATTAGGTTTACTAGCACTATTTATAAAATGATGGAACATTTCTGAGTTAATCTCATTAACAGCAAATTTGGTAACTTATACTCAATTATAGTCAGTATAGTTTTGTGAAGGGTAGGTCATACTATTTTAATCTGGTTTTTACCTCAACCTTTCCTAAGGCATTCAGTATGATTCCCCATGTGGGCATTGTTGATAAACTTGCCAGCTTGAATATTAACCTCTGTGTTATTGGACAGGTTGCTATTTGACATTCTGATCGTACAGACAGGATGCATTACTTCTCATCTAACAGATTAGCCACTATTGAACCCCTCAAGGCTCTGTGCAGGTTCCTTTCTCTTTGGCATTTACTTCTCTGATATGGAGACAAATTCTTAGGCTAATAGGTTCTTACTAAGCTTATGACTAAAGGAGACCATCAAGAAGCTCAGCCACATCACCCAGTACAGGTGGGATACTAGCAGTGTGCTCCAATTAAGCAGGACTTTCTCCACATATTGAAAATGTGTGATCATCCATCTAGTCTGGTTTTAAAAAGTGATTGTACTCTGCTTGATAGGTTAGGGCATCCAATTTCAGAAATGGGGTATATGTTGGGCTAAGTGTATGTCATACTATCTGGTCTTGTTGATATGATAATGTAGGTTTAGGTCTGTAGAACAGTTGTTTGCTTTGCCACTTGTTTTATTTAGGTGAAGGAGTTCAAAGAGTACTTTGCTATTCATACCATGGAAATCTAAGCAGAGATTACCCCTCAGGAGTCTGTATGACATTGAGTAGAGTCACAGAACTTGTAGTCTATCAGATTAACTAAGGGTACTGAGACCTGAGATCTTTTTTCTGAGGAAACTTTGAGGACTCTCAAGCTGGTTTAGATGCTTAGACAGCTACATAATGAAGGTGTCCAATGTCTGTCCTTCAGCAAGTTTGTGAATGATTGCAGACTTGATTCCATTAATGCTTATGCTACAAGCTCTTGTATACTGCAAGAAGACTTAGAATGAGTCAGAACATGGTGGTCTGACCATCGCCTTAGACTTAATGTCAAAAAGTATAGTGCAACTGCGTTTTGAAAACAAAATTTTCTCTTTGATTATCAAATATCTGTAACCCTGTTTAAGGTCAATACATTCATTAGGGGTCTAGGCTAACAATGAGCTGTCCTTTGAAAATCATGTATCGGTTACAGTAAGTTGTTTTGATTTTCCCAATTATTTAACAGTGGCTAAATAAACTGGAAATATATCCTCACACTAAAAACTTGAATAATTGCTAACATCCAAATAACAGCCCAACCCATGTCTGTCATACATAGTGTAAATAATGTAGATACTGAACTGTAAATATCGTACATAACATACTGACTAAAAAGTAAAAACTGTAAATATCTGAAAATTTCCACTGCCTTAACATTACTATCAACATCTTCCGTGTACTACACTTCCTGGTTGCTATATTGTATGGCTACCTCTGCTTTGCTAATGGACTTTGAGCTTATTTACTGATTTGCTTATTACAACTATGCAACTGTTGTTGCCATGATTGGTCTGAGTCTTAGCTGCAAAGTGCCTGGCAACCAGCCTGCTTACCCATTTAACAAAATTAAACAAACAAATAAATTATCAAAGGTATAACCTTAAGTTTCAAACAGGTTTTAGTCTCCCTTCTATTTCACCATTATTAGGCTGATCATTGAATGTAATGCTCCAAATGGTATGTATCTTACCAAATATATATCTCACATTGAAAGACCTCAGCCTTTACAGAATCAAGCAGCTGGGTTCTCTTACATATAGGATAAAAACTTTTCACTTTTTCTGTCTTGTGTGAAATCCACTCTGCATATCTCTGTCTTGACTTTTGTGCTATAATAGACTCTGTTTTACTGGATCTTCTCCAACTCAGAAATGCAGGTAATATTAGGTGCACACACTCCAAAACTCTCAGCTTACATCATAATATAGTAAATAGTATTTCTTGGAGAGGTGGGATTATTACCAAAATGGTTCCCTACCTGTGGAAAAAACGTCCCTTGTATGTTAAACAGTGGAACACCTTAGCATACTTCAAGTTAAATGCATGTAACACTTCTGTGACTAAATAAACAAATAAAAAAGGACCAAAACTCTTGTACTGTGGTGTATTAAGCTTTCGTTCCTCTTTATTGTATCGGAACTTCATCAGAAAAGAGGAACGGAAGCTTAATACACCACAGTACAAGAGTTTTGGTCCTTTTTTATTTGTTTATTTAGTCACAGAAGTGTTATATGCATTTAATTCTTATTCTACTGCAGTCCTCTCAGTTTATTATGCATACTTCAAGTTAAGTCTTGATGTCTGGGTAGATTTACATAAATATACCCTGGGGATTACTAGTAAGGTCCTAATGAGAAAGGAGGTAAACCTACTGATGACATTTATAAGTGTACAAGCCTAGGCTATGTATGGTTGCTCAGACTGCCTTCTTACTACTAACTTATGAATATATAATTTATGAACCTATGACACTAGAATTCTTAAGCAGGCTGACAAAATCTGATACAGCTGTGAAATGTTAGAGGTTGATTAAATGTTTGCCAAAGTCTGTTTAATTTTGTGTACACCAGATAATCTTTTAAGTTTCTAATTGCTGACTGTTTATTTTTATTTGTTTATTTATTTTGAACAAAGGAATTTGTGATTTCTTAAAAGTTACCTACATTAATTATCCATTCTTTTTTGAAATTTTAAAATACCCATGTCCATCACAGACCCTCCTTTATGAATAATTGTGAAAGGACAATTTTTTCCTTTTACTTTGTGCTTAAGCTATTAGATGTTAAAAGTAATGATTATTTCTGTGAAACTAAACAATTTTTACAGAGAGATGGTTCTTTAATTATTGAAGAAAGAGATTGTCTGGTTGTGTTAAATATTGATTTTCTTTACAGAAATATACGTTATGAGGAGGAAGCTCATTGGCTTCTTAATGTTTTTTTTGGGGGGGGTTCTCAAATGCTCATCTTTAAACAAAACATGTTTACATTTACAAACAGTATTATTATTTTTTTTTTTTGCTTAAAACAGTTTTTATTGATAGCAGATCTAAGAAAAAATACATATAAGCCAAGCAGTTGTAGTAAAAACAATAATCCGATACATTGAATACTTACCTGAGATGCATCATGTAATTAAATTAGATTAGGGTATTATTGATGGTGTTGGGTTAGCCATTCCCTCCATTATGGCATGATAATTTGGCTACCAGGATCATAATATATCTGAGATTGTATGCCAGCATGGGGGAGAGGATGTAAAAACAATTTATTATTGACGATTTGGGAAGAATATTGTCTTCTATTCTGCTAACTACTCACAATAGTGCCTGCAAAAATGGAATGTAAGTTTTCATGTTGTTGTTATCTCTGATCATCTGGCCCATTTCAGTTGTAACCATTTAGCCAGTCACCTTTCCTGATTATACACCTGGGTCATAATCTCTGTCACTTCCATTTGTGTTTACACTCTTGCCATTCCCGTTTATGGGTTGCTCCTTTCTTCCCTGCCAGTATAAGAATCCCCAGTTGGGCCTTTTCATGTGACTGCCAATTTTCATTCTGGGGGAATCCTAATATTTGTATGTTTTTTGTCAGGGGTTGCTTCCCTGGCAGAAGTCTAACTGTCATAGATGATAGAAATTCCCTAAATTCTCTTAGCTCAGGATGTTCCCAGAATATATGGGAGCAGCATCCTGGAGCAGACTCCTCACATCACCAGCATGAGGCATCACCTCCTGGCAACATCCTACTTAGTTTGACAGGGGCGTAAAAATATTTGTGTGGGCATTGCCAACCAAATATCTTGAATTTCCTGAGTTTTCTAACTTCTTCTGAAATTGTATAAGTATTTAGTTAAATTCCTTGGACAATCTGTTCACCTAATGTCCTTTTCCAGCTTTGCTCAAACTTTATGTCTGCTGGTATTTTGACGTGCTTTACTAGTCTCTTTCCTCTCTCTCTCTCTCTCTCTCTCTCGCTAGCAATTATCTAAATATACATATATATTAAGGTTATCTTCCTCTTTTACAGTGCAAACAATAATTGTCCCCAAGATGTACTGCTTTGATTTTGTAGAATCACGGTATTAATCAGTAAGCAAGTTTGATGAAGGCAATTGCATGTCAGACAGTCTTCTATCCCTGTTTGAAATTTATTTCAGAACTTTCCCAAATAAGGAATAATTGAACTTCTAACAACTGATGACAATATTTGATATCAGGATTTGTGTCTAGCCAATTTAACAGTTGTTGCTCCTCTGGGTTGCCTTGGACTTAAACTTAATTGGTGCAAATCGCTGTTTTAGGTGATACATACTAAAACGTTTCAGTGTCTATGTCCATGCAATCTCAAATTCATTCCATGGGCAGGATGTACAAACCTTATGATCAAGCCAGAAAACTATATCTAGGTCTATCCTACACTGTAGTAATAGTGTTTTACCTGGTCCAAACAATGTGGTTTGTCATGTTGGAAGTACCAGTTTAGGATCCATCTCACTTGTGCTGCTCTCCAATACATCTAGAAATGTCAATCTGCCAACTCTTTTGGTTTCATCAATCTTTCCAAAGCCAGTCTGGTTTTATTCTTACTCCAAATGAAACTACTTACCATATTTCTCATAACCCTGAGAAATCTTTTGAAAGATCGCAGGGGAGTGAAAAGAAGCAATTCTATGCAGCCGGGAGTATAAATATTTGCACTGCTTGAACTTTCTGATCCAGCTGAAGATCTAGAATTTTCCAGTTCTTTATCCATATTGCTGTCTTTTGGCGTATTTGTATATATGACATTTTTACCATGCCAGGGAGACTGGGAGGAAGGTGAATACCTAGGTATTGAATTTTATTGACCTTAAATAAATGCTTATGTTTTTCTGAGGTTAATTTTATAACCTGAGAATTTGTTGAAATCCACTTGTAATCTAAATACCATGCCTAGATGTTCTTCAGGATTTGTCAAATAGATTAAGAGGTCATCTTTGTACAAGGGACCAGTGTAGTTCAAAGCACCACTCATTAATCCTGTAATCTCAGAATTCCACAGCTGAATAAACAAGGGCTCTAAGTACATTGCAAAAAGAATTGGAGATAGGTCTGTTTTTTCTGTAAATGGGAAGGTGTGCAGACAACTCTGCATTAACTTTTACTGTTAGCGGCCCCGTGACAGATAATAGTGATAAGCTGTATCATGGACTTGGGAATGCCAAATTTCAGTAACACCCTAAAAAGAAATGTCGTATTTACTCTGTTGATTCCCCTCTCAGCATCAAAGCTGACAACCAATAGCTTTTATTCGTCTGCCTTGATTACTGGATTGCCAACCCTGTTTTCATTGTACTCATCATCGTCAGCCCCCCTTTTCCCATTTTTTCTACATGGGGTTGGGGTATCTTGTTAACTGTCGCCATCTCTCTCAATTCAGTGCCGTGCACCTGCCTTCTTCAACACTCATGCCTGACAGTCACAGATCTTCTTTCACACAATCCATCCACCTCTGTGCTAGATGTCCTCGCTTCCTCTTACCTTCTTCCTGTCTGTCCCAAATCTTCCTCACCGGATTGTCTTCTGCTTTTCTGCATGTCCAAACAACCATAATCTGTTCTCTTTGATCTTTTCTGCAATTGAAGCTACCGTGGCTTCTGCTCTTATGTCATAATTTCTTCATCTGTCCTACAGTGTGCATCCTACCACCCTTCTCAGGCACTTCATTTCTATCACATCTCGCTTCTTCAACTGTTCTGCCTTTACTACCCAGGTTTCTGTACCATACAGTAGTACTGGGTGCACCACTGTCTTGTACACCTTACTTTTCAGCTTCTTTGGCATTCTTCTGTCATAGACTACACCAGACACTCTATGCCAGTTGGCTGCAGCCTCTCTGATTCTAGGTTTGAGCTCTTCATTCAGACTTCCCTTTTCTTCAACCACCCGTTCCAGATACTTGAAGTTGTTTACCTGTTTCACTATCTTCCCTTCTATCTCTGTTTTCAGCTTCTTCTGATTTCCCCAGTTTGCTGCCATTACCACTGTCTTATCTGTGCTTATTTTCATCCCATGTGCCTTCAGTTTTGCATTCCATTCTCCTATCCTTTGCTGAAGTTCTAGATCAGAGTCAGCCTGTAATGCCACATTGTCTGCATACAGCAACTTTGTTGATCTGTCCCCTCTGACTTGTTTGCTAATGTAGTACATCACCAGTATTAACATCACTGGGCTCAGAGCTGAACCCTGGTGTACACCCACCCCTACTGGGAACCTCTCTGTGAGGCCAAACACTGTTTGTACTTGAGTCATTGGTCCTTGTACATAGCCTGCACTATTTCTGACAATGTTTCTGGGACTTCAAACCACCGCAGTAATGCCCAAATCAGCTTTCTTGGGACCTTGTCATATGCTTTCTCCAAGTCTAGGAAAGCCCAGTTGCACTCTCTCCTCATCTCTAGCTACTTCTCAAGTATCTGTCTCAAATCATCCAGTCAATTGTGCTGCATCCTGACTTGAATCCAAACTACTCATCTCCTATCTTACATTCTACTGCTCTGCGTATCTGTTTATCAATCACCCTCTCCAGAAACTTTCATGCAATGTGATAGGAGTTTGATGCCTCTGTAATGCCTACAGTTGTGGATGTCCCCTTTGTTCTTGTACAGTGGCATGAGCATGCTTATTCTCCAGCCATGTGGGATACGCCTTTCTCTCCACACTGTCATTAGTACCCTCAGGAGCCATTTCTCCCCTATCTCACCCAACATCTTTATCATATCTGCTGTGACCTCATCTGAATCTGCTGCTTTCCCTGACTTCATCTTCCTTAGTGCTGTTCTTACTTCTTCTAGGGTGGGCTCCTCTTCTTCTCTCACCATAGGCTGTTTCTGGGGCAGTAGAGTTTCTGTGGGGGTTTCTTCATTCAGAAGCAGCTGGAAATATTCCTTCCATCTGCCTTTGATGTCCTGTTCATTGCATTGTTATGTGTTAATTTAATCTTTATAAAACCATATTTTTTATTCCTATAAAGTGATGTATTACATTGCTGTTCTGGTTGGTATTATGGCCATAAATGTCTTATAGTCCAGATTAAAGACTGAAAGTAGCCTGAAAGAACTGGGGAAGGGGAGTAGGGGGGTCTTTTCCTGGCCTTACAATGGTAGGGATTACTGTGTCTACAAACAGTATTATTTAAAGAAGCTAGCTACACCTTTCCCCAGTGGTTCTTACTTGTGTAGGTATTTTTTGATTTTTAAAGAAAGGATGTCATTATTTAATAATGTGTTATTTAAATAATATATCATAGTTCATTTTTTGTGTTATACTGATTATTTTGTTGTTCATATGGAAAGAGAGAATGGGATGTGGCACGAATCCCTTGATGTTTTAAATGTTTGTTATGAGCCATTCATTTGTAATTGGTGATAGGATGTACATGGTATGGAGCTTTTAGGCATGTTTTTATTCAAGGAAGGTCAATGTCTACTCTTTTAGAAATGGACTTATAGCCAATGATTTATGTGATTTCTAATATACCAAGAGGACAGTTTATACATGTGGCTAGAAATGCTAGTAATCATGAAATGATATTACAAGAGTTGCATGATGCTCAACTTCATTTTGTGGAATAGAATTATAACTAGTTTGAAGTAGATAGTCAAATGTCAAAGATGCTTAAGGACATGAATGAATCATCACGCCCTATGATAGATGGTCTGAGCCTGTCTTTGATGGTAGAAGGATTGTTATGAAGAGAGAAAGGACATTTACAGCATCTCAATTTGTGACACACTTCAGAAGTACCAGGAAAGTTATTCAGTATTTTGGAAAATAATCAGTCACCTTTTATTGAACAATAACAAAGAAGCAGAAATAGTTTGTGAACATCCCCTTTTTGTATAGAGATGGCCTTGCAATTTGAAAGACATATTGACCCCTCAGTGTCTAGTAATGTGGCAAAATGTTTTAGAAGTAGTATGTACATTGTATATTAACAACACATCCACAAAACAAGGAGAAGGCCATTTTAGGTTGTGAAGGAGTTGTTATTCCCAGGGTCTTGCACATCTTTTGGATATAACCATGAAGCTTTCTATGCTAGAAATATCAGAAGGACCCTAGAAGAATCTATTTCATACACATATCAGGGATTTACAAAATGGCAACAAACATAATAAATAATAAAATAAACCACAGGTTACAGATTCAAAACAAACTTTAATAATTCTCTAGGACTTCAGTCAATGACCTTCAAGGAGTAACAACCCCCCCCCCCCAAAAAAAGAAAACTTATATACAAATTAAACAAAACAATTATTCCATTATTCAATTAAATAAAATGCTTCCAATTAACTTCACAATTCAAACATGTAGGTACTAAAGTATTACATTTTAAAATGAAACCACTCTTTAAAAAGAAGATGTTCTTTAAGTAAACAGCAATCTTCTATTCTAAAATTCACTTGTTCCAAAATGCTGCCCTGTTACAATGAAAAATCACATTACATTTTTCTTTAAAATGCAAAGACGCAATTGTATCCTCTTTTTGATTTTTAATGTCCCTAATATGCTCTAACAATCTCACTTTGAATGTTCTTTTGGTTTCACCAATATAGAAAAGGTTACATGGACATCTTAAAACATATATAATCCCACTACTATTACAGGAAAATGATCCCTTAGGTACAAATTTAACATTATTAATAAACTTAAAAGAACACACAATATGATTACAAGAAATACAATTATCGCAAGGGAAAGTCCCAAAAATAGAAGGTTGCCAGATAATAGCAGAACTAGGCAAAACAAAAGTACTATGTACTAACATATATTTAAGATTTTGTCCATGTTTATATGACATACAGAGTGACTTATTCAACAATTTGCACAGATCTCCAGCCATACAAAGAAAATATTTTAACTAAATACAATTGTTTTCACTTATAATATTATAAGTTGTAACAAAATACATTTGTCCTGTCCTATCCATAGGGCTATTATCATAAATAATAAATCCTGCAGTTTAATGTTCACTGGAACTGATAAGATGTCCTGGTTCAAAGACTTTCTTACTGCTCAAACCTTCAAGGAGAGAACTGACCCAGAAGCCAACTTAGAACAGACCATGAACAAGGTACCTGACTCTGAAAGCAACAACTTTGAAGAGTTTGTGAAAACCCTTAAGAAAATGAAAGGCTTTCAATGGGAAAACTATACCTCAGAAATAGCTTCACAGAAAGACTGATATCAGAGGCTTAAAAACTACAAAAAAGTCTCATCTGGAAAAACATGGAAGAAAACTTAAAAATTGAATGGAACAATGCATTCAAAGAGACAAAGCTGAAATTAATAGACATCCTGCTGAGACACAACCACAACCACAACCAACAAGCAAAAGCACAAGCACAGCTGATTTGATTAAACAGGATGAAACATTTGAGCAAAAACCAAGCAGACAAAATTCCTTGAGATCCAAGAAAAAGTAAATACGTATGAGGCCAAGATCAAAGCAAAGAAACTAAAGAAGATCCAGAGGGATATCTAAAATGAAAACAACCTTAAGATACAGGAAAAAGACAGACTCCCTGATACTGTCATCAGACAGCAAGAGCATACAGGAACAAATGTGGCCGCACACAGGACACAGGAAACCTATTACAACAAATAGCAAGCACCACTTCTACAAGGTTTTTCTCCAGGGGCCCTGATGCACTAGAACTGGACCATACCTACACCAGAAGTTAAAACTCAGACTGCATACAAGAACCCCCAAAGGATTAGCAAGGCACACCCAGGACATCCAAGGGAAACACACCACATCTGTCTACTCCACACCAGTGAATGCCACAATCAGAGCACTCCAAGGACCACTGTCAACCCTAGATATAGAAGTCCTTACAAGGAAACTACCAATAAAGGGACAGGAAATGGCAGGGCAAGAGAAAGCTCAAACATTTGTGGTACCCCCCCCCCCAGTAGAGAAATCCAACCACTGGAGCTGATGGAAACAAGGTCACTACCTCAACCATCCAAGGTGTGGAACCACTCAATTAAACCCTAAGTGACATGGAATATGGAATCCTCAAGAAATGACTCATCTTTGTCCCACACGAATGGAGCAACATCATGAAAACTATCATAGATTTCAAACTCTTTACCTGAAATCTCAAACTTAAGGTATTTTTTACGGAAATGATTTTTGAAGAGACCCCAGCCAAACAGATCCTATCCCCACTGGAAAAAAATGGAAAAAGCCAAGCAATTTCTGCCCACGTCCCCACCCACCCACTTATCACTGCATTCAAGGACATGTGTGAAGCAGATTTCAGAAACATCCTCAACAGACCATTGAAAAAGATATTCTTCAACCTCACCAAGAATGAAACTCAGGCATTAGCAAAACTTAGCAGAGGCAAATCCAGGAGAAGCATGAAGGCACATAAATGAGGCATATCCCAGTAGTGGATCCCTCTACCTAAAAAAAGAAGATTTTGAACCACCAAACTTTTACAACACCGCTGACCTTGGGAAAATTAAAACAACCTAAGAAGAGATTCTCCTAAAAATGACCAACTTGAATGAAGACGGGCTTACCAACAACACTCTGCATGAGTTTCTGTCACATGCCCTAAACCACCAAATTTCCTTGGCATTCCAAACCCCTCAAAACCTTGAGGACCCCCCCATATAAACCAGATGTAGCCAGTGGGAGCTTTATAACAGAGCACCTTTCCATTTACTTGGAAGTTCAAATAAAACCTCTCACAGAAAGGAACAAATCATTCATACTGGACTCAATGGATTTTTTGAAAGAGATCAGGAACATAACTACCAACTGGGATGCTATACTTATAACAATAGATATTGAGGCCTTATACACAGTAGTCCCTCTTGACTAATGTATCACCACAGTCATTGAAGACTATAACAGGGAATGGGAGGCTTTACTGGGTGAGACAGATGTCATAAGCAGACTTCTAAACATACTTCTGAGGAACAAGTGCTTCCGGTTCAAATGGCACTGCTTCTGATAACCCACAGGAATAGCCATGGGTGTAGCCATGACCCCAAGCTTGGCAAAATAGCATTAGAGAAATGGGAGGAAGAAACAATCTACCCCATCTCACCATTTTAAGTCCACATGAGCTACTACCTACCTCAGATTTATTGACGACAGGGTAGGAGGTTGGTGTAATGGTTAAGGTATTTACCTTACAGACACAAGGTACAGGGCTTGATTCTCACATGGGGTAATTGGCCAAGCTTAAAATGCCCCACAAAGACAGTTAGCATAGTATTAACCTATGACATCTTCATCATTTGGAACAATAATCTCAGCAACCTGAAACTTTTCTTTTGACAACTGCATGAGCTTCCTCAGATTCACAACACATTATAGCAACAACTCATTGAATTTTCTGGATATCAAAATCAGCAAAAATTCCAACACCAATCTCCTCACCAATGACCTCTATTGGAAACTTATCCAGGTCAACCTGCTGCGGAACAAAAGCAGCATGCACCCACATAGAAAAAAAACACAAGGCCTCTGAACTGCCAGGGTATCCAAAGGCCTTCATCAAGAACATCATTGATTTACAAAAAGATTTTTTGCAAGAGGATACAGCAAGCACCTTCTCCATCAAATAATTAACCCCATCATCATCTGGAAGAAAGATAGTGACCCCACCCTTGATAAACCAACAGATAAAGACAGAGAGTTAAGAAGCCTCGACCAATAAAGGAACAACAAGAGCTGGAACTCCACCATCACCCTCCCTTACTCTATAGACTATCCAGAGATCAAAGAAGTCATGCAAGACAACTGGTGTATCATCAGCAAAAACAAGAATCTCAACAAGATACTCCGACAGCCAAGATTCACCTTCAATAAAAACATGCAGAATGATGTCAAAAACTCCCACCATCCTCAGGATAGCGATGACCAGATATTTTCATTTGTTGCCTTAACACTACTTATTCAGCCAAATATAAATTATAACAAATAATCTTTCTCTGGTAATGTGCTCAAGCAATCTGGCTTCTGGAGGTGGACACCTCAGATCTGTTAGTCAATATTACCTTCTTGGTTAACAAATAACTGCATAAATAGATAATAATTACCATCCACAAAAATGCTTAAACAATAACTAATACTGGTGCATATTAAAGACGCAAAGATCAAAAGAATGCACAGAGAATATAAGAACAACAGCCAGGTATATAGATAAAATATGTACAGAACACTATGATCTACAGCTAAATAAATGCCACTAAATAAATATCCCAGCTGGCTCTTACTGATGAAATACTGGCCCTAACTATTCTACATTTAAGAAACAAAGCAAATAGTCATGCATGCACTTTTGCAGAAGTGTCATCAATCCTCCAAGCAAAGACTAAGATGAGACAAGATTGTTCCCTGATTTCAGTTCCAAATATGTAAACACCAGCTCATCCCCCCAAAAATGATTAGCAAATGATCTCATTTCCTTTCCCCACAAAAACACAAATACAATGAATTTCCTCAGATTACATTAGCTCCTTTCTCATGAACAACAGATGCATTCAACCCAGGTTTCCACCATCCCAGACTAATGCATTTGCATACTATGGACTGCTGTCTCAGCTCTGATGATCTGCTTCTTTGAAGTATATAGCAATTGCATTCTTATGGCCCATGTTTTTTTCTGTCTCCAAGTACTTGTGTGACTTCATTATAGTCAGGCAATTAAGTCATTCCTGATTAACTATGGAAAGTTATAATTTACATCTCAAATACAAGTTTCATTTATTCCCTTTCTTCTCTTCTCATTCACAGAGAAAGTTCGCAAGGTTAAACACATTTTAAGACAGAGGAAACACACATACTGAAGACTAAAGAGAGCTGAAATATTGCATTTTGAACTAAAGAAAAAATTTAACTTTCATCATTTTTCTACCCTGGTCTTTTAGACTGAGGTAAATACAGGGGACATTCACATTTTACCAAGCTGCAGAGACTTAGCAGTTACTTAGATTAAATAAGATAGTGTAGGTGCAAAGCTACCTCAGTTGTGCATTTGTGGTACTTTGCCCCACATGAAACACATTGTCTGATTTTCATTTCAATCTATTTTTTTTCATTTTTTGACTGGAAATTGCTATTGTGTCATTTGTGACCATGACCTGAAATTAAGCTGGAGAAATAAATTTACTGAGGGAAGCACTGCAAATCCCACCCCTATAAAGGTGCAGAGATTTAGCAGTATACTGTTGGTTAAAATCAAACTATGTTCTTGTATCTGTGGCAGGGAACCAGCCAGGCTATAATTATAGGTATAGTTATAGTTTCTCAAACCGGGAAGGTGGGAGAGGTGGGTGAGCCCAGGTAAGTGAAATTTGAAGTTACAAACAATTATATAATTTTATTTAGCATTTTTACAGGGCCAGACTTTGGTCAACTGGTGCCTTAGGGAAAAGGACTCCACGGTGCCCCCATCCTGGTCTACCTATGCCATCCAGATTACTGAAAAAGTGCTCTGCTAGAGCTGTGTCCTAGGCAGCTGCCTAGGTGGTCTATGCTTAAGGCCAGCTATGCATTTTTAAGTACTGAAATAGGTGGCATTTTGATTTGTTGCCATCGGATTATGTTTTATTTGCTGTTATAGCTGGAGGAAGTGGGAGCACCGATCTGGAGGAAAGTGAAGCTCCAGGACAGAGGCATGATTTACAGCACCATTCCAGTAGTTTGGTGTGAAGGAGCTAGCAAAAGGGCGACTGACTGTGAGGGGCTACCCAGAAGCAAATGTAGCCACACAGCAAATGTAGTATGGAGTTCAGGCCTTTCCTACTTGATAATTCAACATTGCCCATCTTATGGAGATTTCGTTTAAGTGCATATAATTAAGACATAACTCATGAAAAATTTGTCCACATAAACTCCATACCATTTATGTGTCCATATTCAAGCACAACTTAGATCAATGTATGGGAAAACAGAAAATTTACACCATGACTGCCACCTGAACTATTAATGGACAGAGACAGCTCTTAAATGTTTTATCCCATGCATGGTTCTCCTCAGATATTCTCATTAAAGGTAATATATAATTATCAACCATGGAGTGGGTAAGGCCAATCTATAACTAAATGGGATAGGTTATTTTGAACATAAAAAGGGAAACTGCTTTTGCTTAAAATGGCCCACAAGGGCAGCTAGTCTAGTGCCTTCCTTTAAACCTATGAACCTATTTAGTGGAGGGTTTCTTGGACAAGTCCACAAATCAGATTAATGTTTTAACTTATGTGAATATTTACAGTATATTTATGATGTTGTATCACAGAATTATATCTTATTTTAATCCGCTGCATGATAGAGCTTGTTATAGGTTTATCTTCTGTATGAATCTGGTACTGCAACAATATGTGGCACAATGAATTATGTGTTTAATGCACGTTTAATGGGAGGGGGGAGGAAACAGAATTAGTCTGTGATGTAGAGTTGTCACTGCAGTGCATATGATATGGGCAGTATTAATGCATATTGAAAATGCTACGTATGGCATCTTAGCTTTGAGAGATAGTGTTCAAGGTACAGACACAGCAGGTAATACTGAGAACAATAAGAGCAATGGGGAGGGAAGAAAAGAAGTAGTCATGTGGGGGGAAAGTTGGGTGGAGGTAGTGGCAAGTAGTAAGTGCAGGCTGA
Source organism: Protopterus annectens (assembly GCF_019279795.1). Lineage (NCBI taxonomy): Eukaryota > Metazoa > Chordata > Ceratodontiformes > Protopteridae > Protopterus > Protopterus annectens. The sequence continues at coordinate 563,105,699 of NC_056727.1, forward strand.
GGGAAGGGTCTGGTTAGGTCTGGGCAGATGATGGGGAAGGCATAGGTCAAGGTGCACTTGGGAGTAATCTGATGTAGACCTATATCTGCAGTGTTTCTCTTGTAGGAACAGGTGCATTTTGGTTGTAAAACCTGACTTGGAGAAGGGAGAGGATCTGCTGAGGTGTTGCAAAAATACCAGCTTAGCTTAGGTAGTGATTCTATGCAGGCTGGAGATAAAATATCGTAAAATTATTTTTTTTCAATTTATGTGTTTCATTCTTATTAGACTAGACCAACATCAGTTTGGCTTGTCAGAAGGAAAGTCTGTTTACACAGTTTAGTTAACTTTTTTGAAAAGGTCACACTGGTTGTAGACAGTGGTCATTCTGTTCACACAGTTTATTTGGATCTGGCCAAAGCATTTGACATTATACCCAGTGCTGGGATAAAAACTAGCTAAGTAGATCCACACATAGTACAGTGGATAGATAGCTGACAAAATGGTAGAGCCCACACAATAACGGTGGCAGGCACTTCTTCAGGAAATATGAAGGCAGCTAGTGCCTTAGGGTTCAGTACTAGATGCCTACTTTTCAGCAACTAGCTGTCCAGTCTCCAGACTGGGCTTCAGCACCCTTGATTAACTAAGTTTCCAGATGACTGTAAACTGATTAATATTGTCAAATCTCACTCTGATACTGATTCAGTACTGCATGAATTAATCTTCATAAACAAGCGGTGATTAAATTAATAGCAAAAAAGAGTAGTACTGTTTAAAAAAAAATAAAAATAAAAACTTCTACTGGAAGTTAAACAAAGTGAGTCTTAGCATCCTGCCAATAAAAACTTGGATGACTAGATCGATACCGAAAGCTGATACAGTGGAAAAAAACAGGAATGTGAATGTGAATGGAAGTGGTCAGAGCCCTGCATAAATCTACGAGAGGCAAAACGTGTGTGTGTGAGTGTGTGTGTGTGTGTGTGTGTGAGTGTGTGTGTATGAGTGTGTGTGTGTGTGTGTGTGTGTGTGTGTGTGTGTGTGTGAGTGTGTGTGTGTGTGTGTGTGTGTGTGTGTGTGTGTGTGTGTGTGTGTGTGTGTGTGTGTGTGTGTTTGTGTTTATGTGTGTGTGTGTGTGTGTGTGTGTGTGTGTGTGTGTGTGTGTGTGTGTGTGTGTGTGTGTGTGTGTGTGTGTGTGTGTGTGTGTGTGTGTGTGTGTGTGTGTGTGTGTGTGAGTGTGTGTGTGTGTGTGTGTGTGTGTCTGTGTGTGTGTGTGTGTGTGTGTGTGTGTGTGTGTGTGTGTGTGTGTGTGTGTGTGTGTGTGTGTGTGTGTGTGTGTGTGTGTGTGTGTGTGTGTGTGTGTGTGTGTGTGTGTGTGTGTGTGCGTGCATGTGCATGCGGGTGTGTGTGTGTGTTGGGGGCTAGATTTCAGAAACCAGAGGCGGAAGAAAAGGGGAGCAGCAATCATGGGGAAATTTTTAGGAGTGGGGTTGGTGAAGTCTGAAAAATGCAACAGAGGTTTACTTGTTGAAGAAGGACTTCTAGAAGTATTTCAAGTAAGGAGTGCTTTTTTTTGGAGAGGGGAATAAAATAAGAAGGAAGGATATGCTGACTGAAGAGTGATTTAGGTGGGAGAAAGAAAGAGGAATGTAAATAGAAACATGGAAAGTAGAAAGTTATAAATAACTAAAGGAAGTACAGCAGACTTGGAACAAAGAGTGCTTAGTACATTTTGATGATCAAGTCAGAGAAAGTATACGGGGTGCACCTTCATGAAATGCATAAATCATATCTATTTGTAGACATCTTAATGAAAAGGGGGAGGGGGTATGTAATATGCAAGCAAGGATGCAGAGCTTTTTGCATGATGTGGGAATGTGATAATGCTGAGATACCGTGAGGGTTTTGGAGCTGGGTGGAAGAGGCAGATAAGTATCAGGACTTGCACAAAGAATGGATGTTTTGGATACAGTGGAAGACAGAAGGCAGAAGACTGCTGAGGATGGAGGGATATGTGTGGATAAAATAGACATTATGCAGGGGCCCAATTATATACATAATGGTATGCTGGTATAAATAAAGTGGTGTAGCTCCCACTTATATGGGTCTAAATAATACTGACTGTGTAAAGGGTAATGAGTAGGAGTGGGCTGAATGTGATGAGTGGTCAAGTGCCTGCTTTGAACAAGATTACATTTAGTGTTTGGACTGAAGATTCCATGGTCATTAATACTCAGAAGGACATAATGGGTAGGTTTGCAAATTGTATTGTACATAAATATGAATTAACTTTGATTGCTACAATGTTTGCTGTTTATAATGATTGCTCATAGTAAATTAATCTTGGATGTTTAATTTTTTTAATTACATGATCTAATTACTTTGGGAAAGGAAGATTCAGTGATGGAGGCTTATGTTATTGCCCTATCTGCTGATCTGAAATAAAAATAAAGTGATGGAGTGAGGTAAGAGATATTTAGTTAATCAGCAGGTAGTGAAAATCCACATTTTAAGTGGACACTGACCATCTACATGCTTTCCTTCCATGATAACAGCACCAGATAATAGGAAAAGTTGGGGATGATGCCAAACAAAGTCATGAGCAATGTCATACCTTATCAACAAACAGGCACAGTGTCTTTAGGAAACTCCATCCAAAATGCTGCATTTGGAGCTTTGGGGTTTAATTATGGGCACAATTTAAAAAAAAAAGACCTGTTTTCAATGAAAAAGACCTGGAAACGGTAGGAAGCCAGGGCATTAAATAAAGGACTATGGTCCCACACATTGATGAGACAAGCAAAAAGTACCTACTGAGTTGTAAGGAGTAGTCATAAGCAAAAGATATTAAATATTGAGTGTTTTCTTGGAAGTAGAGAAAGTACAGTTTTGTACCTACCATAAATGTAGATGTTCGAGGATCCCCATTGCTGCAGTCCTTACTATTGGGTATAGTCCACGTCCAGTCGGCCCGAATACCAGAGTATAAGGCTGACGTCGGTCAGGTGACCGGCGTCATATCCTCAGTCTTTTCTTGCCCCAGATGTCAGAAGACCCTAAAAAGACAAGGCCCAAAATACCTGCACCAAAAATATGTACAATATATACAAGAATATATACAAAAATATAAGCATGTAACCTCACCTACACAACCACCCCTAAACACAGAGGGGAAGGAGGGAGCAATGGGGATCCTCGAAGATCTACATTTATGGTAGGTACATAACTCTACTATGTTCTTCGTTCCTCTTTGCTCCAGTCTAGAATCCCAAAGCAGAGGTAAGGGAGGCTGGCAAATCATAAAGAAGCAGGAGCTGACAACATGCCTTGCAAAACAGCTGTGGCAAAACCAGCCCTAGACTTAGAGTAGATAGGAAGGTGATAATGCTTAGAGAAAGTATGCACTGAACTCCAAGTAGCTGCTTCCAAAATATCCTTAGTTGCCACCTTAGAAAAGCTGTTGAAGTGGCAGTAGCGCTAGTGGAATGAGGCCTAATCCCAGCTGGAATCTCCTTGCCATGATGGGAATAACAAAATGCAATGCAAAAGCCAATCCACCTAGAAATAGTTTGTTTTGACACAGGCTTGCCCTGTGAACTCAAAGCAAAAGAAACAAACAACTGCTGAGACTGCCTGAAATCCTTAGTCCTGATCTAAAGTGTGCAAAATCTTTTCCCATTTTTTTTGGTGTGCTTCATAAAAAGTAGGCAGATGTATAGTTTGGTTTAATGCCACACTAGAAACCACCTTAGGCATAAAGGAAGGATTAGTAATGATACCCTATCCTTATGGAAAATCAAAAATGGCTCTACTGCCATAAGGGCCTGCAACTCAGACACCCTTCTTGCAGAAGTAATAGCCAACAGAAAAGCAGTCTTCCATGACAAGTATTTCAATTCAGCAGTATTTTCCAACACAAAATTGAGATCCCAAGCAGGAGTAGGAGCTCTACATTGGGGTCTTATATTCTTTGCCCTCTAAGAAACTGCTTGAACAAAGGAAAACAATGGTGGGTCACAATCATAGTGAGCTGAAATTGCTGCAGCATGAATCTTAATGGAAGAGAAGGACAAACCTTTGTCCAATAACTCAGTAAGATATTGAAGAGCCACACTCAAATTAGGCTCAGAAACCTGCAAATTCTTTGCTGTACTCCAAAATAAAATCTCTTCCATTTTTCTGCGTACACTTTCCTTGTACTAGGTCTTCTAGCTTCCATAATCACATTTAAAACTTGTTGAGGAAGTTGAGACCTGCTGTGTTTCAACACAGAATATGCCAGGCTGTTAGATGAAGAGAGTGAAGCTTGACATTGAGCAGATGACCATCCTTCTGAGATAACAGATGAGGAATCAGAGGTAAAGGCCATGGAGGCTTCCTTACCAGACTCCGTAGTAGTGGGTACCAGTGTTGCGAGGCCAATCTGGAGCTATCAAAATCATCCTTGGCCTGTCTTGTCTGACCTTTAATAGTACCTTTGGAAGAAGAGGCAGAGGAGGAAAGGCATACACATGAAGGTTTTTCCAACTGAAAGACAGAGCATCCACTTTCCAAGCTGTGTGATGAAACCCCTTTGTGCAATACTGTGGCAGCTGGTGGTTTAGTGGAGAAGCGAACAGATCTATGTCTGGAGTTCCCCATGACACTGTCAATTTTTGAAATACATGAAGATCCAGTTTGGGATCCATGATTTGTCTGCTTAACACATCTGCTAAGGAGTTCTGTGCTCCGGCAGAAACCTTGCCTGAAGAGTTAGTTGCTCTCCCATAATATCATTGCTTGCCTGCATAGAGGATAAGAATGTGTTCCCCTTGCTTGTTGATGTACCACATGACAGTTGTGTTGTCTGTTAGAATCAACACCTGCCCTGGAAGAAGTAACTCCTTGAAAGCCATTAATGCAAACTGGACTGCTAACATCTCCTTCATGTTGATATGTAGATGCTGTAGTCTGGCAGGCCACTTGTCTTGTATCCACTTTCCATTTAGATGAGCTCCCAAGCAATGTCCGAGGCATCTGTCGTTAAAATCTGACTCGCCTCTGGTGTTTAGGTGACATTCCTGAGCCACCACAAAATTCTTTTTGAAGGCAAGGTATTATTTGAATGACAGTGTCCAAATCCTGGCAGTGCTGTGTCCATACATTTTGAGATACCATTGTAGCTTCCTCATATGCAGTTTGGCATTGGGAAGCACCAGAATACAAGATGCCATGAACCCTAATGCTTGAAGGACTGTCCTTGCAGTCGACTGATGAGATAGTTGATGGAAGTAAAGTGACAGACTCTTTGTTTGTCGCTGTATTCAGTCTCACACCCAGAAAGCACATGTCTTGAGAGGGTACTAGACTGGACTTTATTTCGTTCACAGAATACCCTAGGCATCTTAGCACTGCTATAACATAGTCCAGATGCTGTAGAAGGTCTTCCTTTTCTTGAGCCAGAATCAGGCAGTCGTCCAAGTAAGGATAGATTTGAATTCCTTGAAGCCTGAAGTAAGCTATCACTGGAGCCAGAACCTTTGTGAATACTCTGGGCAGTAGATAAGCCAAAGGGCAATGCAGAGAACTGATAATGAGAATTTCCAGCTCGAAACAGATACTTCCTGCAACTTAGCCTTATAGGCACATGAAGGTAAGCTTCCTTGAGATCTAAAGTTACCATCCAGTGATCTTTGCCCAGCAGAGGTAAAAGCTGTTGTAACGTCAACATCTTGAACTTGGGAATGTCCAGAAAAGTGTTGAGGAGAGATAAATCCAAAATTGGTCTCCACGTGTTCCCCTTCTTTGGTACTAGGAACAGGCGAGAATAAAATCCTAGGCCCCTTTCTGATACAGGGACTGGCTGAATGGCCCCATCTGGAGTAACTGAGAAACTTGCTTGTGAGCCTCCTTTCTTTGTGGAGGAGGAACGTCTGGCATGCCTTTGAAAGGGGACACTGTATGGAAATAAAATCTCTAACCGTGGTGAATGATATCCAACACCCATTTGTCTTGAGTAATTAAATCCCAATTTTCTTTGAAAAGAGACAGTCTTCCTCCCAAAGGAGCTGCCAGGCGAGAATCTACTGGCAGCTGAAAAGACAGGTCATTGGGTCTGTTTACGAAAGGACTGACCCCTGCCCTCACCAGAAGTCTGGGCAGGTGAACTCCTGTTCTAGGCCTAAAAGAACCTTGAGCCCTGCCGCTAGCACGTCTAGACCTACCCGTAGAGTCGGAAGCATAAGCAGGATATGCCCACGCCGTAGCAGGCCAATTTCTACTAAACTTGGTGGCTGCACCTGCAAAAATCTTTAACAGTTTGCATAGACTTAGCTTTGTCCTCCATTTTCTTTAAAACTGCTTCCACAGGCGATCCAAACAACACATCAGACTGTAAAGGAGCATCCAAAATCCTTGTCTTAACATGCTCAGCTAAATTCTGATCCTTCAACCAGGCATGCCTGCGAAGAACAGAACTAGTAGCAGCCACCCTCGAGGAGGCCTGTACAGCATCAAAACCACATTGCAAAGAATGCTTACCCACTTGTTCAGACACATGAACCAAATCCAGCAACTCTTTACACTCAATACCTTCCGCCAAAGCATCCACCTTAGATTTTAATTGTGAAAGGAGATAATTCTGATATTTTAGCATGTGAAACTGACAATTCAACGCTCTCATGGCTAGAGTGGAAGAAGTATACACTTTCTTTCCCCACCTATCCAAAGCCCTTGCCTCTTTATCAGTGGGAACAGGATTTTTAACCACAGAAGCCTTAACACCTTTAGGCCCTTGAGAAATAGTTTCTGGGTCCGCCCTAGGACTCTTAAACAAATACTTATGAGGCACCCTATAATACCTATCAGGCTTAACAGGAGCAGGAGGCAAAGAGTCAGGGTTCAGGAAGCCTCTGCAAAACATCTTCCACCACATTCAACACAGGAGCACTAGCTAAGGGCCTATGCTGGGGTAAACCCAAGAATTCCCTAAGCCTTTCCCTCCAATCAGAGTAATCCTGGCCTTCCCATTTAAAGTGCTCCCTCATGGAATGCAGAGTCTCTGAAAATGAGAAATCCTCAGGAGGAGAAGCTGTAGGAGTGGAATCATCCACATCAGAATCAGAATAAGTAGGATACTCCTGCAAGTCTTCCAGAAGACTCTGAAGCCTCTGAACACTGTTCAAAACTATCAAACTCCTAGGCCTCTTATCAGGCGGGGCATAGAACCTCTAATCATAGTAATCAAATCTTCTGCCATTTTAAGCATATGTTTCTTAGGTACAGAACCCACTGAAGCTGAACTAGGCCTACCTCTCAAAGAAGTTTTGGCAACAGAAGGAGAGGCTCTAACTACCTTGGGAAGAGAGGGAAGAACAGTTACCTGAGCCCTCAGCCTGGCCTACCTCCTGAGAGGCACATCCTGTAACAGTAAAGTTTCTGCCTGAGACTCCATGGAAACTCCTGGCAAAACCTCTGGCTCCACTGAGGTTCATCAATTTGTCCTTGCGCTTCTTGGGCCGGCGGGCGCGGGAGCATCCGGGCATTTTATAATTGCTTCCCAAACACTAACCTGGCACAGTCTAACCTCCTCTTAATAGTAAACAAGGTATACACAAGGTATGGTAATCCCCAGTTAAATAAAAGAAAGCTGCTCAACCGGCAATAGCAAAACTGCTTCTGGCCAAAACTGCTTGGCGCAAAACCGCTGGGGATAAAATATTGGGATGCGCTGTAGTAATTCCGGTCGTAACTGGCTGACGTCTAACCATCTTGACCGAAAGGCCCGTATATATACTGGTAACATCACCACTGATTAGGCTAAAGGTACCATACATATTTGTACATTCTGGTAGGACATCGTAGTACTTAATTACATATCACCTATCGCATATATATATTATATAATGATTAAATAATTACATATATATATATATATATATATATATATATACACACACACACACACACACACACACACACACACACACACACACACACACTGAGCTAGATATAGACAGGGATATCTATCTATATTTACACAGATATATGTCTCTGTCTCTCTCTCTCTCTCTATATATATATATATATATATATATATATATAGATATAAATAGATATATATATATATAGTTGAGCAACTGCTGGTTACAGTGTTGCTTCATGTTTAAGGTCTTGTACACTTATTCTTAACTATATGTTATGCTTTTTCTTAGCTAATAACTTCAGCATATTCAGATTCAGTAAGTGTCTGATCTGGCTATGTGTCCTGGGAAAGGGGTAGTCAGTAACAAATACAATTAAAAAAGATAATAGAATTCAGAATCTTACCTTGTAAGTTAATCATATATACATCTTTGACTGGCTAGATCTCCCATGTGTCCATAGACAGTTTGCTAGATAAACAGACACGGAAACCAGGAGACATCAGTGCTCCTCAAACAAAATCTGATTTTAAGATTCAGACTTAATAGAGCTGTGCCTAACAATAGTATGCATTGCAGATATCCCGGGCACCTTTGATTTATTTAATCTAGCATGTCATTTTATTATGTAAGAAAATAAACTCGCACCTATGCATAACACTTTGACCCTAGTGTGGAGAAACAGAATAATGCTTTAGTGCAGACAATTCCTTATGTTTCATGGCATGATATTAATGATGAGGTCTTAACATTTTGGCCCACAAACTTACTTTTGAACAATTAAAACAATGTGTACATTTTTGTACCTTTCTTAAAAACATAAGCTGTTATGTTTCAGTACAGCAGAATGCAGTTTGAGTGTTACACAGCAGTGTGTTTATATTGACACAGCAGTTGTGGAATGTGATAAAGTACCAGAACTGCAAGTCCTGTCAAGCAGTACCAGAGGTAGAATGACATAATTCCTGAAAATAGCACCTCAGGTGATAAAGGAGCTGTACAAAGATTAAAAAAATGTTAGCACAACTGAAAAGGACACTAATGTATGACATAGGATTGACAGTAATTTAAGGCTTAATGCAGAATGCAGAAACATGAAAAGAATATCAGTGCTAAAATATTAGAACATCTGATGTTACTGTGGTTATAGCAATAGCAAAAGAGACCCCAAAGGCACATACCTGAGCCATTTTCAGAATGCCCTGTAAAAATAAGAGAGTAATAGTAATTCTTAAAGTAAGCATGCCCTTATTTCCAGTGCTTCTTATTTTGTACCAAAAAGTGTAACCTCTGACTGGCTTGTAAATGAATGCTTACACATAAACAAACTGGAGAAAATCAAATATGTGAGTTAAGGGATATGTAAAGATATTGTGCTATGCTAATTGCAGCATTCTGTTATCACTGTGCCAGGTGTCATAAACATGTTCTATCTGAAAAGAGAGTGCAGGAGTATGCCAAACAACTTACTGGTATATGAAGCTGATAGTAATTGCAAATCGGGATGTGATACTCTGTTCCAGATTTTAAGATACCTATCTTGGAATTCAAGGCAGTCATACCTGTGTTAAGCTGAGGGAGGATGCGCTGCCTACCTAAATATCTTAAGACAATAAAAATTTAGTCAGGACTAGTAAGAATCATGTCATGCTCACATGTGAAAGTTGCATGTACCAGCAATTTGTCTTGTGAAGGTTCCCTTCATCCTTCAACTACAAAATAAGTATACTTTAACTCCTTCACAAAAGGCAATCATGATATAGTGTCTTTCTCTCTCTCTCTCTCTCTCTCTCTCTATATATATATATATATATATATATATATATAGATATAAGTGTGTCAGTCCACCACTGGCCTAGTAAGCAAGGAGCCTCAATCCTCACCACTGGCAACAGTGAGGGATGTACACACTGGGAGGATGACAAGTACGCACACAGTAGAGTGCAATTTCCCTTAAGAGCACACACAGACCACAGTTAGTCTGGGACTGTTTTTTCCCTTTTTCTCCAGATTCCCAATAACACTCCCCACTGGCACAGCTATAGAGTTGACATCTCAGCTGAGTGGCCAAGCCAAGACCTACAGCACCCTCTCTATCCAACCACTGCTTCATGTCCCAGCCCAAGTAGCACACAACTGGGAAAGGCTGGCACAGGTTTATTAGCTATTCCCCCTTCTGCAGAGACTATAAGGTAGTTTTGACTGCCACCAGCCACTCCCTGTCAGCTACTCTAAGGCCCTTAACAAAGGGTGTCCAGTCTTACTATGTAATGTTACTATAAATACAAATGGTAGTTTGATCAAGAGCAAGGCTATTAGGAGTGGCCCACAGTGTCACCAAATACGTTTGAGAGTACTCTCAGAACTTAAATATGTCTCACAAATATCATCCACAATGAAAGGTTTAAATATATTTAATGTTGTTGTCTTTTGGCTTTTCCTGGTTAGGGGTCACCACAGCTAATAAAAGAGCAAGACAATACTCAGTAAACAATCACAGTTACATCAGAGTTCAAAATCACGGGAAATATTTAAAACAACATTGCAGGACAGTCTCAAATAAATAAAGAAAAACATCTAAATTAAGCTCAGCTGTATTCCTGACTAAATCTAAAAAAAATCACTGTACCACAGTTAACTTACTTACAGAGCAAAACAAGTGTGGTGAATGGATCTTCTAGCTGATGTTGTTGGGTCCAAGTCAGAATACAGAATACTCTGTCTCTCTCAGAGACTCCTCAGATTAATATATCAAATATTACTGCTGGGCTGGCTTGCAGGATGACATTACGTCTTGTCATCTGACTTTAGTTCCCAAGCTACCCCCCACTGCTAGAAGCTGTCAGCCTTTAGTATCTACTTGTGAAAAATACATAGCCCTCAGATCTTTGCAGGTGCTGGAAGACATAAAACAATAAAACACGTACAAGACAATGCAGAAGGCTCCCTAGTTTTAGACAACCTGCCTCCTTGCTGCATTGAAATCATCTTTTATGGTGCAGTTATAAAATAATTTAATTTCAGCTATTTTTCTGAGGTTTTGCAAGCTAACCTTCTATGTCCAAGTTTCCACTGTTAAAATATATACATTTACACAGTTACAACAGTGTATATACATTCCTGTTCTTTTCCGGTAGGGTACACTATCGATACATCTTTAAGCTCAGTCCTTTACAAATCCTTTCCACACACACTTCTGTACCAGCAGTTTGATATACAGACAACATACAGTTCTAATATATTTGTAACACAACCATATGAATCATGTTGATATTTACAAATGACATTATGATTATTTACAAAATTCCAGCTAGCTGTGCTGTCAGTACCTCCTTTTGTCACATTGCCCCCCTTCGAAGACTCAAGCTAGTTTTTCTAGTGACCCTTGAGAAACTCTGCTTGAGAGGGTAGAGCGTACCTGAGAATACCTTACCCCATTCCCTGTCTTGACAGCCCTTTTGCGTTGGCATTGCTAACCCCACTGTGGTGCTGCACTGTCATATCATATGCCTGCAACCCTAGGCTCCACCTTAGTAACTTGGCATTTTGCTGGCTGGCTCAATGTAGCCATGTTAAGGGAGTGTGGTCAGTAACTACAGTGGGTTTCCTTCCATACAGATAAGGCTGAGGTTTCTGCAGTGCCCACACTATGGCTAGACATTCCTTTTCTACAGCTGCATAACATTCCTCCCTGGGTTGGAGGCTATGGCTGAGATATACCACTGGGTGCTCTTCTCCCTCTGAGGAAACCTGGCTGAGTACAGACCCCACCGCATGGTTTGAAGCATCCACCTGCACAACAAATTATTTGCTGTAATCTGGACTGACTAACACAGGGAGTCCTCCCAAAGCTCCTTTAAGCTTCTGGAATGACTGCTCACATGCTGGGAGCCACATTACCTTATCTGGCATGTTTTTCCTTGTCAAATCTATGAGGGGAGCAGCTATGGTACTATAATTGGGGACAAACTTTATGTAGTACCCTGCTGTCCCTAAGAATACCCTCACCTGGTTTTTGGTAATGGGGGGAGGCTATGTCTAGATGGCTTCCACTTTGGCAGGTTCTGGGTTGATCTTACCACTCCCCACTCTATGTCCCAGGTAGGAGACCTCTGCCATACCCACCTGATATTTACTGGGCTTAATGGTCAACCCTGCCCTCTGTAGTCTGCCCAGCACCTCCCTGACATGTTGAATGTGCTCCTGCCAAGAATGACTATAGATGGCAATATCATCCAGGTAAGCAAGGGCATATCCTCCTGCTTGGATATGATCTACCAGCCTCTGGAAAGTTGCTGGGACATTTTTCCTCCCAAAGGGCATTGTCATGAACTCATACAAGCTAAAATGAGTCACAAAGGCTGACCTCTCTATAGCTTTGGGAATCAAGGGCACCTGCCAGTAACCCTTGGTAAGATTAATAGTGATCAGATGCTTAGCCCTACCCAACTGTTCTAGGGTATCATCTGTCCTAGGCATGGGGTAAGCCTCTGACTCTGTGTGACCATTTAATTTCCTGTAGTCCACACAGAACCTGGTGCTGCCATCCTTCTTTGGTTCCAGCACCACTGGGGAGGTCCAGGGACTGATGGACTCCTGGATTACCCCTAGTTCCAACATTTCCTGTATCTCCTCCCTCAGAGTCTGTTTGAATCTCTCAGGCACCCTATAAGGGGCCTGCTTAATAGGCCTTTGGGGTCCTGTATCCACATGGTGCTGTACCAAGTGGGTGCACCCTGGTTTCCCAGTGAACATGCACCCACATTCCTGTAACACTGCTCAGATTCCTCAAACCTGGATAGGAGGTAGCTGCTGGGACATTGCTACCCCTTTCACTGAGGTGTCAGTCCGAGCCTCACTGAGGAGATCAGTCACCAGATCCCCCTCAGACTCCTTCTGCCATCCAGTGTAAATACTCAGCACAAGGGCTTCTCTATCATGGTAAGGTTTCATCATGTTAACATGGTACAATGTGTGCCCCTGCATCCTGCCTAGCAGTTATACTATGTAGTTAACATCACTGACCTTTTTTACCACTTTGAAGGGTCCCTGCCAAGTTGCCTGCAGCTTGTTGTGTCAGACAGGAATGAAAACCATTGCCTGCTGCCCTACAGCATACTCTCTAGCTCGAGCATTCCTGTCATACCAGATCTTTTTCTGCTATTGGACTTCTGCCAAGTTCTCCTGGGCCAAGCCCATACATTCCCTGAGTCTTGTCCTGAGGTTTGGGACATATGCCACAACAGACTCCTTGTGGGATTCATACTCACCCTCCCACTCATCTCAAATCAAATCTGCAGGTCCCCTCAATCTATGCCCCTACAGCAACTCGAATGGATGAAAAACCTGTGGATTCCTGGGGCACCTCTCTGTAAGCAAACAACAGATGGGGCAAATATTTGTGCCACTCCCTCTTGATCTGGTCTGCAAATGCCTGTAGCATGCTCTTTAGTTTAGTGTTTAACCTCTCCACCAGACCATTAGTCTGGGGATGGTAGGGGGTGGTCTTTAGGTGCTTCACTCCAAAGTGCTTCCACAGACAAGCCAGCAGGTCTGACATGAAATTGGCACCTCTGTCAGTCAGTATTTCTTTTGGGAAACCTACCCTGCTGAAAATCTCTAACAAAGCATTTGTCACCTTTTCTGCCTCAATGGAGGATAATGCTACTGCCTCAGGGTATCTGGCAGCATAATCTGCTACCACTAGGATATACTTCTTCCCTGTGGAACTTGGGATACTCAGAGGCCCCACAATATCCACAATATCCATATGACTCCTCAATCACAGGCAACGGTATCAGAGGAGCTTTGAGCTTGTCCCCCTGCCTTGCCGACTTTTTGGCACTGCTCAACAGTCCTGCAGTACCCTGTTACATCTCTGGAAATCCCAGGCCCAGGAAAGGTTCTGCATAATACATTTCTTTGTATGCTTTATGCCCATATAACCTGCAAAAGGAATGTCATGGGCTATGGCTTGAAGTGCCAGATGGTAGGCTCTGGGCACTACCAACTGCTATATTCTCTCATCCTCTAGCCCTCCCTCAGGGGTCCACTCTCTGTACAGTAACCCTTTGTCCCACTACACAGTTTCCCCTTTTCCTTGACAATCAGGTGCCTCACTTGCTACCTCCCTCAGGCCTTGTAATGTAGGGTCTGAGAGCTGAGTCCGTCTCAACTCTCTCTTGGTAATCCTTCCCAGCTCCCCTTCCTCAGGAAGTCTGGTATCCTCTGACAGTGGTGCCTTACTGTCAGCCTGGGTACTACTACTTACCTCTGCCCTTGCAGTCATTCTGTCCAAGGGAACATAAGTACCCACAAGTAGCTGTGGCTCACCTTAAGTCTCACTACTACAGGATAGCTGCCATCCTGAATTAACCAACACAGCAGTCCTGGCTTCAAGTCTGTGGTCTGTCTGGGTCCCCCCAGGCTACTAGACCCATATGCTTGTCTCCAAGCTTGACTGCATGTCACTGCATGCACACAAGGTACTGCATTATCAAAATCATTTCCTATCAGGACATCTTCAGGGATATCTTCAAACACACCTACTTACTGGCTTCCTTTTCCACCCTCCCAGTTAAGGTGAACCCTAGCCAAAGGTATTTGGAATGGGGTCCCTCCTAAAGCTCTAACTGGAGCACACTGCCCAAGCAAGTAGTGCTCCTCTTTAACCATTGCAGGCTTCACAATGGTTAGGTCAGAGGCCGTGCCTCTCTTAGCAGTGGCCTGTTTCCCATTTACTAAGATAGGATATAACCTCTTGTGGTAGTTTGGTACCCTTGTTTTCTCCAGACAACTTACTGCTGGCATTGTCATTCCCACTTACTGGCTCTTCCACCTTTTGTTCCCCACCTTGCCTCCATGGACATCTATATGCTACATGACCCCACTGGTTGCATTTAACATTTAACCCTTGGTCCTGCATGTGTACCTGGACTAGTGGCTTCCCCTGCTACTGGTGGACTCTGTTGGGGAGGTTTAGGCTGCACACCATGGGTTCCCTTAGACCCATGAGCAGCACTGGGTATCCCTTCTCTTTGCAGTGATGCCCTGGTTGCTAGGTATATATCTCCCTTCTTCCCCAACTCATCTGCAGTAATGCATTGCCTACCTGCTAACCAGGTTCTCATATCCTCAGGCAAACTGCTAACGGGTTTTTCCCTCACCAAAAGGTCTGCCATGCCTTCAAAAGAGGTGGCCTGACACCCACTCACCCATCAATGAAAATAAGTGCTTAACTCAGCAATATATTCACACACACCTTCAGCTGCCTTGCGTCTATGCTTATGACAACTTTTTCCTATAAGCTTCAGATATTAACTTAAAACACTTCAACAGACAATTTTTAACAGTATTATAATGTAAGCAATCATTACAGACAATTTAGAAATAGCAGTTATAACTTTACCATGGAGTAAGGGGGTCAGGAATCGTACCCAGAGCCCTTGGTCAACATTATACTGTTTACATATACCCTTTCAAACATATGGAGAAAACTGTCAAAATTATCACCATCTGTAAATTTTGGAAGTTTACTGACATTTGTTGCTTCTGGAGTTTGGTTATGCCCTACCCCATTACCTCCATGACCCTGGCAAAGAGTGAACATCTCCTTCTCATTTTGCCTCTACCTCTCATTCTTGTCAGCTTCCAGATATCTCAATTTATCATGTTCTTTGCCGTCCAGGTGTCTCAGTCTCTCCACTGCTTCTATTTCCAAATGTTTGGCCTCCAGTTTAAGTCTCTTTAACTCCAGACAGCTTTTTAAGTTGTCTGTGGAAAAGTTGAACTGTCCATTTTCTGAGAGATATACCCCTCCAAGGCCAGTCTGATTGTCCTCCTGGTTGCTGGTCTGTGATGCAGCTGTGACTAAGGCTGCAATCATCTTTGCTTTAGTCAGGGTGGCATGCACCAGTCCTTTGTCTTGGCACATCTCAGTCAACTTACTCCTTGTCAGCTTGCCATACTCCTATGCTGACATACTTCCCTACGCTCCCTGACTAACTAAGCTAACAAAAAAATAAATAAAACTATTGTGATATGAAAGTCTGAGTGTTCACTGTGTGGCTGATTGAGAGTACAAACCCCTTCCTTAGTGACTACTGTTTACAGGCTACAGGAGTTCAATAGCCACACCACTGAATCTTAATATGTGGTTATCCCACCACTGCCAACCAATTAATATGTGATGCCCCATCACTGACCCAGTAATCAAGGAGCCTCAATCCTCACCACTGGAAACAGTGGGGGATGTACACACTGACAGGATGACAAGTACACACACAGTAAAGTGCAATTTCCCTTAAGAGCACATAGAGACCACAGTCAGTCTGGGGCTGGTTTCTCTCTCTCCAGATCCTCAATAAGACTCCCTACTCACACAGCTATAGAGTTGAGATCTCATCTGAGTGGCCAAGCCAAGACCTCCAGCACCCCTATCTGTCCAACCAGTGTTTCCTGTGCCTGCCAAAGTAGTTGACACACACACACTTTGAGATTTGATTTACACAGACACACACACACACACACACACACACACACACACACACACACACACACACACACACACACACACCTGGGAAAAGCTGGCACAGGTTTACTAGCTATGCCCCCTTCTGTCCAGACTATAAGGTAGTTTTAACTGCCACCAGACACTCCTTATCAGCTACTCTAAGGCCCTTAACAAAGGGTGTCCAATCTTACTATGTAAAGTTACTATCAATACAAATGGTAGTTTGACCAAGAGCAAGGCTATTAGGAGTGGCCCACAGTGTCACCAAATAAGTATATAAGTACTCTCAGAACTTGAATATGTCTTACAAATATCAGTAACAATGAAAGGTTTAAATATATTGAATAATAAATAATAAAAGAACAAGAAAATACTCAGTAAATAATCATAGTTACATCAAACTTCAAAATCACAGGAAACATTTAGGTTCATAGGTTCATACTTGGCTATCTGCCCTAGGGCATTTATAAGCCTAGCCAGAATGTGTTTGGCTTTTGCCACCCATTTAAAATTTATTTTGCTATGGTATACTGTGCCTCTATCTAACAGTGACACAGAAGTGATATCCATCCACTCATCAAGATTCCTCTTGAAGAGAGTCAATGAGGGACTCTGCCTAACCTGGACTGGGATTTTATTCCAGAGTGAAGGAGCCTCTAATCTGTCCCTCCAGCATGTCCTATTTATTTCAGTGCTGAGGTTCAAGTCTCATTTTCTGAGGTGCAGCATGTCCATTAATTCGGGTTGGACATGGCTTTATATGTCAGGCACAGATCGCCTCTGAACAGGCGGTATGCCACTGAGTAGAGCTGGAGTTTCTTTAACCGGCAGCATATGGCATCTGTTTGAGCCTTTGATCCTCTTGGTGAGGTACTTTGGGGTCTTTCCAGTTGCTGCAGGTGTCTGGTAAGGTACATCCCAAAATGGGCATTGTACTCAATTATGGGCCTGATGAGGGATGAGTAAAGAGGCACGATGACCTCCCTGATCTAGATGTGAATCCTTCATGATTAGGTGGGCTATATAAAATGCTTTTCTAACCACTTTGGCCATGTGGTTGTCAAATGAGAGATTGCTATCAACTTGGGTCCCCAGGTCCATTACTTCTTCCATACTTAATGGATTACCACCTATGTGGTAATTTGTGGGCACTTTGTTTTGCCAAAGGGATGACTATATACTTTTGGCATTTAGCTTGAGGCCATGGCTCTGGCACCAGTTGTCTGTTTCTATGAGGCCCTTTTGGAGGATGCTTGTGTCGGCTGGAGAGTCGATTATGGCACCCAGTTTGCAGTCATCTACTTGGTCAGCCACAGTCCTTCCGTGTTGGCATGTACCTCCGAGAAATATACACCGAACAAGAGAGGTCCCAGGACTGAGCCTTGTGGGACACCACTTGTAACTAGTTTGGAGTCTGACATGGCTCCAGCAATTCTAACCATGTGGGTTCTGTCCTTGAGCCAGTTTGCACTCCATCTAGTGACATAGGGGTTTATATTTAAGCTGGTGAGTTTATCTATAATGCCCGAGTGTCCAGGTAGGCTGTGGACCACCTTTGACTGTTTCAAAGAAATCAACCAGGTTTAAAAGGCAGGATCTGCCCTTAACAAAGCCAAACTGGGTAGGATCCAGTGTCTGTAGGTCCCCAATATCTTTATTTATGAGGTCCATGATGATCCTTTCCATAGCTTTGCAGACTAAGCTAGTCAGGCTTATTTCCAGGATCCGTTGAGGCACCACCTTTATGGAGAGGGACCACTGTTGGGCACATATCCTGTAGTAAGGCTGAGATTGAACAGTAGTTTTATGTTTGGGTTTAACTCTTCTTGAGTGACAACGCCTGGTCCCATTGATGCTGTGTTTTTGCTTTGTACCTGAGCATCTGAGATGTCGGGGGCAGCACTCTGCTGGGATAGATATTTGGAAGTTTGCTGAACCTGTCAGCTAGGATGTTGGCAATGTCTGTGGTATTTTGTCATTTTGGACTAATTCTGAGCATATCTGCGAATTACCACCCAGGTTCCTAACATAACTAAAGAAAGCCTTGTGATTATCCTTAGTGTCCTGTGCAATTTTTCTCTCAAAGCTGGCCTTAGACAATTTTATGAGTGCCCGTAGTTTTTTGCTAATACTGATCAGTGATGCCTTCCCTTTTTGGGATTTTGCTCTATCATTTAGTAGCTTCCTCCTTCTATTGTATAGTTTGTTTATGGCTGGGGTCCAGATCACATGATCCATGCATTCCTGAAGGTGTTCATAGAATGCTTTTATAAAGGATTCTGAAACAACATTGCAGGACAGACTCAGATAAATAAAGAAACACATCTAAATTAAGCTCAGCTATATTCCTGACTATATATACAAGAAATTACTGTACCACAGTTAACTTACTTGCATAGCAAAGCAAGTGTGGTGAATGGACCTTCTAGCTGATGTTGGGTCCAAGTCAGAATACAGAATACTCTGTATTTCTCAGAGACTCCACAGATTAATATCTCAAATATTACTGCTGGGTTAGCTTGCAGGATGACATCACTTCTTGTCATCTGACTTTAGTTCTCAAGCTAAATCCCCATTGTTAGAAACTGCTAGCCTTTAGCATCTACTTGTGAAAAATACATAGCCCTCAGATCTTTCCAGCTGCTGGAAGACATAAATCAATAAAACACTTACAAGAGAATGCAGAAGGCTCCCTAGTTTTAGACATCCTGTGTCTTTGCTGCATTGAAGCCATCTTTTATGGCACAGTTATAAAATAATTTAATTTCAACCATTTTTCTGAAATTTTGCAAGTTAACCTTCTATGTCCCAGTTTCCACTGTTAAAATATATACATTTACACATTTGCAATAGTATATATACAGTTCTGTTCTGTTCCAGTAGTGTACACTGTGGATACATCTTTAAGCTCAGTACTTTACAAACCCTTTCAACACAGACTTCTGTAGCAGCAGTTTGATATACAGACAACTTACTGTTCTAATACATTTGTAACACAACCATATGAATTGTGTTGATATTCACAAATGACATATGATTATTTACAAAATTCCAGCTAGCTGTGCTGGCAGTACCTCCTTTTTTCACAATAAATATGGATATATTGACAGAGATATAGATATTCACATATACATATGCATGTCTGGCATCTTGTTGAATATGGCACCCATCAAAATCGCAACTGATTGAAAAAAAAACAAGACAAAAGAACAAATCTTGTTTTTTGCAGGGTGCAGACCTCCCTGCTCTCCTCACTCCATACTAATTTACATCAACTCTGAGATCTCAGTATAGTGGAGAAAGGGCAAATTCCCCGAACCCCACTGTACCATGATCTCACACAGAATGACTACCAGCTCGTTTGATCAGCTGCTTTTCAATCAGTTGTGGTGGTGATTTTATATACACACACACACACACACACACACACACACACACACACACACACACACACACACACACACACACACACACATTTATATTTATATTTATGTACATGCACATATGTGTGTGTGTGTGTGTGTGTGTGTGTGTGTGTGTGTGTGCGGGTGTGTATGTGTGTGATAAAAGTCAAAGAAGTGGAAGCCTTAAGAAATGCTTAAACATGTAAATAAATGTATTTTGATGGGTGTTAAGCAGCAGACATTTGTGGATAAAAATCCCATTGTGTCTATATTAATTTTTTGAAAATGTATACATTTTGTTTGATATAGAAACCCGATGTGAAAACAGAATTTGTCATTGAAAAGCAGCTCTGTCTGAGATAATAAAGACTTAATACTTTGAAAAGACTAACATTTATCATTAAACTATTTAGAAAGCTCAGTGTCCTATAAACTTATATATTTCTGTATTGCAATGAAATAATGTCATTCTGAAAAGTACTTATGTAGATAAGTAATAAAGATCTAAAAAAATGCACACTTTATTTTACATATTTTGCATTTTATAGAATATTATTTATATTAAGAATCAATTGAAATACAACTGTATGTAATATTTTACTTTAAGAAAATAATGTTCACAAGATGCTTAATATTATTTAAAACAGCAAGTATCTGTTGGCCTTGTTTCCAGTATCCACATCAGGTATTTGTCTATCAGTCAGTGTTCTGTTTATGGCACACAGATGTGTACCTTAACTATTGCTGCCATCATTCTATTAACATTTGTGAGATTACAATGTCACTGCTTTTACTTCTGAATCAATACACCCCCATCACTGCCAAGAAAATGTGACAAATTCCACCTTCAACAATACTGAAGCTTCTATTAAAAAGAAAAAAAAACAGTGATCAAAGTAGTGCAGACAAGTTCCTCCAGAACTCCACAGAACTGTATTAGATGCCATTGTTATGTTTCTCTCCTGACTGACAGAAAAGTTAGAGAAAAAGGGTACCTGAACTCTGGAAGTAGGCAACTGTGATCCCATTACATTAAAGTGGTGGCAAGAATGCCTTCAGTGGATGTTCAGTCAAGCCACTCCTTAGCCCACTCTCCAGGCTACTTGAAAAATGTATTCATAAACAACACCTCACTTCTCTGCCTCAAACTAACATGTTGGTTATCTCATAGTATGATTTCAGACAGACCACAGCACATAACAGCTCTCCTGAACATTTTGAAATACCCAGGGTCCATCCTAAACTAAGGAAATTCTCTAAAGCTGTCTTGCTGGACTTATCTAAAGTCTTTGACAATACAAACCATAAAGTGCTTGATGCTGCAAATCTTAACTTACTTGTCAAAAGATCAAAAACACTGGGTATCTCAAGAAATTCGCAGGCAGGGGTAGAAACTGTCTGACAAACAGCCTTCCTAGTCCTGGAATAATACCTACTCTAATTCTGGGCATACCCCATTTGGAATATCAAAGGCTTGATTTATTTATTTATTTATTTAAATTTGTTGACCAGGAGTGTCCGACTGGACGTAGGTCCATTTTCAGCGGAGGCCCGGGGAGAAAAGCTCCACAGTTAAAATAAACAGACAGTAGTTACATTGGATTACATAGCGATTAACAATTTAACATAGCAATTACTTACAACATATTTACAGATGAAGAACATAGTACATCAGTAGACAACTAGAATCTTTATCTGTGAAGAACATAACAAACATTAACAAATGTTACAATGAGAAGTTCCTACTGTATAATAAGTACTGGGCTTATGAGCATCTGAGCTTGCTATAATTAAGGTAGTTAGTGGAGTGGAAAGCAAGGTAGTGGTTGGATGGGGTGGATGATATTAGAGTGGGAGTTGCAAGGGCATAGCCAGCATGTTTTTAGGTGCTCTTTTAGTAAAGTTTTGAAGTGGGTGCATGATGGTACAGAGGTAATTGTGGGTGGAAGGGAGTTCCATAATTTGGCTATGTTGCAAGAGAATAGTACTTCACCAGAAAAGTTATTGGCTTTAGTGATCTGCAATTGATTTTTGTTGTTGGATCTTAGTGGTCTGGTGGTGCGATAGGGTTGGAGTAGATTCTGGAGGGATGGGACATTTAGTGGATGGTTTACTAGTTTGTGGGTGAGTGAAAGTTGATACCACTGAAGGAGGTGAGGGAGTTCAAGCCAGCCCAGTTCAGCAAGTGAGAGACAGTGGTGACTATAGTAGGATGCCCCTGTGGCGAATTTGGCGATTTCGTTGTAGCAGGTCTCTAGCTTGTTTAGATCGCATTGCCTTAGGTTGGTATATATTGGAGAAGCATAAAGTAGGGTGGAGATAAGGTGGGAATTTACTATTGAAATCTTTGCTGCTTTGGTGAGAAATTGATTATTTCTGTATAACGCTCCTAGTTTTTTGTGGACTTTTTTTATGGTCATGGGTATGTGAATGTCTGATTTTAGTTTATTGTCTATTTCCACTCCTAGCAATTTGGTGTGTTCAGTTGGGTATATAGTGGTGTTGTCTTTTGCTGTGATGTTAAAGTGAGAGTTGTTTTGAGTATGTTTGGTGAGTTGGAAGATGAGTAGTTTAGTTTTGTTTGGGTTGAGTATTAATTGGGCATCTGATAACCAAGTTTCAACAGAGGAAAAGGCTTCCTGTGTGACTTTTTGCAGTTTGGGTAGGGACTGGGCTGAGCAGATGATGGTTGAGTCATCTGTGTATTGTATGAGTGTGCCATGTTTGGTGGCAGAGGCTAGATTATTGGTGTAAACAGAGAAGAGTAGGGGTCCAAGGATGGATCCTTGGGGAACCCCTATGGAGACAGGTAGTTGGGGAGATATGTCATTCTGCTATACAACGGATTGTTGGCGGTCAGACAGGTAACTCTGAAACCAGTTGGTGACTGATTGCGAGAAGGATAGGTTATTGAGGACAGAGATAAGTTGTTTGTGTGGGACCATGTCAAATGCTTTAGATAGGTCTAGGAAAGTAGCAGAGGAGAGATAGCCATTGTTTTTATGCTGAAGGATAGTGTTAGTAAAGGAGAGTAAGGCAGTGGTGGTGCTATGGTTTGGTCGGAAACCATGCTGAGTACTGGAAAGGATATTTAGTATGTTATCTTATATATATATCTTATATAGTATCTTAGTATATTGATACTTAGTGCCTGCTTTTTGTAGTATTTACAAATGATATGGAACAGAAACAATATGGCAATTCCAGAACTACACTATATACCCAATGACTTAACACTACTATTTTTTGCCCAAAGTCAGAAATGTTACAGACCAACAAAAAATAGAATTTAATATCCTAGAAACATGGCTGTATAATTCAGGCCTTCCTCCAAATGTCATTAAAACCAAGGTCATGTTTTTAGGCCTATCAGATGCTTACTACTACACAACTTGTCCTGTGAAAAAATCAGAAACTATAAACTACTTACTTACAAAGTGTCTCTTACAAGTCGCAGCTACCTCCTGCAGTGACCCTGCTAATCTACTACTACTATCCATGAAATTTTCAAGGCAAAAGGGGGAAACGGGCTTGGATTGGCAGGTCTTTCTTCCATATGACACATCCACTACTCACACCTACAGCCAAGTTGGAATCCTTCATGTAAACTACTGCCTTCTCCATAATTCTCAGACTAACATTAGACTCCCAACAAAAAAACTGAGCAACATCTGAAATGCCTACTCAAAGAAAGAAATTAGAAACGCATTGTACTCTGTCAAACTGAACAGTATTAATTTAACCTCTAGTCGGGATCACAACCACCAAAACATTCTATCTCCCCAGCTTGTTATATATCCTTCAGTCTTTACAACTCTTCCCATTTCCCTATGACAGAAACACAAAATAAGTTACAACAACAGAGCTAGCTTTGCAGCAGGCTACCCATTCACAAGTCATCACTGCCTTCTGTCAAAAACTCTCAAATGGCTTAAATTCAAATAAAGTATGAGAGAGATAGAGTATTGTGCTTGAGGATACAGCACAGTCTGGAACAGTCAGATAGCTGAATATTCTGGTTAAGAAATGTAAATAAATAATGAATAAATAATTGTGACATGGAAACAAACAAGAATTCTTCACACAAGCAAGATCTGTGATTCTTGTTCAGACAACACAGGTTTCACAGATAAAACGTTAGAACTGTACAGCTTGACAAGGGCATATGATGTAAGAAAGTTGTGATGGTAGAAAACTGGAGAAGGAAAAGCAAATGTTGCAGATATAATATGTGTCAACATAGTCAATAGCCTAGAGATGGTGTCAAGAAAATCATATCACTTATGAGAAGATATATATCAACAGGTAAAGTAATTATTAAATGACTAGCACAAATGCCCAAACTTAAAAAAAAAAACTTTAATTAAAACAAATGTATTTTGGTGTCTTGGCTTGCACTTTCAAAGGAAAGTTGCATTCATACTACCGAAGTATTTAAATAAGTTAAAACTGATTGCAAACAATAGACAAAAAGAAAACTGATCACAAGCAATAGACAAAAAGTTAATTAAACTCTTCCGATTACATTTAATATTTTGGTCATGTAGCTGAACAGTTCTGAATTTCGTATAAACAAGGCTTCTTCATACAAAACATATCTTTCATACTATTTTCTTCTTTAATATTAACAATAACCCGATGTAAAATAGTAGCCTTGAGGAGCACTTGCCATTATGTATTTGATAAAATGCACTGCAAGACGACTCACCTCTGCACATCTTTATATAATCCTGAAATGTTTCTACAGCCTTTTTTAAACTCCTCCTAGTTTCCCCAATATAAGGAAGGCCACAGAGTAATAAAATGGTATACATCCTTCCTTCAGTATTGTGTATTTACCTGTAAAATCACATCTTTTATGATGGATTTTAATAAACTGTTTATTAATACATCGACAAACATATATTCCACTTGAGTACGTATATTATCACTACTGAGAATGTAAATGGATCAAGATAGAAGGGAGCTCTTGGGGAAAACATTTTATGCTATATGGGATGTTAAGCAGACTAAAAACAGAAGCAATATTTGAACTGTTAGAAAATCCACTCAAGGAATGTGTTAACTCTTCTAGCAAAATTGTGCTCAGCTTGAAGTTTGTCAAGATACCAGCTGTTAGAGTTGCCAGCTTACTAAGCTTGGGCTTAAATCAGTGTTACAATATAACAGTGTTAGAAAAAGAAAAGCTTTGAGCTTAAGTAGAAGTTACAGATCACACATTTTTCATTTGAAATTAAAGTCACCAACTAAACTGTCTGACTTAAATTTAAACTCATCCATGGGCTTGGCAGATCATAAACATTTTTATAGCATTCCACATCCTTGCTCCCTTTCTGTGTTCATGTATCATAACTGTAATTTCTGGAGCTGTGACAATTTAAGTATGATTACTGGAAAATATATTCTAACTCAGAAATGTCTATATCGTGGCATATTTCCTCTTCTTTGAGGTATAATGATCAATGAGTTATTGTATATATATATATATATATATATATATATATATATATATATATATATATATATATACACACATATATATATATATATATATATATATTTATATATATATATATATATATATGTATATATATATATATATATATACATTATTTACTTATTGCATTTGTTAACCAGGAAGGTCCACTGGGCCTAGGTGAGCCCATTTTCAGTGGAGGCCCGGGGAGAACTGCTTCACATATAATTAGCAAGGTGATACAAGTACTAATACATACAGAGTAGCAGATTTTATACAGTAACAATATGGACATAGTTTAACAAGTCAAGTACAAAATACAAATACATGCCAGAGCTAGTATTATACAGTAACAAGCTAGGACATAGTATGAGCAAAAGGTTTAGATTATATATATATATATATATATATATATATATATATATATTTATACTACCCAATTACTGCAAAGCAGCAAAAAGTTCAGATTAATTATATACATATTACCCAATTACATTATGCAAGTAATTAGCTTTGTTAGAGGACTTTAATCAAGAGAAAGTCAGCATAGAGATTACAGACTGCTAAGGGCATAAACACATGTGATGATAGTTTTTAGCGATTAACTGTTAGAGATTTGAGGTGCAAGTAGAGGAAGTCGTCAAGACAGAGTGATGGCTGTGGTGGTTAGCAATGGAGGTGAGAGGTAGACAGAAGAAAATGAAAGATAGCCTGTAGTGATACACATATATATATATATATATATATATATATATATATATATATATATATATATATATATATATATATATATATATATAGTGGGGTGTGCAGATACAGTGGTGTTTGCACTCTGTAAAATACAAACAGTTTTAATATATAACATAAACTATCAAGGTTGTCTATTACATGTATAAAATCGAACTTAGGTTTTGCATTTACAAGGCTCACATTATTGCGCCTCAAACTTCCACATTGCAAACACTGCAAGGCAAGGAAAACTAATGTCAATATCTGTATGTAGTCATTCAAAATTAAGGAGCTTGTCATTATTTCTAGTCTCTGATCAATTTTGCTTTAAGGCAGTGCAAAGAAAGGTAATGCTAGTAGCACTATTTTATAACTATTGTGTAAAATTTCCATAAAATGTCACTAATGAAGTGAGTATGACTACAAATAGACTAACATTCTAACCTGGCCAGCGTAATTAATATATTCGCAAGAATAAATTTGCTTAACAAAACATCTCTAGCTGTAAGCTCAGCAGATCTGCAGTAGAATAAACAAAGAACCCAAGCATACTACATTTGGAGCAACTACAAAATAATAATAATTCCATATTTAGTATGGAAATACGATTTTTTAATCGAAGTCAAGCTCTTTCATTCAACCAGTAAAACAAGGATTTCATCAGTACTAAAACACATAGGTGAATTTTTTTAAAATAAGAAATGAAACAGCCACATGATCATTTACATCTACATTCAGACATAATAAATTAATCAACCTGTAGTTCATAAAATGTCATATCCAATAAAATATAGAAATTAAATCATGTGTGTGTGTGTGTGTGTGTGTGTGTGTGTGTGTGTGTGTGTGTGTGTGTGTGTGTGTGTGTGTGTCTGTTCCGCTAGGCTAGTAGCCTCTTTTCAGGGGAGACCTGAGCTTGTATTTCTACTTTGGGGGAAATTTGGTCTAGGTATTGGGAACTTTCCCCACTCTTTTTGATAGGGGCCATGTTATCTTTTGCATCCATCTTAGATACCACCAACACAAGCAGATGGGATCTCAGTTTTTAATGGATCGTCTGAAGGATGACACACTCAGGAATGCAGCACCCTCCCCCAGTGCTGCACTGCAGTGTCAGCAATCCAGTCACATGGAGTGGGAATAGAACCCACAGCATTATGGTCTTCCAGCACTAAAGGACAGTGTATTTCCTGTTGTGCAGCTGACCCTACTATAGGATTCAGATGTTCAATATATACTTAAAATATATTTAAAGCATAGCTACATGTGGTTTTACAATGCTTTTTATTGATACATTTTCATTAAGATTTATACATTCTGAAACCAGATGCATCTAAACTTTAAAGATACTTACTTCACTGCCTCTGTCCATTGCTGGGTCTGTCACCAGTTTCTTCCACTCCAGAAATGACTCCCACTCAGGGCTAGGGTTGGCATGAAATAGGGGAAGCACTGATGAGATAATGTGGAATTGTCTGACCATGGACAGCATCCCTCACTTCTTCAGGGGATGCTGCCACTAAATATCTCTGCCCTTTTTCCTGCAGCATGAACAGTTATCTCTCTAGTCTCCATCAGGAATATTACACTTCCTTGTGTACCTCAAAGTGTGTACAAACCCAGTCCACTGGAGAGGCAAAAGGGTTATGTTTATGCCCCTTCATCTCCTCCACCTCTCTGCCTTGCTCCTCCAGCC
Source organism: Protopterus annectens (assembly GCF_019279795.1). Lineage (NCBI taxonomy): Eukaryota > Metazoa > Chordata > Ceratodontiformes > Protopteridae > Protopterus > Protopterus annectens. Next base: position 563,133,396 of record NC_056727.1, read on the forward strand.
CTGGGGCTATTACTCAAGCCCTGGTCACTGAGTCACCCAATGGATAGCCACCTGACTCACAGACAGGGCTCAAAAGTTAAAATTGAGGATTCCACCCCTACAAAGAGGCCAGTGACAAGCAGAGTCCCTTAGGGATCAGTCCTGGGATCAGTCTTTGGCACTTAATTCTCTGAAGTCAAGTCCAATGTCAATGGTCCCTGGCTGACTAAATTTGCTGATGACTGCAAATTAGGATCTGTCATTGAATCACCCATAAACATAAATGTTCTCCAGGAAGGGCTGATACAGACAAGCAACTGGTGTCAGAGCCATGGACTAAAATTAATGCCAAGAAATGTATAATAGTGTCCTTCAGGAAGTCATCCGCCCTTGGTAACTATCATATTGACAACGTACCCCGAAGAGTTGACCCAGCAGTCAGGGACTTGCAGACACACATACACAGTAATCTGGCCTTTGACCATCACATGTCTATGGCAGTGAGGAAATCATTCTATATTGTGCAACTTATAAACAAAGGTATGGCATCGAGGTCTGAGGAAGTCATTGTTCCACTGTATTCGGCATTTATTAGACTTACAGTTACGTACAGTTCCCCATTTGGTATGTACCTAACCAGGCATATCCAACAATTGGAATGTCTACAGAGGTTCCTCACTAAAAGAATACATGGCATAAGTCACATGTCCTATGCAGACCATCTCAAAGCCCTATCCTTATATACTGTCTCCTATTGACTATTGGGAGGAGATCTATGCCTGGCATATAAGGCATTGCCAGACCCCACTCTGATGGACCTTCTGCATATATGCATGTGATAATGTGAGGTATTGCCAGCTATGTCAGGAGAAGTAGGGCAGTGGATGTGTAATGTATGCCAGCATAACTAACTGAAGCTTTGTAAAGAATTATATGTCATTTCTATATAAATCTGATTTGTACAGGTGCTTTTGTGGGGAGGATATTAACTTTGAAAAACAGTTTGAAATTAAATTACCTGGATGCCATAAGGATTTCTGTCTTCGATCACTGATTGTTTTCCCTGGTCTCCTTGCCTTCTTGGCTCTTCCCGCTCCGTTCGCCCTGCGGGCTCACTCCGCTCCCCTACCCTACCCTGCCCCCAATTTCCACCCGCCCCCAGAGGTCCTACCTTTATTCTCACTTCCATTTAACCCCTTCCACTCCCCCAGCCTATCCTTCCAAAACTCTCACACACCTCTCCCCCAATACACCTGACTCTCATTACCACTCCCCACTCCTAGCTACTATCACTCTACTCTCATCTCCATATATCTTAACTGTCTCCAACTAACATGCCCTCCCCTCTACCTAAACTCCTTATCCTCTTATTACCTTTCCTTCTTCTTACTCTAAATCATGTAACCTCCTATACTGAATCACAACTACACCCTTCCGCTTTTCATCCTCACAACATCCTCTCATCTCACTTCCACAATATCTCACCCTCTTTAATTCCCTCCCAGCCTATCCTTCTCCTAAAATTAAAACTTTTCCCAAACTCTACTAATGTCGACAAACTTACACCTAAACTCTTCCATACTCCTTTTACCAAATCCAAACCTTATAAACATACTCTCCACCCATCTCTCCTTAACCTTGCCGGTGATATCCACCCCAATCCCGGGCCCAACTTCTCTCCAACTAACCACCCCAACCCAAACAACAAATCCCCAAATAAAAACCTCAAATTCCTCACCATCAACGCCCAAAGAATACTAAACAAATTAACCTTCTTCCATGCCTGGCTTAACAATAACCTACCAGACATAATAACCGTCTCTGAAACCTGGCTAAAACCTCATATAACTGACTCTGAATTCCTTCCCCCTGGATTTCACTCTCTCCGATCCAACCGCCAAGTAGAAGAGGTGGTGGGGTAGCTTTAATCTACGCCAACCACTTATCCATTACTCCATACCCTAACTTCATCCCTTCTTTCTCCAATGCTGAACTTGTAATTGGCCTTCTAAAATTAAACACTCACAAAAATATCTGCATCATCTCCCTATACATTTCTCCAGGTAACAACATCAACACCCTAGAGGACATCCTCTCCTGGACCTCCTCCAATATTAAGCTAGAAACCTACATCCTAGGAGATGTAAATATCGACTGGGGAAAAATCAACAACCCTAATCCCACCTCATCTATCAACCTATTCTCCTTCACTCAACTTACCAACACCATTACCAGGCCTAACAAAACTAACCCCCCTGGCTCCATACTTGACTGGATCTTAGTATCTCATAGTAACAAAATCAAAGAATCTGTAGTCCTTCCCGTCTCCTTAGGAGACCACCTCCCTGCCTATACTATTCGAACTGCTCCCACTTCCTCACACTCTCACCAATACATCCACACTCGTAATTTATCTAACTTCAACCCTCCTACTTTCTCTGATTCCCTTAAACAAACTAACTGGAACCCCCTAAAAATCCTATCTTTAGACAAAGCCGTTGAATACTTCAATCCATCATTCTTATCAGTCCTTAACTCCATTGCCCCAATAAGAACTAAAAGAGTTAAAACAAAGATCACTCCATGGCTCACCAAAGACACAAAAAACATTATGCTCCAAAGGGATAAAACCTGGAAAGTCTACCTCCGCCACAAACAACCAGCAACATTACTAAAATATAAACAGCTGAGAAACCTAGCCAAAAAAACAAGTGATTAGAGACAAAAAGTCTTACTACATCAAACTACAGGAAAATCATGCAAAAAAACCCCAAACACTTCTGGAATTCTATTAATTCCCTCCTTATGCCAGGAACAAAACATAACCCCTGTCTTGACACCAGCAAATCTGACTCAGAAATTGCCTCACTATTTAATTCCTTCTTCACCTCCTCTATTGCTGAGCTTACTAAAACCTTCACAAATAATAACCATCCTCCCATCCCTGCCCAATCCTCCCCTCCCTCCCCCCACCCTAAATTTGAACTTAAAACTATCTCCACCAAGGCAATAAGGAAACTTCTTTTCAAACTAAAGTCTTGCTCAAATGCCCCCGACTGTATTCCATCTTCCTTCTTAAAAATAGCCTCAGATGCTATTGCTCTACCTATCAGCATCTTGATCAATAGATCACTGCTTGAATCATATATACCCATACTATGGCGCTCTGCATATATTTTTCCTTTGCACAAGGGTGGCAAGAACTGTAACGTCTCCAATTTCCACCCTATAGCCATCTTCTCCCCTATCTCCAGAATTCTTGAAAAATGCATCCATCTACAGCTCTTACCATTCCTGACCAAATACCAGCTTCTCTCCCCCACCCAACATGGCTTCCGACCAGGACATAGTACTAACTCTGCCCTTCTCTCCTTCTTACATTCTGTCATCTCATCCCATGACTCTGGTAATTTGGTTTCCTCTGTCCTACTGGACTTATCCAAAGCTTTTGATACCATCTCTCATACCCATCTTCTAAACCATCTCTCTAATCTTAACCTTTCCCAAAACCCTCTCATAGTTCTCTAGCTATCTTTCTAATAGGTCCCAAGCTGTGAAATGGGGCCAAGCCACCTCTACTTTCCTTCCTACTCCTACCGGAGTACCCCAAGGCTCTATACTTGGCCCTTTGCTATTCAATATATTTATCAATGACTTCCATAAAGCCATTCCTAACACCAAAATCGTACAATACGCTGATGATTCCACTTTGATTTGCAGCGCCACTAACCTAGCAGAACTCCAATCTCTGACTCAAAAGGCCTTCTTAACCACTGAAAACTGGATGCTCCAAAATCACCTCTCTCTTAATGCCAATAAAACTAAGATCCTTCTATTCTCCCCCTCTAAATCCTTCACTCTTGATGAAAACTCTCTCCAAATCACCAGCATTAACAATTCCCCTACTGAGATCGTTTCATCAGCCAAACTTCTTGGTGTCACAATTGACAATCAACTAAAATTTAACTCTCATATCCAACAAAACATCAAAAAAACTCACATAAAACTGGGCCTACTTTATAGAAACAACCACTTCCTCTCTCCTTCCTTCAGACTAACTCTTGCCTCCACCTATCTCCTTCCCACTCTAATGTATGGTACTCCTCTGCCCACTAACTTATCTTCCACACTTACTTCCAAACTGGAGGTATGCTACAACAAAATCTGCAAATTTGCCACCAGTGCAAAATCCTCCTCTCACCATTGCACTTCTCTTCACACTATAAACTGGCTTGAACTCCCTAACCTACTAGACTTTCACAAATTAACCATAGTCCACAAATTATTGTTCCAACCATCTAACTGCCCTGCACTATCCAATATTTTACAACCATACCCCCCCCCCCCAGACCCCTTAGATCTTCTCACCAAAACCTGATCTCCATTTAAAAACCCAAACACCCGGCTGGGCAGCTCTTATTAACCTTTACCCTAGCAAAAAATGGAATGCTCTACCCTCCTACCTGAGAACCTGTAACAACCTTAATAACTTCAAATCTCAACTTCATTCCTACCTCTACCTAAATTGGAAATGCAACTGTACCTTTCCACCCATTCCTCTCAAACTATCCTCCTCTTTCTCTCCTGGCTAACCATCTTACCTTACTAACCACACTCTCAATTGCAAATTCGTAATCTTAACTAAATATAAAATCTAGCTATTCTGTTATTCTCTTATTTGCCTTATGAACTGAATGCAATTGTACTGAATGTTTATTTCTTTCTTGATGACAAAATTCAATGTCAGTAATCTAAGCTATCTTTGTAAATTGTTTATGTTAAAATCTTTGTTTTGCGGAGCTTTTCTCCCCGGGCCTCCACTGAAAATGGGCCCCACAGCCCAGTGGACCTCCCCGATTATCAAACTGGAATAAATAAATAAATAATAAATAAATAAATGTATTTGTAAAGTTGCTTGTGTTAAAAAAAAATGTACCAACAGTGGGTCCTCCTGGACAGAAAAAGAAATGCACCTGTATGTTCTGACTGTATTGTAACTGATTAAATGTATATGTTTTAACAGAGGATATTAACTTTGAAAAACAGTTTGAAATTAAATTACCTGGTACGCCATAAGGATTGTATCTTACAGTTCTGACTGCAGCCATAGATGAAATGTCTGTGAAAACAAGGGCTAGGAATCTTTATTGTATTGTCTTTAGCAGTGAACTAATTGCATTGTGCCTGGTCCTTTAGAGAATATTTTAACCTTTGAAAGTATTTATATCTATTTGGTGAGTCTGTGGCCACTCCTGAAAGCCTTAGTGCATTGGCAAACACTATAATTTGCATTAATATTAATTTCACTCAGTATAATTGGGTACCCTTGTAAGAGCCTTAGAGTAGCTGGCTTTGGAGTGTCTGGTGGCAATGTAGCTACCTTATAGTCTGGGCAGAAGGGGGCATAGCTAGAAAATCGGTGGCATCCTTTCCTATATGTGTGTGTGTGTGTGTGTGTGTGTGTGTGTGTGTGTGTGTGTGTGTGTGTGTGTGTGTCTGCAAATAAAATCTCCAAGAGTGTGTGTGTCAGCTGCTTAGAGCAGGGACACTAAGCACTGGTTTCATAGAGAAGATGCTGGAGGATTTTGCTTGCACACTTGGCTGAGGACTCAAATCTACAGTTGTGCCAGTGAGGAATCTTAGTGAGGGTCTGGAGAGAGAGAGAGAGAGAGAGAGAGAGAGAGAGAGAGAGAGAGAGAGAGAGAGAGGACCAAGTCCCCAGACTGAGTGTGTTCCCTGTGTGCTCTTAAGGGACATTGTGCTTGATGCAGACAGCTGCTTCTGGAAATACTGTGTGTGTATTTATTTTTGTTTCAAGTGAATGCCCCTTTCCAGTGTTAGTGGTGAGGATTCAGGCTCCTTGATTACTGGCCCAGAGAAGGGACATCACACTTCAGAACAAACATCACCAGAATGACCTGTTCTAAACACTTAAAACTTGGCTGTGATATACATAGGACATGCTGGAGATGTGCATTTATCCCAGAGGCTACCCTTCTCTGGAACATGCTCCCCAGCCATGTGATGCAGAGTTCCTCCCTCACCCAATTCAAGTGTAAATTGGACAAATGGATTAGGAACAGGAAATTCATCCCTGGTTTGGCACCTATGGTTCTAATGGACATAAGCAGCCTGTAAATGGTTAATTTCCCATGACCCTTCTTGTAAATGCTTCACCTTCCAACCCCCTGCTTACACTTATCAAGTGTATCAGAACATGTCAGAGATTTGGGATGCATGGCTAGGCTTAAAAAGGTCCCTGTGGTCGTTAGTCTAGTAAACACCTATGAACCTATGAGTCATGGTAAGGGCTCAATCCCTCTGTGTCTCAGAGGCAGACATCTATTAAATTGTTTTGTACTTGTTTTATTATTAATATGTACATATTTTTATATTTTTGATGTACAGTAGTTTCTCTACCTAATGTCTCAAAGTTTCTGTAGGGATTTATAATTGCTGTTGTAGGGAATGTTTTACATCCAAAATGTAACTTATGTAGGTATTTAATGTCTACACACACAGACACACACACACACACACACACACACACACACACACACACACACACACACACACACACACACACACACACACACACACACACACACACACACACACACATACACACACACACACACACACACACATACACACAGAGCAACTTATATATATATATATATATATATATATATATATATATATATATATATTTAAGCTCTCTCTATATATATATATATATATATATATGTGTGTGTGTGTGTATATATATATATATATATATGCACACATATACATATAAGTTTTATATATATATATATATATAAACACACACACACACACACACACACACACACATATATATATATATATACAGACAAATGTAGAAATAGAGAGAGAGGCAGTCAGATTATATACTCAGATGCACAGATAGACACACAGGCGCACAAGTACATAGGCACACTTATCATCAGACAGAGTGATTAAATGTACATGTTTTAACAGAGGATACTAACTCTGAAAAAGAGTTTGAAATTAAATTACCTGGTAGGCCATAAAGATTGTATCTTACAGTTCTGATTACAGCCAGAGATGAAATGTCTGTGAAAACAAGGGCTAGGAATCCTTATTGTATTGTCTTTAGCAGTGAACTAATTGCTACTCTAAAAGGGTGGAAGCTTGAAATTGCTTTATGATTTCTAGAAGTTGCAATTGATCCTAGCAAAGCTCTAGGTGTGTAAGGTAACACGTGTGCTAAATTCTGGTAGGCTACAGTAAAGGGGGGTAGGATGGGAACCAGAAGTCAGATGACCGGATGTATGTGATGTCATTCTGTAATCCATCACTGAAGTGATGTTTTAGTACTAGATGAGACAGAAGACTCAGAGCATTCTGTTTTTGAAACCTGACATAGAAGGATCCGTCACTCACTACATGTTGTCTTCATAGGTTCATAGGTTCATACTAGGCTATCTGCCCGAGGGCATTTACAAGCCTAGCCCATCGTTTTGTGGCTTACGCCACCCCTTTAGTATGGGGAACTATACCCATTATTTTGCTGTGCCTCTGTCGAGCAGTGACACTGAGGTAATCCCTGGGGTATATCTGCGATCTCCCATCCATTGGTCAAGATTTCTCTTGAACAAGGCCAGCGAGGTGCTCTGCCTCACATGTACTGGGATTTTGTTCCACAGCATAGGGAGTCTTTGGGTGATGAATCTATCCCTCCAGCACGTCCTATTAATAGCCGTATCGAGGTTTAAGTCTCCGCCTTGTGGCTCTGATGGATCTAGATTTTTGAGGTGAAGCATATTCATCAAATCTGGGTTTGACATGGCCTTGTATGTTAGGCAAAGGTCACCTCTGAGCAAGCGGTGGCGACTGAATAGAGCTGGAGTTCTTTCAGTCGGGCAGCATAGGACAGATTTTGAGACCCTTTATCCTTTTGGTGAGGAACTTTTGTGGCCTCTCCAGCTGCTGCAAGTGTCGGGTCAGATACATCCCGAATGGGGCATTGTACTCAATCATTGGTCTGATGAGTGATGAGTAAAGGGAAACTATGACCTCCCTTGATCTAGATGAGAATCCCTTCATGATAAGGTGGGCAATGTAGAAGGTCTTCCTAACTACTTTAGCTACATGGGTGTCGAATGACAGACTACTATCAACCTGGGTCCCCAGGTCCCTGATAACTTCTTCTGTGCTCAGTGGATTGCCACCTATTTGGTAGCTAGGGGTAACCTTGTTTTTCCCAAAGGGTATGACTATGCATTTTTGGCATTTAACTTCAGGCCGTGGCTCTGGCACCAGTTATCCATTTCTGTGAGACCCTTCTGAAGGATATCTGTGTCAGATGTGTTTTCTACTATGGTGCCCAGTTTGCAGTCATCTGCAAACTTTGTCAGCCATAACCCTCCTGTGTTTGCTTGTACTTCGGAAAAGTAGATGCCAAACAAGAGTGGGCCCAGGACTGAGCCCTGTGGGACACCACTTGTGACAGGCTTTGAGTCTGACATGGCGCCAGCAACTCTGACCCTGTGGGTTCTGTCACTCAGCCAGTTTGCAACCCATCTTGTGATGTATGGGTTAACATTTAAGCTGATGAGTTTTTCAATGATACCCGAGTGGGGTATTGTATCGAAGGCCTTAGCCAGATCGAGGTAGGCTGTATGGACTGCCTTTCCCTCGCCAATGGCTTTGGTGACTGTTTCAAGAAGTCTACCATGTTTAAAAGGCATGATCTGCCTTTGACAAAGCCAAACTGGGTTGGATCCAAAGTCTGCAAATTCCCTATGTCTTTATTTATGAGGTCCATTATGATCCTCTCCATGGCTTTGCAGATAAGGCTTGTCAAGCTAATGGGCGGTAATTTCCAGGGTCGGTGGAGGCACCGCCTTTGTGAAGTGGGACCACAGTTGCAGTGCGCCACTCCTGGAGTGCGTATCCAGAGGTAAGACTTTGATTAAACAGCTGTCCTAGCTGTGGGTTTATTCCTCATTGAGTTAAGTGGAGCACACAGCCGGGGACACCATCAGGTCCCATGGATGCTGTGTTTTGCTTTGGAGAGAGCAGTTCTCACTTGGGCGCTGGAGATGTTTGGGGGGCTGCAATCGTTTGGTATAGATATCTCTCCTTTTGGGGGGGAGAGGTTTGCACTGAACCTGTCAGCCAGTATGTTGGCAATGTCTGTAGGATCAGTAATCTTCACATCATTTTGAACTAGTTCTGAGCATATCTGGGAGTTTCCTCCTAGGTTTCTAACATAGCTAAAGAAGGCCTTATGATTGTCTTTTGAATCTTTAGCTATTTTTCTCTCAAAATTTGCTTTGGATGATTTTATGAGAGCTCTTAGTTTTTTACTTATAGTGATCAAGGGTGTCTTACCTTTTAAGGATTTTGCTCTATCTTGTAGTAGCTTCCTCCTTTTATTGTAGAGTTTGTTTATGGCTGGGGTCCACCAGACTGGACGCTTGCCTTTGGTACTAAGAGTCTTTGTTTTGTTTGGGATTGCCTTATCCATGCAGTCCTGCAGGTGCTGGTAGAAGGTGTTTGTAAGTGATTCAGCGGCTTGAGTACTGTTTTCCGCCCTCGGGGCCTTAAAGGAGACCACACTAGTCTTTAGAAGTGTGAAGTCGGCTTTTGAGAAGTTCTTTACTGTGGTCTTTTTTATTTCAGGTGAGGGTGGGATGAGGACCTCCAGCGAGATGAGTTTGTGATCTGATCTCACCAGTGAGGAAGATACTTCTGGTGTTGAACATTGTGCTCCCATGTTCGTGATGATGAGATCAAGTATGTTATCTCCTCTTGTGGGGATGGTGACTAGTTGTTCCATGGCATTTGAGTTTATGAATTCCAGGAACTTTTGGGCTAGGGTGTTTGGGCTTGAGTAGTGTTCCCAGTCTATATTAGGGTAATTGAAGTCACCTAGTATGATGGTGTTTGGTGATACATTTATCCCCTCTAGTGTTTTCAGGAAGGCCATGTGAGGTTCCTGAGTTTGTGAGGGTGGCCTGTAACATGCTACAATTTGCAGAGCAGTCTTGCCTATGGTTAATTGCACCTGGATGGTCTCTGATGCATCGTGCGTTGCCACCAGTCTTGAGGTGTGGGTGTCCTTGATGAATATGGATACCCCCTCCTTTCTTGGTATTGTCCGGATTTGGGGCCGGAACGCATGATATGAGGTAAAACCTGATAGCGCTGGGGTGCTCTCAGGAGCCTTGAACCAGGTTTCTGTCACAGCACATACATCGATGTTCTCCATACTGAGAAGGGCCTCGAGTGCGTGCATTTTGAGATTTAGACTTCTGGCATTGAGCAGCATTACCCTTAGTTTTTTTCCTTTTGTGTTCTAGGGTGGTAGGTTTAGAATTTGAGCCTTGCCTAAAAAAGGCACTATGGGGGTGGCAAGAGCCTTTGCCAATATCCGGAATCCCAGGGGTGACAGGTGCAAGCCGTCCCTTGCAAAGCAGCATGGCTTGTCCAGCATGTCATCCCAGGCAGACAGATACTGGATCCCCTTTGAATGACACCAGTGTTTAAGCCAATTGTTAAAGCTGATCATCTTATCTCTGTATTGTGGCATCACTCTTGGTGAAGGTAGGATACTGCTCAAGGTCAGGGTCATACCTGCCTGGGCTACATAATCAGAGAGCTCCTCAATGTCTCTTTTCATGTAGTCCAAGGAGGTACGTCTCAGGTCGTTTACACCAGCGTGGACAATGACTGAGTCATATTTGTACTTGCTGTTGAGAGACCTGAGTGCTTGCATTATGTGGCGGATTCTAGCGCCCTTGCACTAGTAAGTGACCAGGGAATAGTAATTCTTTAGATCAGTCAGGAAAATATAGTGAGGTTAGTTAAGTACTGTCTTTTTGTATCTGTGTTATTTTAATATTTTCTGTGATTGAAACTCTGGTGTTTACTGTAAATAGATATTCTGTATATTCATGTTCTTTTATTATTTATTATTATATATATTTAAACTTTTCATTGTGCCTGGTCCTTTAGAGAATATTTTAACATTTGAGATTATTTATATCTATTTGGTGGGTCTGTGGCCACTCCTGAAAACCTTACTGCATTGGCAAATGCTATCATTTGCATTAATATTAATTTCACTCAGTATAATTGGGTAACCTTGTAAGAGCCTTAGAGTAGCAAGTGTCTGGTGGCAATGTAACTACCTTATAGTCTGGGCAGTAGGGGGAATAGCTAGTAAATCTGTGGCATCCTTTCCTATGTGTGTGTGTGTGTGTGTGTGTGTGTGTGTGTGTGTGTGTGTGTGTGTGTGTGGGTGTGAGTGTGTGTGTGTGTGTGTGTGTGTGTGTGTGTGTGTGTGTGTGTGTGTGTGTGTGTGTGTGTGTGTGCGCGTGTGTCTGCAAATAAAATCTCCAAGAGCATGTGTGAGCAGGGACACTAAGCACTGGTTTCACAGAGAAGATGCTGGAGGATTTTGCTTGCACACTTGGCTGAGAACTCATATCTACAGTTGTGCCGGTGAGGAGTCTTAGTGGGGGCCTGGAGAGAGAAAGAGAGAGAGGACCAAGTCTCCAGACTGAGTGTGTTCTCTGTGTGCTCTTAAGGGAAATTGTGCTTGATGCAGACAGCTGCTTCTGGAAATATTGTGTGTATTTATTTTTGTTTCAAGTGAATGTTCCTCTCCAGTGTTAGTGGTGAGGATTCAGGCTCCTTAATTACTGGCCTAGAGAGGGGACATCCCACTTCAGAACAAACATCACCAGAATTATCTGTTCTAAACACTTAAAACTTGGCTGTGATATACGTAGGACATGCTGGAGATATGCGTTTATCCCAGAGGCTACACTTCTCTGGAACATGCTCCGCATCCATGTGTTGCAGAGTTCCTCCTTCATCCAATTCAAGTGTAAATTGGACAAATGGATTAGGAACAGGACATTCATCCCTGGTTTGGCCCCTATGTTTCTAATGGACATAAGCAATCTGTAAATGGTTCACCTCCCAGGACCCTTCTTGTAAATGCTTCACCTTCCAACCCCCTGCTTACACTTATCAAGGGTATCAGAACTTGTCAGAGATTTGGGATGCATGGCTAGGCTTAAAAAGGTCCCTGTGGTCGTTAGTCTAGTAAACACCTATGAACCTATGAATCATGGTAAGGGCTCAATCCCTCTGTGTCTCAGAGGCAGACATCTATTAAATTGTTTTGTACTTGTTTTATTATTAATATGTACATATTTTTATATTTTTGATGTACAGTAGTTTCTCTACCTAATGTCTCAAAGTTTCTGTAGGGATTTATAATTGCTGTTGGAGGGAAAGTTTTACATCCAAAATATAATTTATGTAAATATTTAATGTCTACACACACACACACACACACACACACACACACACACACACACACACACACACACACAGAGCATCTTATATATATATATATATATATATATATATATATATATATATATATATATATATATATATATGTGTGTGTGTGTGTGTGTGTGCATGCATATGTATATAAGCTATATATATATATATATATATATATATATATATATATATATATATATATATATATATATATATATATATATATATATATGCACATATACATATAAGTTTTATATATATATATATATATATATATATATATATATATAAATATGTATATATATATATATATATATATATATATACACACACACACACACACACACACACACACACACACACACACACACACACTGGCAGAAGTCTTTGTAACTGCTGCTGCAGTTATTTCTGTTAGTTTTTTATTTTCTGTTCTGAGCTCACTAACCACAATTAGCAAGAGGAAGTGAAATGGCAAGTCCTTGTAACTGCTGGTAGTACTGTATTTGTTTTCATTAGTTCATTTTTCCCATGCTCACTAAGCATGGATTTTTAAGAGCAACACTTAGAAAGGGGAAGGGAAATGATGGATTCTTGCAACTGCTGCTACAGCTATTTTCATAAGTTCACTTTTATTTATTTATTTATTTTTTCATACTTGCTTACCTGAGCATTTTGGATGCACTTAGCAATGTTAATCAATATAGTAGATTTTTTCATCCTTGCCTTGTGGTTTAATATGTTGCCATTATGCTGTGGAGATCTTACCAGGCTATCTTTGTGCATTAATAGCATGTTGGAGAAAATATTTGTTCTCCATTAGTTTCATTTAATATTGTGCTTGTTTTCTAAGGTGAATTATTTCACCTAAGATGCTACACCTATGTTTTTAATGAAGAGAACATTTAATTTGCCATTAATACAGTCTGAATAAATGGTAGAATATGTTAATGAGACATGCAGAGCAGACACTAACATTAATAATACTTCAAAAATTAAACCATTCTATGGGTCATATTTTGTCATACTTTGGAACAAATATATCAACAAAATCTCTCAAAAGCAATTAAATAATCTAAGCGATATAAGATAACAAATCCTTTCTTATTAAAGCAATTATCTGAAGTTGACCATGCACCTTAAAAACAAAATTAAGGTTTACTTTTGATTACTACTTTGAGAAATGGCTCACCTGGCTGTTTTAGCATTCTTAGTGAACTGCCTCCCAGCAATGTTTGCTGCTAGCTTCTGCCTCAGATCATAAAGTGCTCTAGCCACAGTCATATAAATCAAGCATTAATAATCATAATACATTTTCCTATTTTTGTAGACAACTAACATGTTTTCACTCTTGCAGGCTGAACATTTGTTTCTGGCATGTGTAGATGAAGACTGTCATGCATGCTAAATCTTAGAAATAGGATAATAATTACAAAGTAAACCGGGACTACACATTTTCTTATGGACATCCTTAACGTATCATGTCAATGGACCTCTGCAGAAAGCATTATGTTTTTCTATTATATGATAGATCAAAATTCTGTCAGAACTTCTAATGAAGCTTAAACTTATGAGTTTTTGTACCTCAGTTGTTACAGGCCATGGGTAAATAACAAATTATAAAAAATAGCCACAAATAATGTTTTGGTGGTTGGTACAAAATGATTCTAACATCTCTATGCTGAGGGTAAGGTAATTGCTATTTTGAGGCTTGAAAATAATGATAAAGCAAACTGTGGCATCCTCTAAGGAATATATACTTGTTTAATGATAAACAAATCAAAATTAGAGAATATGGTATAGTAAACAAGTTAATTAAAGTTATATACTTAGAAAGCTGAGTATTTCTTGGTGGTACTACTATGTAACAAGCACATCTGTCTGTATAGTTAAGTAGTAACAAAAACAAGAATCACTTGATACATCATTTTCTGAAAATAATCGTAATGTATATGATAATGTGTATGTGGTAAGTGTGTTGTGTGACCTACGTCACAACACCGAAAACTTACAATACTGAAATCCATATTACTGAGTCTAGAATCCCCAAAACTGAAAACACTGAAAAATCAAAATGCTGACATTCAAAACACTGAAACCAGCTGTGCAAATGTTATAATAAAATCCCTTAACCACACCATAACTACAATGACAACCACTCATCACACTTCCAAAACCAAACACTGTTCCTAAAGAAATAAATAGCAAACTCTGCAAAGTTAACCTTGACTACTAATCTAACAAATCATCCATACATTACCATAGTATTCACTACAAAAAAATACGTCCTATACAGTACACAAAATCAATAGCTATAAAGTAACCTCTGATCTACAAACTGTACTAGCTGCCCTCCCCACAACCCCTCTAGCTAAATATACTATCTCCGGGATCGCACTACAGTGGGGAAAATGGCGAATATATTTTTGCCACCATATTGGAGTGTAAACTCTCCCAGTACTGTCAGGAGCATCATACAAAGCTTCTGCCACTTTTTTTTTTACACTAAAAATATTTAAAGACACATACATCTATTGACACACACTTGCATACTATTACCTGCATTATAGTCCGTATTCTGGACATCAACATTTCCAGTTTCAGTATAATGAAATCTCACATTTTCAACTTTCAGTGTTTTGAGTTTTTGGCATTCTGTGCTTGGTTATATAGATTTCAGTATTGTAAGTTTTCAGTGTTGTGAAGAAGATCCATGTAGTGATATGATACACAGGTGAGGTATCCACTACTAGCTAAGCACAAGACAATTGGGAAATATTTCTGAAAATTTAAAGCATTTGTATGGAGATTGCGGTACAGTGGGAATCGGGAAGTTTACCCTTTTCACCACTGTAGTGCAATGTCAGAGTTGGTAGATTACTGCTGTTTTTCTTGTTTTCAACTTTTTGGAAAGTGAAACATATTGTCTCGATCATGTGACTTTCGACATTCCGAAAAGTCAACAAAGCCATATAGACCCACATAAATGTAATGTGTGTGTGTGTGTGTGTGTGTGTGTGTGTGTGTGTGTGTGTGTGTGTGTGTGTGTGTATATATATATATATATATGTGTGTGTGTGTGTGTGTGTGTGTGTGTGTGTGTGTGTGTGTGTGTGTGTGCATATATATATATATATATATATATGTATGTCTTCTTAATTTAATGTTAATTACTATTTTGTCAGCTTTGAACATTAAACCATGTATATAATTTATGGGTGCACTGAATTTATTTTGTTACTTATGATTTTTGTTCAGGCCATTATTGGATAAAGGGGTTGTTAAAAAAGCTTTAAAATGCACTTCAGAGCATCTAGAACTCCATTGCTCCTAGGGGCTGGTCCCTAGCCTCCCAACTTAAATAGATTATTTCTTCCACAAGTATTAATATGCAATCTTGGCCAGACAGGGAGTGTTGAAATATGCATGAAAAAACAAAGTCAAAGAATAAGATTGTCTTTCTTTCCTTGGTCATGATGTTTATTCAGGCCATCACTGGATGAAAATGTTGTAAAAAAATAAAAGACCTGAAAAGCATCTCAGACCATCTAGTACCCCAGTGCTTCTAGAGGGCTAGCAGTACCAGGTTCACATCTTAATTCAATTCTTTTATTCCAGTTATTATGTTGCACTCCTGTCCAATTAATGTGTATTGAAAGGAATCAGGAAAAGTGAAGAGCAAGGAAAAATGTGAGAAAAGGAGTACAAATTATTTGGATGACGAGGAGAGGCCAGAATGGAAGGGAGTCATGAGGAGCACAGAGGGATGTGCATGGGTGGGGAGTGGCAGACAGTAGGCGGGCAAGGAGCCTTAACCCCTGCGTACATTAACATTTTATTTATTTATTTTATTATTTGTTTAACAGGTAGTTGGATTGGTCTGGTGACCCTTTTCAACCACAACCTGGATTTAGAGAGCAGCTTAGACTGTATATGTAAATGCTGGTACATTTAATGGATATATGAGTTACATACAAATGATGACTTTTAAAGAAAAACAGAAATAATTTATACACATAAAACAATATTTTGAATGGCATTAACAATGTGCTTCCTATATACATATATACAATGTATACAAAGACTTAAGTGTAGTTTTCATTGTACATCAAGAAAAGATTTGCTGTCAGATTTGTTGTACCTTAATATTGCAATGTTTGAGGAAGTATTACAGCTCCAATAATTTAGTCTAAGCCTTTCCACTAGTTTTATTCTTGAACCCTGGAAAACAGCCACAAGGGTGGTCTAACCACAGCCCCTGGTAACTATAGACCCATTAGTATTGCTAGCCTTATATGTAAAGCTATGAAGTGCATCATCTCTGACCTCATTAACCTGGACTTTGAAAATCTCTTATACCTGGACCCTTATCAATTCAGCTTTGTCAGAGGAAAGGCCTGCCTCTTTAAACTCATTAATTTCTTTGAAAAAGTATCTGAAGCAGTGCATAGTGGCTATACTGTGCAAACAGCATATTTAGACCTGTCCAAAGGCTTTGACACTATTCCCCATGCAAGTGTTATTGATAGATGTGTAAATCTGAATATACTGTGTGGTGGATAGCTAACTGACTGCCTGACAGAACCCATGAGATCAGAGTTGCAGGTGTCATTTCTGAAGCAAAAAGGTTAACAGTAGTGTACCACAGGGCTCACTTCTGGCTCCGGTCCTATTTGGCATTTATTTCTCAGAACTTCAGGCCAGCATTCCTAGCTAAGTTTGCAGATGACTGTTAACTGGGTGTTGTTATTTAATATTCAGCTGATTCACAATTGCTCCTAAATGGGTTAGATCATGGTAAAAACTGGTGCAAGGACAATGTTTTCAAATTAAGTGTAAACAATATAGCATAACTCAGTTTGGCAAATAAAAAAAATGTCAGTTACCATATAGGTGAGGCACCCTCATATTAAACACTGTTGTGAGGGATTTAGGCAGTCGTGCTGATAATTCCTTATCATTTGACCAGCATGTCTCCCCAGTAGTTTGGAAAGTCTTTTATCTGGTTCATTTAATTTCCAAAGGCATCCTTACTAGATCCAAGATATCTTAATCCTCCTTTACTCATATCTTATTGGACTCATTGTTGAATATAATGCACCTTCAAGGGCACCGGAACCACTGGGCGAGGGGAAGGGAGCACTCCCCCACTTTTACACCTGCAAGGCCATCTTGTCTCTTGGAAAAAAAAAATAATGGCTAGCCTGGTTCAGCACTAAGTGACATAGGAAATTACCCATGAGTACCCTGGCCATGAGGCTTCAACATTTAAAGGACCCATGTGTGTGTCGCCATGGATTTAAACTTCCATTGAGGGAGACTGGAGGGAAGTATGTGATGCCTGCCTGATCACATTTGTTGTCAGCTATTAAGGAAAGAGTTTTAGGAGAGTGTGTTTCATGTACAGCTTTTCAGTAGAGTTTTCTGCTCACATATACTGCCCCTGACATACTTCCAGATAAGGAAACGTTTGTTGCCTGGAGTGTTTTTACATATGCTGCTGGGTTGTTTGCTGCTAATCATTATATGCTGCTGGGTCATTTGCTGATCTTTATATGTTGTGTGTCTATGTGTGTGTATGTGTGAAATGTCTCATTTAGGTATACCTGGTGGTTAGTGTTACTCAGGCTCAAACCCGAACCTCAAGGAGTTGAGTCCATAGCTCTCAACTGTCCAGATTTTTCCAGAATATTTGGCTCATACTTTCGGTCTGTTAATCTTAAAATTTGTGGTTTTCTGGCAAATCAGTGAGAATTTATTTCACTAAAAAATGACAGCCCTTTAAGTTTCAGTCTTCCTATCTTTCAGGAAACACATGGTAACACAATGCACTTTATTTTAGCAACTTTCTAAGATTATACAGGCAATGTTTAAAATGTGCTCCTGGTTTTGGGCCTTAGTTCCACGCAAATAAATTTTGGCTTTTTCCAGATTACATGTGCTGTGAAGTTAAGAGATTTAGTTGAGTGTCAATTGGATTTTACAAGGAGCTGAGAACTTCAGGGGAAGAGAAGCTTAGTGCTGCTTATATCAAGTCTGTTTGTGTTGTTAGTATCGCAACAGGTAGTATGCTTGCTTTTGATGCAGAAGACTGTGGGTTCTACTCCCACAGTATGCAGCTGGATTACTAATACTGTACTTTAAAGGGAGTGGATGCTGCAGTCCTGTCAATGTCCTCCTTTGGAGGAGTTACTTAGTAACTTTGAACCTGTTAACAGTTTGCCATCCATCTATCAGTGTTTGTGCTATTTTATTTCAATTTCTGTAATCATTGTAGAAATAAATAAGAAAACAGTATGCACACTGACAGGTTTGAACAGTGAATATGGCAGCTGAGGAGAAATAGCCAACTAATGGAACACTGGAGCGGCTGGGGAGTGTGCTGCAGGAGGGGCTGCTCTGGGGGCCCAATCTATTACCCTGCATAGGGCCCCATTTAACCATGATCCAGCTCTGGTATATTGCACTGTTTACTATAAATGATTAGAAGTTGGAATGAAACAACAAAGTGTCAGTCAGTAAAAAAATAAGCACTTGTGTTCTGTGTTTGACAAAAAAGGAAAGAAAGCACTTATTTTTTACAACTGACACTTCGTTGTTTCATTCCAACTCTGTGGATTGTGAACCTCAACTGAAGTGGCAGCAGCCCAACCAGGTACATTCTGGGCAGTCATTTATGAAGTAACAGCAGTAAAAATAATGACAATGATGATGATAAAATAAGACTTAATGCAAGCAAGAAACTGGAATAACTTTGTTTTCAGAAGTTAATACAATTTCTTCCTTGCCTTAACTCATTTTTTTCATTAATGCAAGTTGGCCCCAGTTTTGTTAGGTTTTTTTTGTTATGCCAGAAACATTAATTTATTTAAAATAACAATGAAAATATGGTGTGATTTTTATTCTGCTTATAAAAAAGTTATTAAAACTTCTTGCCTGACTTTAAGCCTTCAGTTAGGTTATTTATTATTATTGTTGTTTTTCAAGTTTTCAAGTTTTTGTTGTACTTCTTTTTTATTTAATTGAACTAATAAAAAATGCAACAGGTCGAGCTTGAAAGTGGTAAACAGCTTTTGCTCACAGTTCTTATTTAAACTTTAAAACCTCAGAGCTCAAGGGATAAAGGCAAAAACTTCATGGGTTGGGATAAAGATCAAAGGTCCAGAATCAGGGACAGATTTTAAATATAACATTTTGTTCTTATATGATTTATTGCTAGAATAACAGGTTTTGCATTAGCCTGCATTTTCTGAAGGATATGGGGTCTAGAAGTCTGAAACTCAAGAGTCTATCATTATTTAAATTTTGCAATCGTCAGAAATATGCCAGAAAAATCACACATGAGGAACAGACCAAAAATATTACACAAAATCAGGGACAGTCAAACATATGCTCTGATCTCTCAACCTCTTAGGGCAAGACTTTGGAGAAAGTATGAAAGGCTCAAAGTCATGGGCAAATTTTAAGCTTTACTCTTGTCACCAAAGCGATGGATGAAGGTAAAACAGTTCACACCACATTACCTTGACCTAGCCAAGCTTTTTGACACAATTCCCTCCTCAGGTATAGTACAAAAGATGAATAATCTAGGAGCAAACACTTACTCACATCACTAGCTGGATTGCCAACTTGGTCACAGGATGCAGGAGATCAAAATAAGGGAAGTTACCTTAGAAAGAGACCAGTCATCAATGCAGTCCCCCATGGTTCGGTGTTGATACTTTTAATGTTTGACATATACATCTTAAAAGTACAAGGAAATACAAAATGGCTTTGATCAACTACATTTGAGATGACTGCAAGCTAAGAGCAGTTATTGAATCCCCAAATGATTTAACCATCATGCAGGAAGGTTTATCCCAAACAATAACTGCTGCCAGAGTCATGAATTGAAACTAAGCTCCAAAAAATACATTATCATATCCTTTTGACAATACCCCCCTCGAGAACAGACCCAGTTGTTTGGTATTGGGAACTTGTGTGCACAGTGAACTAACTTTTGACCAGTATGTGCCCAGGTCATAAAGTCTTTCTATATTGCACAGCTTATAAACAAATTGATTGTGACTAGATCTAGAGATGTTATTGTCCCCCTTTACAAAGCCCTCATTAGGTCAATCATTTTGTATAATGCCCAATTTGGCATGTATCTCTCCAGACCCATGCAAGAATTGGAATACCCACAGAGATACCTTACTAAACAGATACAAGTCCTAAACAATAGGTCTTCCATGGACCACCTCCATACCTCTTAACTGTACAGATTTTCACAGACTGTCCAGATTTTTGCCTCATATTTTTGGTCTGTTCCTCATAAAAATTGTGTTTTTTGACAAATCACTGGGATAATTTAAGTATTAAAGTCAATAAATAATGGCAATCATTTGAGTTTCAGACATCATATCCTTCAGAAAATGTATGGTAACACAAATTATGTTATTCTAACAACTTTCTGAGTTTATAAGAGCAACATTTAAAATGTGTTCCTATTTTTTTCTTGCAATATATTATTTATTTTTTTTTAGTCATATCAATATGCTTTCATTGAAGTACGTTTTTGTGGATAAATGTTTATCAAATGTAAACAAATAAATGGATTAGTGATAAACACAACAAATCAGTGAAATACTGCTATGTTCCCTCACTGAATCCTCCTTACTGGACTCATACAAGACTTCACTGACTAGTGGCTTAGCGCGCTGGTTCTGGAAGGGCACCGATACCATCCCCTACTGCTCTTCAGGACCTAAACACTATAGATAAATAAGCAGTGCAACTGAGGGGGGAAAATGAGCCTCTGTTCACGTTTTAAGTAATTAGCCACCTGTCAGGGAGCTGACTAAGTGTCAGTCTACAATATAGCTGCTAACAGGAAGACTGGACTAGTCTGTCAGAATTGTATCAGAAAATATGGACCCTTCTGGACAATAACCAGTTCATGGATGCACCTTTTTTAATATATACAAGGCCTTTGTCATAAACACAAATAATATGTTATAATTTGTGGCCCTCATTGATTAAATTAAGTCAAGCATTGACTCACACAATATATCTAAAAAAGTAAAGAGTGAAAAAATATTCTGCTTTACTGTCAGTGAAGTTCTAAATGGTTGAGTGTTAAGACTCCAACCTTTAATTTAAGCTGGCTCCTTTGGTGTAAAAGAATAACACCCTGACCATGACACAGGGATCACGTATGACTAGCTGCTTGGACACCTGTTGAGGCTGGCAAGGAGGAGGAGACAGATGATGCAGATAAGCTGGTTCACCTCTTCTTGTAAGAGGGGGTATCCATTGGTGCATTGTCCATGGTAGAATCCCCAGTGGAGACCAAGGATCATGTAGAGGTGCTGTCTATGAGGAGTGGTAGGCTCATTTGATTACTTATTCTTAGTGATATGTACATAAATTACAATGACACATTATACACAAACCTCTTGGGCACTTCAGTCATGTACAGGAGACACCAAGGCTTAATTATAAAACTCTGGTTCCTAACATTAGAGGGATAGTTTCCCACCCTCAGCTTGCTCCACTCCCCCCCCCACCCACAATAGGAAAGAATGCATTCTAGGATTCTTGCATCCATGAAATAAATGGGTCTACAGAGAAGCAGGGAGGGCAGAGTTTGAAAGCAAGGGAGCAGCCAAATGTGTTTTAATTTAGCCTTGACTATGTTTATCTGCAAAGTGAGCAAGTGACCCCTTCCGGGTGGCAATTTTTTCAGCTCCACGATAATGAGTTTGACACATACTTGGGAAATATTTGGCTAGGGCCATATGAACAATAGTACATTGGTCAATGGTCACCAAAGACCAAATCCCTAGAGAAAGACAAATGATCTGAATCTTTAAACAAGGATACTGTTACACAAGCAATTTTTCCATGCATTTTTTCAAGTGTAACCATAACTGGATTCATGAGGGAAATAAAAGTAGTTTTTTAAATGCTATTACAAATCAAATAATATAATTATGCCATCATGTTCTGGCTTTAGGCAGTTTTTATTGCTTTGTAAATAGTATAAAGTACTTCCCTGTAAGTTTTGTAAATTGTGAAAGAATGCAGTTTTCCTATATGTATGCTTTGATATTTTACATCAAAACAGAGCCTAACTATGTAGAAAAATGCAATGATACACACTTGACATAATTTACATTTGTAGTCATGGTACTGTAATTATAAACATAAAGCTCATAAATCAATATGCTTCTGTTAGCAAACTTCTTCTCTCTGTTTATGTATAAGCTGGTGTTAGGTGGGGGTATATGATAACCACGAATGCAAGTTCCTGCAGGTGTCATTATGCAGAGTATTTGTGACAGTGATTTATTGCTCTTCAGAGTAGGCTTCTCAGAAAATAATACTCTGCTTAAAAAAGAAACCTGCTGCCACCATGCAGAACCCTTCATTTATGGTATGCATAGTATAATGCATTTCATTATAGGGACACCTTTGATACCAGCTTCTCATTATTATAGTAAGCTTGTAGATAGCTTCAGATTGCAACACGTTGTTTCATGCTGTGTGATACCAAGAAAACTTTCGGACTTTTACACCAATCTAAGACATAAATCAGACACTAAACTTCATTTTGTTTTTCTTGTTTATCACAAAAATCTCACTGGTTGCACAAACCAGTGTCATTTTTGTATAGTACATTTATACTTTAAACTTTAAACTAAAGTTGAGATATAGCAGATGTCCTGCAGTGGCCTTGTTTCTCCTCAGATGATTGGCTGTCATGTTTAGGTGCAAGAAATTGTGCAAATGACAATTGACTGTATACCATTATTTTGATAGTAGGACTTCAGCAGTATGGGACCCTGTTACTAAGTTATGACACCGCTCTTACTACTGGGAAATCAAGACTCCTCCCACTCCTAAGACATTAAGGTTCACTCTATCCTGAGACACAGAAGTGAATGATTTATGAGCCAATCATTTTGTCTATACTTGCTTATCAGTTACGTGAATATCTCACCCTCTTGCCTGTAGAGTTTTGAACTTTGAAACATAACTTTGTGATGTTTTTCTGACTTAACTTACCTGCTAATTCATGCAGACCCAGGGCACTGACCAGCTGTGATGATGCAGATTGAAACTCAATATGAGAATACTTATCAGCTGCTGATTTGTTATTCTGTGACACTGATAACAACCAAAAACAAAAGAGAAGTTGCAAGTATGAATACTTAACTTCTTCAACTTTTTACCAATAATATTTTTGATGTAAAAGTCTGAGGTGCAGGTATCCGTGACAGCTGCAGATGTTGTACATGCACAATTAGCCACTATCCAGCATTTTATTACAACTGCCTTTGAAACTTCCATACTTTTTAGCAGAAATAAAAATGTATAATTATATATTATTACTAGTGATTTCAGCAGCTGCAGTGTGAGATTAAGATAAATAAAGCACATTACTTTCTTAAAACTTTTAAAAGACAGGTCAGACTTTATGTCTGTTGGTGCAGATGTTAGGCTGTGAGCTATGGTACCTGTAGTACAAGGTTTGATTCCCTTAGCTGTCCTGTGTGACCTTGAGCAAGTTACTTAACCTGATATTGTACCCAGGTTGCCCCCAAAAAGGAACTGTTTGTCCAGTAAGCATACTTGATTAATATATAGGTACTATTAAGTATACAGAAAGTGATCTGGAAAACCACGGTTTTAGATGTAACCTCAGAATTTATGCTATTGGGAGGGGTGATCTGATATTTTGAATAAAGTACCTAACATTGGACAGCTTTTATCCAAGACGTATGGGTTCACATCACTCTTATTCATCATATTCAAACACTCCAGAGTCCAGTCTACAGTCCATAGATTTACCACATGAACTATCTTAAAAAGGAGATCACATGAAAAAAGCTCAGTCTATGATGAAGGAAAGTTATATGGAAAGACTGTGATTCATTCTGACTGATTTTTCAGCTGCTGTGGCATCTGCATGAAAGGGGAAGTTAACATGTGAAAATGTAAAGCAATTAAGTACATTAATGCCACTGTTTTATATCCAGCAAAACTGTATGTGCCTCTGAGCAGTAAGGTGATAATTTGTGACTCTGCAGAGGAGTCAAGGGCCATGTTAAGGTATAGCTACCCTTCATTACAACATTTGCATGTCAGCTGCTTTACTGCAATATTGTTTTACTTAGGTTAGACTGTTACGATCTGTATTATATGATCCAGCAGCACACATACACTTCAGATGATTTTTTCACTTTTCCCCACTTGATGTAACCATACACTTCATATATACTAAGTTATGGGTTTATGGGGGACAAAGTCCCCCACATAGATGATGTAGCAGGACTTGCACCCTGCAAAAAAGACTTTTATTTTTATATATTTTTGAGTTATGCTTCATGATTGTAATAAACCAGTGATATGACTCATTCTTAGATGTTATGACAGAACACTGGGAAATCCTGTGTTAAAAAACAAATTGGTTTTGACAGATAAAAACACAATAGATTTTGTAACTGCTAACCAGAACAGTGCTGTGAATGCAGATACTATACCTCAAATGACCTGAAGGAACATTGCACATTCACATCCCCAGATATAAGACACTTACAACTATTGGATTATGCATCTGGTTCAAGGAGATGCTTAAAACTTAATACCCCCTATGTGGCACTGTTTACATGCAAGCTATGTGCTCATTGTGTATGGTAAACAGGAGCACTGATAATCTACACATGCAGGCTGCAGAAGACATTGCAATGAAACAGACTGTAATTATATCAACTGTATAGTTTTAACCCAATGACCCTGTATTGGCTTTGGTATCAGCGAATGTCACTAAATGCCATTATTGTGTGTACAATGTGTATGCTGTAGTCCTGAAAAGGGAACTGTTAATTTGTTTACGGAAGAATAACATATTCACATGGGTTTATTGGCATGTAATATAGCATCTTATGTACAGAAATGTGTGTGTATGTGTGTGTCTGTGGGAGGGCTTTGCTTACTAACCTGGTAGATCTGTTGTGGATTGGCTACATCCTGCCAGAAGTACAGTTGGGATTCTCTTGCCCTCTTCTTTTCAATTTAACAAATGCTTTAAAGTCTTACAAAACCACCAATTTCATTGAATGCTTGTGCAGCTGGGATTCTCTTGCTCTCTCCTTTCCACTTTATCAAATGCTTTAAAATCTTACAAAACAACCACTTTCATTGAATGCTTGACGTGCCTAGTACCTCCCTTCTCGAACTACAACTGATTTCCTCCAGCGTTAATCTTTTATGGGTATGTGGTTATGCATTTGTTTTTCCCTATTGGAGATAATTCTCCATCATAGCATCAGAGTAGTACAAGGATCCACGTCCATTTTTGTACGTGAGTAAGATGTCTCTTCACTGTCTACTGCTGAACTATTTGCTTACACTTGCAGTAACTTTATCTACATTTGCCTCAGACCAGTGTAATTTATGATATGTCCTTTCTCAATGTATGAATGTATATCACACCAGTCATTTTAATCTTCTGCATATGCTGTAGTTTCAGGAGTTTGCACAGTTCAGTTACTGCACTTATTATGATGGTGTTGTGGTTGTAGTGAGCAAACTGGATGCATCACAACTGGATCCATGGAAGCTCATAAAAAACATAATCTGAACTTATCCTAAATAAAATAGAGAGTACAGGATACTTACAACAATTTACTCATAAAGTGACATTTTTTGTGGGACGGGGTAATCCCCACACCACCACATGAACGGCTTTCTCCCCTGCACTCTTTGAACTTACTACAATCAATTCTGAAGTCAGTGCTCCTCAGAGCCAATGCAAGCCCTAAACACAGTTACCTCTTTCTATGCATTTCCTACTCATCACTTTAGTGTTACTACATCACAGGCCATCCCAGAACCATCATACTCTCCTCAAAGCTTTCTACTGGTCTCGTGTACACTCCCCACATTCCAACCCAACCTGGCACTGCAGTTCACTCGTTCCTGGGGTTTCAGTGTGTGCAATCTGTGCATGCACTCAGACACTGATGTCTCTTGGCACAGAGGTCCTTGAACGTGGGCTGTTCCTCCATAACCCTTTTCTAACTGTATAAAGTGGTAACAATTTATGCTCCATTGCTGAAGTCACCTAGATTATTGCGTCACTGGTTGTTTGTGCATTATTTCAGCTGCAGAATGCTGTTTTATCTTACTCTACAGGACACAAGTTCCAGGTTCTAATATTCACTCTTCTAGTTTCTGAACAATTGTCTTCGACCATAGAGTACCGATGTGTGAGCTTTATGTCCGCAAGAAAAGAAGCAGGGAAATGCTGGAAAGCAGGGCGGCCTGTGGAATGCTGCTGACCTACTGTTCTGGCTCACTTTTTTATTTTATTATTTTATTTTATTTTACATTTGTTGACCGGGCTAGTCTGGCTGGATACATGTCCATTTTCAGCAGAGGCCCGAGGAGAAAAGCTCCACTATATACTGATACATTACATAAAATCAATTACTATAAGATACAGCTTATAAGGATCTAAGAACTAATTGAAAGCAGAATATTAACAATACAGAAGCATTTTTACAGAAGTGTACAGTTCATAAATTACATAATTTTTACAGAAAATGTCTAATACTTAAAATACTAAATACTGTAAAGAATTCCTAATCCCATATTATTACGAAAAGCAGGAGTAGTAATTTAGTAAGGACAGAAAAGGTAGCACATACAAAGGTCTATAACAGGGAGGATAGTGGGAGGAGAGGGAAAGGGAAGAGAGTAGTAGATACGGGGATAGAGGGAGTCCAAGTGCAGAGGCTAGTCTAGGTAGGATCTGAAGAGATAGGTTAAAAATCACTTACCTAACAGGCTTACCTAGCAGGACACCACATGGTTAAATTGACTGACCTGGGATGCTGATTGGATTATTAACTGGAATAAAATGTACAAGCTAGCATTTAAAATACAGGCACACTCTCCACATTCATTCAGCAGTTAGTAGTTACCTTAATTTATCATCTGCTCTGAATTACTGTGAGGTGAACACATTAACACCAGCTTCCTTTCTCATTTACAGGAAGTGGAGATGGGAACACCCATCCTGATTAAGTTAAGCCTTATGTACATGGCTATTGAATTATTAAATGATTTTGATTGGTGTTATCCTATATGAGTGGTTTATCTGGAGAGTGTGCTTTATATATTGTCAGATTTATAGTTTCCATCCAGGTCATTCCTTTTTCACTCAGTAGCTGTCTTGCAGGGTCACAGGTCTAGTTGCCAAGCTTATGATTTCCTGGCCATCAAGAAGCTTGATTACCATAACCCAATGATGATATTTCTACTTCTCATGTCTGTATATGTAACAATTATTTTTAAGGACCTTAATGATGGACTTAACATTCTAAACAGAAGCTTATTCCATAATTTTGGGAATACTTTGTAATGTATCTATCATTTTTTCTCTTACTAATATTTGCTTCTCATATTAAAGATCCCATGCCCTGTGTTAACTCAACCAGTGGTATATTTCAGCCATATCCTTTCTAATGACATTGCCTGGAACACTAGGCAGAGGTCATCCCTAAGTTATTTATAAAATGAGAATATAATGAGAATTCTTGAAGTGTTTTTGAGTGGTTCAAATTATCCAACCCTGTGCATTTTCTAGTAATGAACTATCATTTTTAAACTTGTTTAGAGTGTTGGCTTGTTTGAAGGATACCGACTGCTTCTTCTTTCGGCTTTTCCCGGTTAGGGATTGCCACAGCAGATCATCTGTCCACTCATGATTGGCAGTAGAGTTTTATGGTGTTAAGTTGCCAGCCCAGCACCCAACCTTGAACAAAAGGCACACACACACTCACACCTAGGGCCAATTTAGAGTGTCCAATCCACCTACTGCATGGCTTTGGGATGAAACCGGAGCACCCAGATGAAAACCACGCAACTACAGGGAGGACATGCAGACTTCATACAGAAGACACCCCAGCCGGGAATCAAACTGGAGAACCTCTTGCTATGAGGTGGCAACCCTAACCGCTGCACCACCAGATACTGACTGCTACACTGGATTTAAATAATATGTCATCTCAGTGATGTATAAAGTGATATAGCAACATCCATAAAATGATTAGGAATACTTTGTAGAATTAATTGTAGTATGCTTTTCTGACTTTGGTAACTACATTGTTTAAACTGTTGTCTACCATTGTTCCCAGATCTTTAACGATGGTGCCATTTTTTATGATTTTATCACTTATTTTGTAATCATCATTTTATTTAACTGGGTTAGAGCACTGATCACAAAATCCCAATTTCAGTCTCAGCCTGGAGAGAAACAAATAAGGAAAGCAAAGAAACAAAACATGTATACACATTACATTATGACAATGAAATTACAATGCATATACTACACAAACAGCAGCAGTCATATACAATATGGAGAGGAACAGTCACACAAGTGTAGGAACATACAAAAAAATGTATATAAATATCTATATATCCATATCTGTATCGATCTATCTATCTATCTATATATATATATATGTATATATATATATATATATATATATATATATATATATATATATATATATATATATATATATTTATATACAGAGAAAGAGAGAGGTACAGTTATGTGCAGAGCAGCCAGAGTGACTATTGAGTTAGCTGCATTTGGAAGTGATATCCTACGAACTTGTTAGGTTGTAGACTGATGGAGTAGCACAGTGGTGGCATTTGCATAAGTATTATGATGAAGACAATACTTTAGTTCTGTTTGGAATTTTGGGTAAGAATATCTGGTACTTACGTATTATTGCAACTAGGTTCCAAACATGTCATGGTGCGGGGAAATCGCAATGAACAGGTCGCAGAAATGGCAAGTACTGAAAAGCACAGTGAAAAAGAAGTGATTTCTTATGTGTAAAATAGGTTGCTAATGAACGCATATTATCCTACCCTTGTTCCAAACAAAAGAAAGACCTCGCAGAAAACATAACCACAGAAATTTGTAGTAATGAGCACACTGAAACAGAACTATACGAAATGTCTTATGTGTAGAACATGTTGTTAAACACCATATATTAATAAGAAAATGTCTGCATAAATGTAGTTAAAGTGGAGTTAAGGTGAGAGGACAGCTCGCCACAAAACATTACCTTGTGGCTAACCATAAGGGGGAAGTATCTGTCGATGATTGCTTTTGTTGTACCTTGTATGAGTACTTCTCTTTTTATCAGGTTTTACAAGCATTTTTATGGGACACCGGCACTATAATCTGCTAAGTATTTTGCCTTTGTAAGAAAATACAGAAATTTTGGTACAGGGTTAGAGAAAGTTTATGTTATTAATGCTAAGTAATCATAGAAATGCAGCTCCTCTCTGGGGCATATGCAACTGATTGATGCTGTGTGTACTCAAAAGAAAATCTATACGTATCGATACATGCCCTGAGAACATGCTAGTAAGGAAATTAACGAATTTAGGTATGCTGAAATTCATTATTAGGGTTGCCACCTTTTCAAATGCCCAAAGTGGGACATTTTTGGTACAAACATCAGATTTTGCAAGGTGAAACATACCCACG
Organism: Protopterus annectens; assembly: GCF_019279795.1. Classification (NCBI taxonomy): domain Eukaryota; kingdom Metazoa; phylum Chordata; order Ceratodontiformes; family Protopteridae; genus Protopterus; species Protopterus annectens. The sequence continues at coordinate 563,163,289 of NC_056727.1, forward strand.
GCCAGTACAAAGTTTAGAACTTCATTTTTTTACCTAAATAAAGGCTTATTCTTGTAGCATTTTAGTTGCTTATTCTGTTTCTTATAACATTTAGGTGCTTCAGATACAGAATAACTGTTTTATGCAACCATTATATAAAATATAGGAAATATTTTTGTCCTAAAATCTCAGGACATTTGCCATTTTTTCAATTTTTTTGCAGGACACAACTGCCCAAAAAGGGACTGTCCCTCACAAAGTGGGACAGGTGGTAACCCTATTCATTATGTGCAAATGTGTTTTTAAGCTGTCATGTTTTAACAGCAGGGTCGGTAACTATACAAATGATGACAATCACGCTTGCCATCATAGAGTGTGCTTTTTAATGACCCCCGAAAAAAATACTGAATTGCAGATACGTTATACTAGAAAAAACATCGCCTAATTAGTAAGTAGAAAACACCACACTGTACACTGTAACAAAAGTAAATGGAAAAAAGTCTTAAAACAGCGAGTTGTTTGGAACATGTTTGCGACAATACGTAAGTACCCAATATGTTTTTTGGAGATTGGCAAGGACAGATTCCCATGCATTAGCACCTAGTAAAGAGAAGCAATGACCTGCTCACTATTCTTCAGATCCTGGTGCCTGTAGGGTTGGGCTTGGGCAGCTTTGATTTCTGGGATTGAAAGAAGAGTTTTTTATTAGTTTGGCTGCCAGGCAAGGAAACCGTGTGACTGTGTGGTAGTTTAAAAATGAGAGAGCACAAGAGCAGGCCAGATCTTTGTTTGACTGGGAACTATTTTTTATTTTCTTGTATAGTGTTATGCAGTGGTTTCCATGCTTTGGGGAATGTGGAATGAACTTGCAGATTCTGTTGATTATTGAATTATTTTGGGGTTTATTTTTGAGATATATGATATTAGTTGAAGTCCATATTCTGTTTGTGTTACAAGAATATATTTGATTATTGCTGTGCTAGAATATTTGGCGAGACAGGCAGACTTTATGGGCCCAACACTGTAGGGGATTAATATTTTTCCTAGTGTTTTCTATGTGCATGCTGAAGGTAAGGGTAGCCATTATTAGATATTTAAACTATATAAATGAAGAGCAAATGCAGCATTACTGTGATTAAAGATTAATAACAGCTTTTTTTATCTTTGGCTTGGTTACAAAGAGCCAAAGAACACTGTTTTTTTTTTTAAAGAGTTGAGTGGATTTTATGTTGTAGATCCAAGTGTTGAGTGAGAAAGTCAGCTTGTAATTCTTTTTTTTTTTTTTTTTTTAATATTTTTATACATTTCTAAAAACAAGAAAACATGAATGCAGGTTATTTATGACAATTGTAGTAATTTCTTAAGGATTGTAAAGGACTTGTTAGATCAGAAGAGGACCGTGTCATCATTGTAAGGAAGTAGATGGGGGGGGGGGGGGGCCTCTTAGAGTAGTTTCTTCATGTAAATGGAAAATATAACAGGAGCAAGGATGAAGCCTTATGGTACTCCTTGTCTAATTTTAGCTACGCCAGTAAATATAGCACCAGCAAATTCCCCTTTTTTCATCCTTAAGAGCATTTGGTCATTGAGGGACAGTCATTGACAAAAATCCATTGTTTCGATGAAGGGAGGTTGCGATTGGTGATGTATGATGTAATTTGGGTGGTTTTGTTTCCCTAAGATTTTTAGCTAATGTAGGAGAGGTGGATGTTGGATAATAATGAGGAGGTGTGGAGGAACTTTTTTTTTTTTTTTTTTTTTTTTTTTTTTTGGGGAGGGCTAACTATTGCTATTTTCCATATAGCTGCCATGAAGTGTTGTGTTCAACAGTGGTTATATATGTGCTAGAGGTGATACAATAATGTATTCTTTGCAATGAGAGATAAACCAGGCATGGAGACCATCTGTACCCAGGGCACTTAAAGTTTTAGGTATTTGTGAGAAACTGCATTTCTTTGCCTTTAATGTGTTTGAAATTAAATAGAAGGATGCAAAGGGGTGTAGGAGTACTACAGTATGGGAAATTTGCTAAATTCTGAGAGGAAGTCAGATGGTAGGAAAGTGAATTAAATTGTGACTGGGTGAAGGATTGCTTCTTTCTGTTAATCTGTTGACTTCTTTCCAGGAATGTTTAGGAGCAATAATTAGTGAGTTTTGTTGTGCTTTCATCATTTGGGTTCATGGCCTCTAATGTATGCAAGTGTGTGTGTATGTTTGTGTGTGTATATGTATGTAATGTATGTCTTTGTGTATGTGTGTGTGTGTGTGTGTGTCTCTCTGTTGGGTGGGTATGTGAGAGTTTGTGTTTGCGTGTCTGTGTGTGTGTTGTGTGAGAGTGTGTGCATGTATGTTTGTGCGTTTGTGTGCATGTGTGCGCACATGTGTGTGTGTGTGTGTGTGTGTGTGTGTGTGTGTGTGTGTGTGTGGTTGCATGTGTATAATGTATGTGTGTATGTTTGTGAAAGTATGTGTGAATGAAGGACTTAAAGAACCTAGTAATGACCAAATTTTACAAAATCCAAAAAAAGCAGTGAATTTATATATAAATCTGTGTAGATTTAAATAAGTGGTTACCTTTCAAAGTACTACAAATCAGCACGCATTACACTTTATTATATATACCAACTATTAATGAAAAGCGGCAGTATTAAGTGATTTTTATGATACCACATGTAAACAAGTTAATGGTAAAATTAAATGATAAAATTGTGAAATCTAGTTTAATCAACTAATTATGGTATGCAGTCAAAATGCTAACAAATGAAACAAGATGACTAAAGCCAGAAAGTTACATATGATTTTCTATGTGTGTATATATATATATATATATATATATATATATATATATATATGTGTGTGTGTGTGTGTGTGTGTGTGTGTGTATATATATATATATATATATATATATATGTGTGTGTGTGTGTGTGTGTGTGTGTGTGTGTGTGTGTGTGTGTGTGTGTGCATATATATATGTGTGTGTGTGTGTGTGTGTGTGTGTATATATATGTGTGTGTATATATATATATATATATATATATACACACACACACACACACACACACACACACACACATATTTTATTTATTTATTTTATTTTACATTTGTTTACCGGGCTAGTCTAACTGGATACATGTCCATTTTCAGTAGAGGCCCGGGTAGAAAAGCTCCTAGGTAAATACAGCTAATTTAACAAATTTCTATGAATCAAGCATATAAACAAAATCAAATACAAAAAAAAAAGCATAAAACAGACTGAATTACAGGATAATTATAACACTTCTAAGTAAATATATATATGTGTGTGTGTGTGTGGGGGGGGGCAGGTGAAAGAACCTACTAACTCATGTACCTCCATAATTGTCTTTGAGATAGTACATTCAGTGAAAAGGGAAACATCCCTTAATGGATTTTAATTTGGGCACATTTTGTACTTATTGTACTATTTTGACTGAATAGCTTTCAGTTGCATATCCTCATTCTCAAAGATTACATTGCGGTTGAAGTGAGTGAATTTTTAAACAAAAATTATTATGGAGAGCAAATGGAGCAGTATCATCCATTAATAAATATGCACTTATGCTGAAACATTTAAATTGCACTTTGGCTGCCAGTGTTTCAAAGCAAAAATAGACTTTATCAGCTGTTCAGAAAAGGAGGAACAAGTATTCTAAACTAAGAACAGAACTTCTAACATAAAACCACATGCCTGACAGTGCCAAGTCCTTGAATGTTTTTAATGTTTAGTGCTTTCATTCCACAATCAAAAAATTCCTCAGAATATCATGCTGATAATTTCCTTTTTTTTTAAATATGTCATAACTTTATTACAGTTACATCCAATTATACTGATACAAAGCAACTAAGACAATACTAAAACAACTTTACATAAATACAAATCATAAAATGTAATTTATGTAATAAATTCAACAAATATTCTTCTGTATAAAAATGCTACTATATAAAAAGTGCAAGGTAAACTTATAAATAGTATAATTGCATTCAGTATAAGCCTCCTAAAATTTTAACAATGACAAATATCAAAACTCCAAATTCCTAAAATATGACAGTAAATATACTATGCCACACAGGTTCTTCATGATTTTCCAACTTTTCATTACTACCTGGCAGCTGAATTGAACTCAACAAAATATCCTGTTGCAGTTCTCTGAATTCAAGACATAATTCCCAGTTCCCACTTCTAGCATTTTTAGACACCCTTTCCAGGATATAAAATAAAAGCTTTTTGAAACCTTCACAGACATTGGCGTGTTGCCTAAGAAAATGACCAAGTGTGGAAGATGCTCCTAATGCAGATATATTTATGATGGTAGCAACATTGTGGTTGGTAACTATCCAAATATAATTGTTACCAATGACAAACATATTTGCAACATCTATTTAACATGTTCTGTTTTTTTTTTTTTTTTTTTTTTTTTTTTTTTTTATGAAGAAGATATGATGAAAGCCAGGATACCTTTTGGCTAGGCTTATATAGACCCTAGGGCCAATAGCCTAGTACCTACCTATGAACCTAAGATACAGGACAGGAATATATCAACACACATATGCTGTCAAAATGAGTGATGATAGGAATGCCCTTAGTAAACATGTAAAGGCTTGTGTAGGTTTCAAAAAGTTTTTATTTTGCATCCAGATGGGAATGCTAATAAACAACAGGAAATGCAACAAAAAAATGAAAAAGAACTACAAACTATAATGTTTTATGCAAGCAAGGATGACAGAGAAACCAAGATAGAAACAAGAAACACATATATTTTTCTAATAGTATGACTGAATAGGAAGAAGAAGAAAAAATTAGTAAACATGAAAATAAAGTGTGTAGTGGTTGCAAGGTTAGGTTAAGAAGTAGAAAATACAAAACATTTTCACCCGAAGTTAAAAAAGGGAAGGAATAATTTGTGGTTACTGTCTGTAAATTCCAACATTGTAACAAACAAGGTTAGAGGGTTAACAATGTTGAACTGGTCATTAGAATTAGACACGGATGTTTTGGTATATCAAGATGCATGATTTATTTGTGAGCAGGTCTGAAAAAATATTGGGGGGGGGGCAGGCGACATGGAATTTTGGATATGAAAGATGGTGGAGTTTAGTTATGTAATGCAAAATTAAAAAGAAATATTAGATTTTTGTATAATCAAGGTAGGACTAGTATGTTAGATGTTAGGTATGAAATGAGGTGTATAGATTAATAGGTGTTTATGTTAGTACTAATGTGAAAGAAAGAGAAGAGCTATTTCAAGAATTTACAAAATGTGATAGTGGACATGAAAATGGTAGTAATGGGAGATTTAAACTGCAGTCTATGTCTAAGTGGTAGAAAACAGGGACAGGGCATAAAACAGTTACATGAAACATAATATGGAGAAATGAAATTATAGGACACAGTTACATGGATGTAGAAAACAGGTTCTTTGAAAACTGAAAGATATTACTTAGGCATGTCTGCAGGCTTAAACCAGAATTATTGGGGTCACTATTCACAAATTTATCAGAACATAAGCCTGTCTGGATACAACTGGGAAACAGCAAAGATTAATTGTGCAAAGAAAAGATATAAAAAGAATAACCAAAAATAAATCTCCAGAAAATTGACTAAGAGAACAAGAATTATTTTGAGATGATTATGCAAACCTGATATTTTTTTCTGGACAGAATGGTGGTTGGGTTTTAAAGAAAAATATAAAAGGATATATATGAAATTAGAGATAGAAGAAAGAAGAAAATGTATAAGGACTACATACAATGAGATTAATAATGACAGGATGCAAGATCTGGAAAGAAATAATAAAGGATTTGTTTTGAAAAAAGAGCAGGAGATTTATAAAAGAAATGCACAACAATAGAAAATGGTTTATATAATCAGAAATATTACTTACAAGGCAGGAAAGAAGAAGTATGCCCCTTTCTAGTAAAAATGGCTGTAGAAGAAAGCAGTATTCTAAGAGAAATGTGAAACAAGGATGGAAATCAACGACAAAAAGAATGACATACATGCCCAGTCATGGAATGTTCCAGGAGGATGTAGAGAACCAAAAACATAATACATGTGTAGATGTGGGGGGTAAAGAAACTTTCAAGTGAAGTATGTAAATATGTAATGAGACATATTATATTATGTGAGTTAAGGATGGTATTGCTATTAACAAGATTAATTTTTCTTGTTTAGATAGCATTTGATATTTGATATGAAGTTTATAAAAATAGATGAATGGCAGTTAAAATTTTAAGAATTGTGTTAAACAAATGGATAACTGATAGTTTTGAAGATGTGAACTATGTGATGGTGAGATAACTTCATTATGGAAAAAGGGGAAAAACAAATATGGAAGGCTTGAGACCTATCACTCTATATAATACCGATTATAGCATTTTTATTAATGTTGTGCTGTCTGGGCTATAGCTGTGAGGGGAAGATTAAGTCAGGAAATGTTAGTTTTGTTGAGAGAGGTGGTGAATTACATAAATAAAGGAGAAAAAACAAAGATTATGGTAGGAAAGCATTTGACAGTCAACTATAAGGTATTACAGAAGATAATAGATGATAATGGGATTTCAAGAAAAACATTGATGTAGTCTGCATACAATAATAACAATATAATAAAATATTTTGTAAATGGATGAAGTTTAGTGTGGTATATGGCATGGCTGCCCAATGATCAAGTTACTGTTTACATCATTAATGAAAGCAGTGACAGGTGAAATATTGAATAGTATAGCAGGAGCTGCATATGTGATGCATGGAAACGTTAACATTTCTTCACTTTTATCCTATGCAGATGATTTAATAATCAAAGCAAAAATATAAGGTTTGTAAAAATAAGTCTTAATTGCTTTGGGGATGATACTGAAAGACACTGGTTTAGAATCAAAGAAAGAGAGGTTTAGGGGATGCAGTAAAAATAGAGGGAATGCATTTTTTAAAGGAAAGTGATATTTGTTGTAGGGATCAAGCTTGGAAAATATGAAATAATTCAAGACCAAGTGACAGAATTAGTGGAATAGTTGAGAGACATATGTAATTTTTTGAAAACTTTTGAGTATGAGCTTCAGAAAAAAAAAATACACCTAATACATTTAGTTGCTTTAGGTGACAATTTCTTATATGGAAAATGTGTCCATGTTACCTGAAGCAGTTGAAAAGGACATAACTATAATATTTCATTTGATATGGGGATCCAGATTAAATCCTATGAAAAGAAGGAGGACTGGGATTAATACAGCCGATACTTTATACTACTGTCTCATTATATCTGCACTGGATATTAAAAACAAGAGAAATTGAAGAGATTGTGTCACAAATTCTGAGAATAAAATATTAAAGTTTTTGGGACATGAAACATTTTAAAAGGAAAAAAGTCTCTAGAAAATGAAGAGACAAATATATATTGAGAAAATATTAATGTGGAAATTAAATATAATGAAAGTTATGAAAAAATAGAAGGGAATGGTATAATGAAATATTGCATAAGTTATATGCTGGTCATTCTTGAAAAAAATAAAGTATAATTATTACAAAATCAATACAGAATAGACAAGAGAGATGGACAGTATGTCAAGGCTTTTTTCTTTAAATTGCCCGTGAAAGAGAAGCATGATGGATAAAGCTGTAAGTGAAAAATATGTTTTTGTTGTAAACAAATTGAAACTATAGAACATGTGTTTTGTACTCTGAAGAATGCATTCAGTGTAGAATAAAGTGCACAAAGAAATCTACTTGAAGGACGTACTAATAAAGAGGAGATAAACACGGACATGACTCTGTATGCACATTATCAGATGCAACAACAAAAATGTGTTGAAAATAGAAAATTATTTGGTATATTGCTGATTTTATGGTGGGGTAGGACAAATGAATTCTGTTTACCAAAAAGTGGGTCTTGTGTGAAATATTTTGAAAAATAAGATGGCCTGTATCTGTCTCCCTTGGGCTTCAGGCTTCTGGCAAAGGTTCTTGTCTCCCCCATAGTGCCTTTTTTAGGGAATGCCACGAGGTCAAAACTACCAACATGAAAATTTCATCAAAATGCAAATTAAATGTCATTCTGCTAAATGCTAGTGGTCTAAACATGAGACTGCATTCATTGCAAGCATTCTCAACCTGGAAGATGCCGACATTTGTGCAGTCAAAGAAACCTGGTTCAAAGCTGCAGAGAGCACTCCAGCCGTACTGGGTTGCTCATCCTATCATACATTCAGACCCCAAACTGTGGGCAGCAAAGCAAAAGGAGGTGGAGTTGCAATATATATTAAAAACATACACACCTTCAGGCTGGTCAAACAGTATGACACACAGGAGACACTCCAGGTGCAGTTAACCATTGATAAGACCCCCATTCAAATCATAGCTAGCTACAGGCCTCCAAATTTGACTCAAGATGCCCACTCCACCTATCTGAACCTCTTCAAATCTATCAAGATTCAACTCTTTACCCTGATCCTGGGTGACTTTAGTTATCCAATCATATATTGGAGGAACTACTCATGCCAAAGCACAAATACCCAGAGATTTCTTGATTTCATCAATGCAAATACATTGGACCAGCTGGTCAACACCTCCACAAGAGGTGATAATATCTTGGACTTAGTATTATTAACCAACATGAGTACTGCAGCATCCCTACAATGTCATCCTCCCTGATAAGATCCAACCACAAAGCAGTCACTTTCAAAGTCACCATCCCCCCCCCCCCCCAGCTAGGGTCAAACAAAAACACTTCTCCAAAGTTGATTACAACCTCCTGAGGGAAGGTATAAACAGCTTCACAGCCCCCTCACCCTCCACAGGAACTGGCACATATGTTCAAACCTACACCCAAGTACTATACAAGCATTTATATAGTTGCATGGAATCAGGAATACCAAACAGGACAAAATTATCCTCCTCAAGAAGAGTAAACCTGATTAGTGCACACCTGCAATAAATAAAGTCTATAATAAAAGTAAAAAGTTGCTATCCAGGACCAAGAAGGAGCAGGTGCCTAATTGGAAGCAATCTCTCCTTAGCCTGAACAAGCAAATAAGAGCACTAGTGAAATCCTCCAAAGCAAAGTTCGAGTTCAAACTGGCCACATGTGCAAAAACAGTCATAAGGCCTTCTTCACATTTGTCCACAATCTCAAAGGAAGCACTCAGATGTCCATAGAACTGATGGTCAAGGACACCACATACACAAATGCCATAGATATAGCCAACCTGCTGACAGACAGGTTTAGTGCAAACTTCACCCCTCTGCCCCCCATCCGTGAATCAGGACATCTCCGGCACCTGCCTCCTCCCCTAATTTCTAGAGAGCAAGTCATCACCGCCCTCTCAAAGGCCAAAAATATAATCTCCATGGGACCCGATAACATCCCAGGCTGCATCCTACATGAACTCCAGCAGGAGCATGCAGCACCATATGGCACCCTATTCAACCAAAGCCTTAGTACCGGCTTCATCCCAACCGAGTGGAGGACAGCCACTGTCATCCCTTTTCACAAAGGTGACGTGTCCACTGATCCAGGAAATTATAGACCCATCAGGCTAACTAGCCTAATCTGCTAGGCCATGGAACAGATTATCATGAACCTCATTAACAAACACATTGGCAACCTCCAAACACTCGATCCCACACAATTTGCTTTCATCAACGGAAGGTCATGCCTGTTAAATTTCGTCGACTTCCTTGAGACAGTCACCAAAGCCATGGACAAGGGGAAGATGGTGCACATTGCCTACCTTGACCTGGCCAAAGCCTTTGATACTATTTCCCACTCAGATATATTAGAAAAACTCTCTAGGCATCAATCCTTATGTTACCAGATGGTTAGCAAACTGGCTCACTAATAGAACCCACCTAGTCAAAATAGGGGAAGCCACCTGAAGCAGTAGACCCGTAACAAGTGGTCTACCCCAGGTATTGGTCTTGGGGTATCCTTTTCTGAGATGTAGGCCAAACCAGTGGGCTATCGCTGACCAAGTTTGCAGATGACTGTGAGCTAGGCTCTGTCATCAATTCCCCTAGTGATGTCGACATCCTCCAATAGGGTCGCACCCAAACAAATGACTGGTGCCAGAAACATGGTGAATGCCAAAAAATGCATCATCATCCCATTTGGGGAAAGTGATGTCCCCACAAAGTATCACATTAATAACAAGGTCCTAAGGATGAAATCAGTTGTGAGGGACTTGAGCACCCAGGTTGATAACAAACTGACTTTTGACCCCCATATTGCCTCCGTTGTACTGAAAGATTTCTACATGGCCCACCTCATTGTTGAGGGTATCTCATCCAGAGATAAGGAGGTCATAACATCCCTGTATTCTTCTCCTATAAGACCCTTTAGGCATGTATCTCACAAAGCACACGCAGCAGCTGGAGAGACTACAGAGGTTCCTCCTCAGGAGAATCCAGGGCCTCAAACATCTACTCTGCACAGATAGGCTAAAAGACCTGTTCCTCTACTCAGTTTCATACAGACTCCTCAGAGGTGACCTCTGTCTGGCATACAAAGCAATCTGAGACCCCGCCTTGATGGGACTATTGCATATTCGCAAGTCAAGCTCCACTCAAGTAACAGGCATGCACAACCTCAACCTGGTCTTTGACATCAATAGGACTTACTGGCGGGACAGATTTGTGTCCCAGAGACTCCCCCCTTCTGAGAAATAGTCTCCCTCTCCACATCAAGCAAAGTACCTCATTAACTCTTTTTAAGCTCAACCTGGATAACTGGATGGGGAACAGAAAATACACCCCTGGGATTCCACCTGTGTCCTTGCTGGACAGGGACATTGGGTGCTAACTTGCCAGAACATAGACTAAATTCTTAGCTAGGCTTGTAAGGGCCTCAGGGCCAGTAGCCTAGTAACTGCCTATAATCCTATGGTTATTGCAGGAAGGGAGGAAGTCAAGTTCAACAAAATAAGAGCTGTTTCTTTTTATATATTGTGCATTTCTGTAATATACTGATGATTGTAAACATGTAAATTAATAACTAATTTTTGTAATAAAGTCCCCTTATTCTTTTCAATAGGGTCTGTGGCATCATTTACTTCCACCTCAGCTAATACCAACTCAAGCAGATGTGACCTTGGTTTAACATCTCATCAGAAGGAAGACCCACTTAGGAATGCAGCACCCCCTTATACTACACTGCAGTGTCAGCAATCCAGTCATCCGGAGTGAGAAAAGAGCCCACTGCCTTCTGGTATTCCAGCACAAAAGCCAAGTGTATTATCTGTTGTGCCACTGACACAGTAGCTGTTGTAGAACTCTGATCCATCAAACCTGCAAAGATCATATACTTGTCCCACACTACATGTTTAACCTTGCCATGGTCCATAGTATTAAGCCAGACATTTGGAAGAATGCAATAATAAAACTTCTCCCCAAGATCTTTAAACTTTGGAATTAAGTAAAATTTCATCTTATATACATATAACCATTGCTAAGGAAATTCCTTAAAAAAATGTCTATCCTCATTTCTCTGAATGTATGTATATATATATATATATATATATATATATATATATATATATATATATATATATCTTATTATCAAAATGACAGTTCACCTAACCACAGTTAAGTGAACTTACACTACTGAAAACTCAGTTGTACGAAAACACAGTACTCCGAATTACACATAACCGAATCAACAAGCAATGAAAAACATAAAGTAAAAAACACACACAGTCTAAAACATTTTCGTAGGGGGGGGGGCAAGCCCCCCTGCACCTCCCTTGGGGGGCTGCGCCCCCCACAGCCTCTGCACATTATATATAACAAATGCATCATCGCACTACAGTGACAGCAAGGGTAGATTTCCCTACCCTTACTTTAGTGCAATCTCCATTTCAAAGCTGTCTCGCACTTCCAGCAACACAGTACTCAACTCAGTAAAATGGAACTCGGAGTACTGTGTTTTCATACAACTAAGTTTTCAGTAGAATAAGTTTACTTAACTGCTGTTCTGTGAGATTTCATTTTGATAATAAGAAGTAGACCCATATAAATATATATATATATATATATATATATATATATATATATATATATCTCTATATATATATATATCTATATATATATATATATATATCTATATATATATATATATATATATATATATATGGTGCACACTCCAAAGTAGAGCAGGACCAGAGCTGATATATTTCTTATACTTGACTGTGGGACTATATGGGAAAACTCTGTATCAACGAAAACACACAACTGAATTTCACATTGTGTAACTTACACTACTGAAAACTCACTTAACTGCAGTATACCGAGCATCACTTCTCCAAAACACAGATCACTGCTTCTGGACTGGTGTTGCTGAAAAGGTGTGGTTATGTGCAGTCGGAGCTTGTTGGTGTAGATCACAGTACAGTGTAGGTAAGGAGATTTACCCTTTTCCCACTGTAGTGCAATCTCAGAGTTGGTATATATAATATGCAGGGGGTGTGGGAGGGGGGTGCAGGGGTGCTTCCCCCCCTGCAAAACTGTGTGTTTTGTTTTTATATTTTGGAGACGTGATGTTCGGTGTACTGCAGTTTCGTTTAAGTGAGCTTTCAGTGGTGTAAGTTACACAATGTGAAATTCGGTTGTGTGTGTTTTCGTTGATATAAAGTACACCCATCTGTATATATATATATATATATATATATATATAGAGAGAGAGAGAGAGAGAGAGTTATCTCTGTTCTGTAAGCATAAACATGAATTTTGAACTGGCTGAATTACTAACACTGCACTGTGGCTCTTAATGATGATATTCTACTCAGACAAAGTCAGCCTCAATGACTTCTTCTTTGTTGACTTGTCTGAAGCTTTTAATCTGGTAGACTGCATAAACTACTTCTCTCCTGGAACATGTCCTGTTAGATGTGCATGCCGGTAGCTCTAAAACTATTTTTCAAATTGCCACTTTAAAATTAAAATCAGATTCACCATTTCATACTTTCATAGGTAGGTACTAGATTATTGGCTCAAGGGCCTATGCAAGCCTAGCCAACAAGGTTCCCTGGCTTACGCAACCCAAGAAACTTATTTTCCTGTGCCACTGTCGAGCAGAGACACAGAAGTGATCCCCGGGGTGTATTTCCTATTTCCCATCCACTCATCAAGATTTTTCTTGGAGTGCTAATGAAGAACTTTGCTTGACATAGATGGGTAGCCTGTTCCAGAGTATGGGAAGTCTCTGGGACAGGAATCTATCCCTTCAGCATGCTCTGTTTATTGTGGTGACAAGGTTTAGGTCCCTAGAGCATGTAGCTCAGAGGGATTGGGATTTCTTTAGGTGTAGCATGTCCAACAGCTCTGGGTTTGACATAGCTTTTTATACTAGGCAGAGATCACCTTGGAGTAGGCGATATGCTACGGAGTAAAGCTGGAGTTTTTTGAGACGGTCAGTGTAGGGCATTTGTTTGAGGCCAGTAATCCTCTTTGTGAGGTACTTCTGTGGCCTTTCCAGCTGCTGCAGATGTCTTGTGAGGTACAGTCCAAAAGGGGAATTGTACTCAATAATGGGTCTAATGAGTGTCGAGTAGAGGGGAACAATGACCTCTTTTTTTCCTGGATGACAACCATTTTATGATGAGGTGTGCCATGTAAAAGGACTTCCTGACTACTGTGGTGATGTGACTATCAAAGGAGAGACTACTGTCCACCTGGGTCCCAAGGTTTCTTATCACACATTTGGTGTTAAGTAGATTGCTGCCTATGTGGTAGTTCATGGGTACAGAGTTTTTACCAAAGGGGATGACACTGCACTTTTTGGCATTGAGCTTGAGGCCATGGCTCTGACACCAGGCATCTGTCTCAGCGAGGCCCGTCTGTAGGATGTCCACATCATTTGGGGACTTGGCTATGGCTCCTAGTTTGCAGTCATCTGCAAACTTCGTTAGCCAGAGGCCTTCTGTGTTGGCCTGTACTTCAGAGAAGTAGATACCAAACACGAGAGGTTCCAGGACTGAACCCTGTGGTACTCCACTTGTCACTGGTTTGAGGTCAGATTTGGAGTCTGCAACTTCTACAGTGTGGGTTCTGTCAGTGAGCCAGTTAGCAACCCATCTTGGGATGTAGGGATTTATACCTAGTTTAGTGAGTTTAGCTATAATTCCAGAATGGGGGATGGTGTTGAAAGCCTTGGCGAGGTCAAGATAGGCTGTGTGAACCACCTTACCCTCATCTACCTCTTTGGTGACTGCCTCAAAGAAGTTGATCAGGTTCAGGAGACATGATCTGCCTTTCACAAACCCGAACTGGGTGGGGTCCAGAGTTTGGAGGTTACCAAGGTCTCTGTTTATGAGTTCCATGATGATACATTCCCTGGCCTTGCAGACCAGGCTCGTCAGGCTAATAGGTCGATAGTTCCTGGGATCAGTGGTGGATCCCCCTTTGTGGAGTGGGATAATTGTTGCTGTGCACCATTCAGTGGGCACAAAGCCTGTTGCGAGGCTATTATTGAACATGGTGCTTAAGTGGAGAGCCAGTTCATTCTGAAGTTTGTGTAAAACGCAACCTGGGATGTTGTCCAGTCCCATGGATGCGGTGTTTTTGGCTTTAGAGAGTGCAGCTTTTACCTGCGTAGTTGTGATTACAGAGACTCTGCATTCTTCCTGTATAGATATGGGCCCTTTAGGGGGTGAGGGGAGGTAAAGTTAGCACTGAACCTATCTGCCAGGATGCTGGCAATATCAGTTGGTTCTGTAATTTTCATGCCATTGTGCTGCAACTCAGAGCAGATCTGGGTGTTGCCATCGAGATTTTTGACACAGCTATAGAATGCTTTGTGATTGTCCTTAGAATTAGCAGTAATTTTGTTTTCATAGTTAGCTTTGGAGGATCTTATATGGGATCTCAGCTTCTTACTGAGGCTGACCAGGGAGCTCCTCCACTCATGGGATTTTACTCTCTTTTGCAAAAGTTTCTTCCTTCTGTTGTACAGTTTGTTTATGGCATGGGACCACCAGATTGGATTCCTTTTTTTGGAGGATAGCATCTTGGTTCTGTTTGGGATAGCACGATCCATGCACTCGTGTAAGTGCTTATATAGTGCACTTGAATTTTACAATTCTCACTCCTTTTTCAAAGAAGCCCTCCATGGACCAGTTTTTGAACCATCTCGTTTGCCATATTCATTAACAATCTCTTCTTTCTGACTTGGCATGGTCATCTACCAATATGATATCACTCACCTTAACATTACCAAAACAGTTGTAAAACAATATTCAATCAGTTGCATCCTGGCTGATTGACACAAAATTTATTTTTCTTCCAGCTTTTTCCAGTTAGGGGTCACCACAGCATATCACCTGCCTACTCATGATTTGCAGTAGAGCTTTACAGTTTCAAGCTATCAGCCCAGCACCCAACCTTCCACAGAAGGCACACACATGCACACACTCCTGCCTAGGGCCAATTTAGAGTGTCCAATCCACCTACAGCATGTCTTTGGGATGAAACCGGAGCACCCAGCGGAAACCCATGCGACCACAGGAAGGACATGCAGACTCTGCACAGAAGGCACCCCCAGCCGAGGATCAAACCAGAAAACCTCTTGTTGTAAGGTGACAATGCTAACCACTGCACCACCATGGCAACCCTACTTACACAACATTTCTTTTTAAACTCTATAAAACACAAAGCTGTGGTCATTGGCACAAAAAAAGATGGATTCTTTCCCCACTAACAGCAGCATAAATGATACTCTAACCAGCCATTTGAAATTATTCATTATCATAACCAAACACTTGAATCTACTGACTACTTTAAATACATAGGTCTATTAAAAGACCAAAGTTTAACCTTCCCCTATTACATAGAAATAACTGAAGCTAAGATTAATAAGTTAATATTCTAGGCATGGAAGATTTTAAACTTTAAATTGCCATAAGCTAGGTTAGCTATTGGCACTTATACCAAAAGTCAAATATGGCCACAAAATAATATCTTCTGACTCCAAATTTTACTTTACTCCAAACCACAGCAAAAAAAATCTGTAAATTTTATTTTTGCCCCCTCTGCAAAGACTGCCATTGCTCATTACACACAAAAGCCAAGTATTTACCAATCCAGCAGACAGCTGACTTATCGCTAAGTTTCCTCCTCTACAAACTCTTAAACCTCAAGTCTTTCTCAAACCAGCTCACTGGTTGAGAAGCAGGGTGTCCATTTGTACTGCCATCAACCCAGTTTGGAAATGGTGATGATGTTGCATGAAAGAGTTTTTAATTTTCCTAAAGCAGCAGGGGGTTGGTAGGTAGGCCACTAACTGAAGTTCTTTTTGTCAAATTTCATGATGCTACATTTACTTACATTAATGCTGAGGTCATTACTTCTACACTGCACATGCATTTTTATGTAGACTGTCTTGGAGAATTTTGGCATCTTTTATTGAAGTAATGATATTTCCTAGTTTGCAATCATGTGCATATTTGGTTACTCAGAGCCCTTTCCCAGTTTTATATCTGAGAAGAATACTTCAAAAAGAAGTGGCCCCAGTTCAGAGCCATGTGGGACACCAATAGTAACCTCACATGGAAAGGGACAGGTAAACTCCAACACTGCCTTGTTGCATCCTTTTGTTTGTTATGGTATGCTTTGAAGTTTGGCTTGATCATATGGGCTGAGACACTTGCACAGGAGAGTGAAACATTAACATATCAAAATATTAACAACTGAAGATGCTAAATAATGTACCTATATGGCAAAGTTCAGGAAGTTCAAGAACAGCATGTCAAGTTATACCAGTGTGGATTCCTGCCATATCCCAAAGATGTACCACAGGGAAACTGGTAATTTGTGAGGCATGTCAGCTATGAATGCGTGTGTGTGTGTGTGGGTGTGTGTGTGTGTGTGTGTGTGTGTGTGTGTGTGTGTGTGTGTGTGTGTGTGTGTGTTTGTGTGCATGCGCATGTGTGTATGTGTTGATGTCTGTGTGTGTGTGTGTGTGTGTGTGTGTGTGTGTGTGTATATGTGTGTGTGCGTGTGTTTGTGTTTTTGTGTGCATGTGTATGCATCTTTGTGTGTAAGTGTGTGTGGGTGTGTTTGCATGTATGCACGTGAATGTGCATGTGTGTGTAATTGTGTGAGTGTGTGTGTAAGTGTGTGAGAGTGTGTGTGAGTGTGTGTCTGCATGTATATGTGTGTGTGTGTGTGTGTGTGTGTGTGTGTGTGTGTGTGTGTGTGTACGCGCATGTGTGTATGTGTGAATGTGAGTGTGTATATGTGTATGATATTTTCTAGCCAACTAATTAACTTTTCTCCCCACCTACCTGCTGCTTACACTGATTATTTTAGGTGGGGTAGGTGCATCTCAGGTCTCGCTCCCCATCTTCACCAATATTCAGTCCTTCCTGAAAACTACACTCGACTCATGCTACAACAAACTTGCCAAATTTGTAACAAATGCAAAATTAGCCCACCACTGTTCCTATCTGCAACAACTAAATTGGCTTGAATTTCCTTACTACCTCACTTATCTACAATTAACTACTGCCCATAAACTTATTTATTACCCAACAACCTGCTCATCCCTCTTCTCTGTACTGACCATGTATCATCCTAACCGACCTCTTAGGTCTGAAAACAAAATGTTACTGATTGTTGATAAACCTAAGCTCTCAACTAACCAAATGTTGTATTCTTTTACTGTCTCAAAGCTATGGAATAATCTCCCTCCTTCAATCAGAACTATCAATAATCCTGCTTCCTTTAAAAAAAATCTCTCAGGCTACATCTCTCTTCTCTCTGGCTATGCACCTGCACCTTAACAAATCACCCCAAAACCTGACTTCCCTCTGTAACCTTACTCTACTCCATCTAAATACGCCTTTCTCTTTGCCGTACTAACTCCTGTTGTCACTGTAGCTTGCTATATTCCAACTATTTTGGCCATTTGTCCCCTACTATTCTTATCCTTAAGCGGATACTACAAACTGCTATTAATTACTATATATACATTTATACATATATGTTATATGAATGTATACTATTTCTATTTCTACACTCATACTATGGTTGTAAACAATCTTCATTTGTTATTATCAATTTGATTTTAATGATCAACAACTGTTTCATATACTCTGTATTGTGTGCAATATTCCTCATATGTACTTTAATGTGGAGCTTTTCTCCCAGGAACTACACTGAAAATGGGCTCATTTAGGCCCAGTGGACTCTCCCGGTAAACAAATGCAATAAATAAATAAATAATTAAATAAATATGTATGTGTGTGTGTGTGTGTGTGTGTGTGTGTGTGTGTGTGTGTGTGTGTGTGTGTTTGTGTTTTTGTATGCATGTGTATGTATCTGTGTGTGTAAGTGTGTGAGTGTGTTTGCTTGCATGCGTGCATGTGCATTTGTGTGTAATTGTGTGAGAGTGTGCTTGTGTGTGTGTGTGTGTGTGTGTGTGTGTGTGTGTGTGTGTCGGCATGTGTGTGTTTGTGTAAGTCCGTGTCTGTGTGTGTGTGCATCTGTGAGTGTGTCTGCATGTGTGTGTGTTTGCGTGGGTGTGTGTGTTTGTGTGCATGTGTATGCATGTGTGTGTAAGTGTCTGAGTGTGTGTTTGCATGTGTGCATGTGCATGCTTGTGTAATTGTGTGAGAGTGTGCGTGTAAGCCTGTGAAAGTGTGTGTGCGTGTGTGTCTGCATGTGTGTGTTTGTGTAATTGCATGTGTGTGTATGTGTGTGTGTGTGTGTGTGTGTGTGTGTGTGTGTGCACGTGTGCATGCCTGCATGTGTGTGTGTGTAAGTGCGTGTCTGTTTGTGGTCATATGTGTGTGCGTGTGTGTGCATGCGCGCGTGTGTGTGTGTCTGTATGTGTGTGTGTGTGTGTGTGTGTCTCTGTGTGTGTGTGTGTGTGTGTGTGTGTGTGTGTGTGTGTGTGTGTGTGTGTGTGTGTGTGTGTCCAAGAAGCAGTGAATTTATATGTAAATTTGTATGGATTTAAATTAGTGGTTACCTTTCAACGTAATACAAATCAACACGCATTTTACTTTAATACATATACTAACTATTAATGGAAAGCTGCAGTATTAAGTGATTTTTATGACACCACATGTAAATAAGTTAATAGTAAAAATAAATGATAAGCCAGATATGGCTTCCCAATAATATCTTCTGACTCCAAAAAAAATGTTACTTTCCTCCAAACCACAGTAAATAAAATCTGTAAATTGTATTCTTGCTCCCTCTGCAGAGAACACAATTACTCACTACACAGAAAAGCTGGGTATCTACCAGCCCAACAGACAGCTGGCCTATTGCTAAGTTTCCTTTTCCACAAATTCTTAAACCTCAAGTTTTTCTGAAACCAGCAAACTGGTAGAAAAGCAGGGTGTCCATATGTACTGCCAACAACCCAGTTTTGGAAATGGACTTTAGTAGTTAATAGGGTTGGCTTAGGGGTTTAGGATGAAATATTTGATGGTCGCATATCTTATCCCCAGGTGAGGGTATGGGGAATTTTCCACCTGTGCTCCCCCTGATGGACATCAGAAGCCTTGCAGGCCACCTCCCTGGGGGGGGGGGCAGTAATAATGTTCAAGCACTTGATGGGTATTTGTGTACAGCTGCCACACTGATGTCATTGCACAGGTCATTCCAGTAGGTATTTTGATATCTGCTGCTGGTTCTCTTTATCTATAACTGCCTGTTGGCTCTGTTACTCACCAGGCTCTTCACTTCGTCCCCAGGCTCTAATATTAATTATTGGGAGGTACAGTTTGTGAAGAGTTAAGGAGACAGGGTTCAGCCAGTCATTGGGTTATGGAAATTTTGCAAGTAAACATTCATTATTAGAAAAATGGAATTTAGGTAGAAAGTCTACATTTGATGCATCAGTGAAAAATGCTTTAAGGTAATCTTGATGACATATATCATATAATTATTCCATTAAAATTTGCATTTGAAATACACAAACATGGTTTCTAGGAAAGATGCTCAAATTTGTTTTTGAATTAATGTACTGTTTACTGGTTGGGTATTTATTTTGGTAAGGGATTTCAGTGAGTATGGCCTTTCTTATAAAATGCTTTTTCCTCTATTACAGTTGCAATGGCATGGTGTAAAAATTGTTAGATCACTGCTATCAACATTTCCCATGGGTAGTGGGATGGCTTACTTAACAGTCCTGAATATAAAGGAGAGCAGAAGTACAGGATGAGAATGCAAGATGAGACTGCCTCTACTGCCTCTACTGCCTCTCTCTCTCTCTCTTTTTAGTTGGAAAACTATCAGGGAGAGAAAAATAAGAATTTTATTAGCTGTGATATGGAAGATATTTTGTTTTGGATGGAAAAAACCATATTGTAACATGCAGACCATATTCTAACAAAAGCAGTAGGATGTTATTGTCTAGGACTAGTTCGATAACATGGGAGTAAAGTGAGTTCATTTGTAGACTGATGTATTTGTCATAAAATTCTTTGTGCAGTTATTTCAGTGTAAGCTTTGGGTCCAGTAATAAGTGCACGTGTCTTTGCTCCACTTTGTGAGGAATTTCACTGTCCATATCTGCTTGAATATTATTTGGTTTACATTGCTTAATCTTTTTGGTGTGCCAAAATACTTTATTGCAGATATTTTTGGTTTAATTGTTGGTTTGTTTGTATGTATGTATGCATGTCTCCATGCTGTACCATAAAGTGGGGAAGTTTGGTTGTATTTTGCACTGTAAAAAGGATAGGCAATGGCATGTGTTCAGTAGGGGGATATCAGTAGCATATGGCTAAGGATAAGGTTATTAGATAGATAGATAGATAGATAGATAGATAGATAGATAGATAGATAGATAGATAAAATATATTTATTTTTTCTTTAATGTGTTAATAGGTACATCGACACATATTATGCAATCAGTCATCAAATCATTTTCAGCCTGGTACAAAGCATCTAACATTAAGAGTTATCAATTGCCTCAACATCAAGGAGGGACATAAACAGGCTCAGGAATAATTTATGCATGCCTATACTATTGTCAGTCAGTGTTACTTTAGAATAAGATGGGGTGCTGCTTTGTTTAATATTTAGAGGTACTTTATTCCTTAGTTGGGGACTACACTGGGATAAGCACCTGTCACACCAGCAAGTCCTATTCATTTGTTGACAGAGATTAAGTTCCTCTGTAGATGTGTTTGAGGAACTCTAGGTTCTATGAAGATGTTGTTGGTATGGGAGGGTTGCATCTTTAATGAACCAAAAAGCCAAACATAGATCACTGTGGAGGAGTCTGTAGGAAACAGAATACAGAGAAAGGGCCATCAATCAGTCTGGATAACTAAAGGACTTGAGGACTGTGACTCTTTTGGTTAGAAACCTCTGGGAGCTATCCATTTGGGGTATATATTTCAAAAGTACATACCAAAAGGACTGTATTTAATAACTGGACAGATAACTCCACTGGGGTGGTAGGATATTGTTTTGTTCTAGATGTTATGCCTCTGGTTATTAGAGATAACTGCACTGGGGTGGTAGGATATTGTTTTGTTCTAGATTATGTGCCTCTGGTTATTAGTTGTGCCTAATAGAAGAATTTTCTAACTATAACAGAGACATGATTATCAGGGGATACAGAGTTCTTCACAAGGGTGACTAGATCACAACAGACAGTGTCTATCTTAAGAGATGTGTCTATTATGTGACAATATGAGGAAATATTTATTTAACCAATGTGAGCTATGCGCCATTGTATCAGCATTTAGTTTGAGGTCATTGTCTTTGCACTAGTTGTTTTCATAGTCTAGTCCTTCCTGGGGGTCTATATTATAAGATCTACGGTTGAAAACATCGAACAACATATGGTCGACACCATATGGTCAATGTCTTCAAACGTTGACCTTATAAAACGACACAAAAAAGCCCCCCTGCACCCACCCCCCGCTACTTAAATATACCAACTCCGAGACTGCACTACATTGCAGTAAATGGAAATATCCCCTTACAGAGATTTTCATTCACACACTCGAGATTCTGAGCATTCCATATTCTCGTGTCGACAATGTCAGATTCAACATTGTCGGCTTTTGAGAATATGATATAGACCCCTTCCTGGAGGACCTTCATGTCAGTTGGCATTCATAGAACAACCTCTAGATTACATCAGCTAAATTTGTTAACCAGAGGCCTAGGAAATGTGTTTATAGATCAGATAAATAAATGTCAAATAGAAGACCCAGTACTGAGCTATGATGAATGACATGTGAAATTTCTTTTTCACAAGTTGGCATCTGTAACTCTAAAGATATGTGTTCTTCCTGACTACCAATTTACTCCCTACCTCACTACACATGCACTGGTATTCAGGCTCACCAATTTATCAATGATATCTGCATGGAGGATAGTATCAAATGCCTTGGCTTAACCTATGTGCACCATGTGCACTGCTTGACCACCATCAGCTGCTTCACCTACCCTTTCAAAAACATTTACAAGGTTGAGAAGGCATGGCCTACCTTTGACAATGCCAGACTAATGTGTTAACTCTGAGATAAGTGATTACCAATATCTAGATTTATGAAGTTAGAAATTATACATTTCATGGCCTTACAAACAAAGCTGTAAGACTGACTTATCTATGATCACCAGGGTCCATGGTCAGACCTTCTTTATGTAGAATCATCATGAGAACTATTTTTCAGGTTTCAGATTTAATAGAAGTTCTGATAGGCCATACTTGGTACTAATTATTACGTTTCCTAATATATTTTTAAGACTAATGGATGTGGTGTTGTTTGTAGAGTTTCTAGGACATGTTTCATCGTGATCTTGGAGAAAGTCAGCAATTGATGAATCAGAATGACAATTATGATGGAGGGGTGAGGTAAAGTTCACACTAAATTTGTCAGCTGAGATATTAGCTCTTTCGTTGTGATCAAAATATTTTGTATCAATGTGGATCAGTTCTGAAAACTGATGGATATTGTCTGTTAACCTTCTAACTTGGGTTATTTAGAATTACTTTGGCATCAGAGATTTTGAGTTCATAGTCAACTCTGTGTTTTCTGACTGCTGTCTTTATGTTTTTTGCTAGCATATTTGGTTTCCCTGTTAAGATGGGGACTTTGTGACCTCCTATAAAAACTTAGTACTTTCTTCCTTTTATTTTAAAGTTCATTTAGATAAATATTCCACCACTATGGTTTGTTTTTAAATTCCCCTGTGTATTTGGTAAGGGTGGGTACTGCTTCCTTTTAGGTTGACATTTGCATATTCAAGGAAGCATTGGACATGTTTCCATTTGTAAGGGGGGTGAGGCAGTTTAGGGTAATGGAAATCACCTTGAATAAGTGTGCTGCAGTTTATAGGGAATATCATGTATAGCACTAAGGTAGCTGTCTTGATCAGTGGGCAACATGGAAGGCGATCTATGTGTGACTATAAAGTGATAATTGATTTTTTTTATTGTGTCTTGGGACTTCCAAAATTTCAAAATTGGTGTCACAAGGAATCTACCTTGAAATGGAGGGGGGTCACTAACCGTAACTGACACAACCCACAGTTGTTCATAGGTCTGAATGTAAGATAAGCACTAAAGTCAGGAATAGATGATATGCTTTCATTGGACTGAAACATTGCTTTGTTAAAACATGTATTTCTATGGTTCACTTTTCAGGAGCCTTGTGCTTAGAAATCTTTTTACTGACATTGAGTAGGACCACCTTAATGTGTTCCAAATTGGAGTTTCTAATGGGAATGTCATTAATGCTTACAATAAGAGCACACTAAGTGTACATGATCTCTATTCAGGGGCATCTCTACCACATTTTTTTGTGATTTCTAGGTACTCAGAAATATTATACTAATTGCACATGTAGACTGCACTTTGTGGTTACCTTTATAACTCCCCCTTGGTATTTAAGGCTGTAAGAAAATCAGGTGGAGAACTAAAATTAGGAGGAAGAAGGTGTGAGTTATGTTTGTGTTTTCTGTTCCGTCAGAATGGTGTACACTTAGTGTAGGTGCTAATGAATCCCAGGCTATGCTTAAAACAGATCTATGGGGCAGTAAATGCTTTAGCCAGAATGCAAATGATATTGTACAAGGCATCCCTGGACCCTGTTTTGATGAATCTTTTGCACTTTCACAAAACAAACAGCATCAGAACTACTAGGTAGGAAGACCTAAATTTGGCTTGTGACACAAATGAGACATGTTGGAAAGAGATATGTTTCTCACAGAATTTTTATTTTCTGGAACAGACTCCCTATCAATGTGAAGTAGAGTTCCTCTCTAACCTTATTTAAGTACAACTTGGACCAGTGAATGGGTAATCAGAACTTCACCCCTGGTCTGCCCCTATATCTCTGATGGACAGAGGCAGTCAGTAAATCACCCCTAAATAAAATAAAATTTGTAGGTCACATTTAGGTTGCATGGCTAGTGGTCATTCACCTAGTATATACCTATGAACCTAAAAGAAGTGTAGACCATTCTTGGAAAAACAGGAAGGTCTCATCCCAAGCACACACATAATGGATCCCCCTAAGATGACTTCAGCTCCAGCTAATAAGCCATTTATTGACAGTAGTTATCTTGTCCTTGAATTTCTGGAATCATTCTATGTTTCATGCAATGTACACTACATGTATTGTTTATATCTGTATTAGTATACTTGCATGGGATATTTAAAAGCATTATAACTGCCTACTGGCCCAGTTCATATCTAAAAAAATATCTATAGATCAGATCAGCAAGCTGGTTAATAAAGTGCATTTTACAATTCAGTAGTCAAACTCTCCTTAATGCCATGGTTGAGGTGTTGTGCAACAATCTCAACTTCATATTGTGTATAAATTACTATTCAAATAATATATGGATGCTTATTTTAGCACAAGTGATAATATTATTGAAATTCATATTTTCAGACATAATATATACCTGAGTAATTAGTGTCACTAATTTTCTAACCATAAACTACTGTCTTTTTCAAAGAATTGGAATTTGCATATCTAACGTCAAGTCCCAGCTGTCTTAAATCAGATCCTGGCCAAACAGTGAAAAATATTCTGCTGAAGAAATGTGACTCTTTTAACACAAATGACTGCTGTCTCTGTTAAATGACAAAAATACACCTCTCCAATCTATAGGACTTTCATTAGTGAAGTTAGTAATGGTTATCAGGTTAAGGTCCAAGTTAGTTGCATCATTTTCCTTGTTAGTGAAGGAGAGTAGAAAACCAGCACTAAAATTACATAGAAGAGTTAAATGAATGAGAAAAGGTTTTATGAGAAGACAAATAGAGACTTTTCTGTTTTGAAGGAAGAAGAAAGTTAGAACGTTCTAGATCAGAATCAAAATTTAAATCACAAGATGCTAGCTAGTACAAGCTACTGCGGTTAGTAACAGGCTATGACGTGACTCTAAAGTAGAAATCAAAGGCAGTTATTTAAGCTGCCATTACTGGTTCTCGATCCATCCTCAGCTGGAAATTATCATGACTTGCAAGAGTTTATAGTGAAGGTTTCTTCTGTTGTCCTGATACCATTGATTAAATCCTACCCTGAAAGCAGTATGAACACTTTGCCAGAAATTGCCACAGTCAAGGTACATAGTTGTTGCTAATCAGAGAGTGGTATTAGTTAAAGTCCGGGAAAAGCTAATGATTATAAATACTACATCAGAACTGGTTAATTCGTTAAAAGAGCTACTCGGATATTATGGCTGTACATACATCATTTCAATGTCAAGACATTAAAAAGCCTTGCAGATATCAAAACTGTAAATAGAACATGCCAATGTTAGATGAAATACTTCATTTCCATGATGTAAATAGCTGTGGGAACATGACCGACAATCTGCATGTTAATGTTCAACATCCAAAACTGTGAACAGTAGTGTGTGACTCTGATTTACTATATAGTAATTCCAAGACTGTGGTTACTGTGAGAATTCCCTTTAATCAGCAGTCTTAGAGTTACTATACATATGTGTATATATATATATATATATATATATATATATATATATATATATATATGTGTATATATATATATATATATATATATATATATATATATATATATATATATATATATATCTTTGTATAGGCAACAGGGATGTGGAGCCACATATCACACTGCCAAAATGTTTTATTACTTTAATAATGACTTTGGATTTTTGCTGTTTTACCTGTTTTTTGCACATTGTCTTGCCAAGCCTTTGTAATCATCCACCTCAGGGTTATTGAAAGTATCCAGGACATAGCTGTACCCATTGTTCAGTATTTTTACCATTAGACTTCATACCTATGTAACCTTCTCCTTCCAATAGCTGAAGGCCTCCCCTACATAGCCATGATCCTAAAACGCCAGTTATTCTCTGTAGCCTAAGATAAGAATTAATTTGGATATCTTTTCACCTATACTAGCTCCAGCATTTGTTTATTGCTTTTATGTGATCTGTTTTATCTGTTATATGTTTTAATTTTCCTGTGACTTGGTTACAAATACTATAATAAACTTAAAGTAGTATGCCAATCATTTGTCATACAGCTCATTGGTACCTAACGCAGTTATAGTCATAGTCCAATAAAACACATAGACACACGCGTGTTTGTGAGAGAGTGTCTGTGTGCATATATGTGTGTTTATATATATATATTTATATATATATATATATATATATATATATATATATATATATATATATGGGTCTACTTCATATGATCAACATTTCATTTGACTGAAATTCATTTGACTGAGACCATATAACCTAAAGTTCATAACACTGAAAACTCACTTGACTGAAACTCATAACACTGACACTTTGCAATGCTAAATTTCAACATAGCAGTGGCAGTGTGTATAAGGTAATTAAAAGCTATATGTCCTTTTCCTCACTGTAGTGCGATCCTGGAGTTAGTATATATAGTTGGGGGGGCATAACCCCCCCACATTAGGGTGTGTGGGAGGCATTGCCCCCCACCTATTTTAAATATTTTGAACCATAGACATGGATACTTACAAGTCCAATAAATTACTCATTTCAAAACAGAATATATACTCAAACTATGTGGGGGGCTACACCCTCCACACCCCCCAATGTGGGGGACTGTGCCCCCTACACCCCTCCTAACTATATATACTAACTCCAGGATTGCACTACAGTGGGGAAAAGGGCATATACCTTTTACTTACCTTATACACACTGCCACTGCTATGTTGAAATTTAGTATTGTATGTTGTCAGTGTTATGAGTTTCAGTCAAGTGAGTTTTCAGTGTTATGAACTTTAGGTTATATGGTCTCAGTCAAATGAATTTCAGACAAATGAAATCTCGATCATATGAAGTAGACCCATATATATATATATATATATATATATATATATATATATATATATATATAATAACCTTAATGTGTAATAGTGTAATATATATAACAAGATTTAGTATTCTATGAAGGTTCTTACTATTCAGTCACTGTGAAAAATCTGTACCAAGTTTAGAAAATGTTACTTTTTTCAGAAGTTAAATACTGGGAAGTGAACTGAGCTGTAATAAAACTGTATTGAGTTAAAAATGGAAATAAAATAAAAAATAAAATATATATATTTAAAATTTACGGGTAAAAGAAGTTGCATTGTAACTGTCTTTAACTCACTTTATATATTTAAAAGAGATTTGTGAAATCTTATGTTAAATGGAACTGTATTTCAGTTTGAAAATGAAACCATCTCTGTTTTTGGAATTTGCATACCTCTGCAGTACCTAACACCTAAATCATCTTTGGTTGATGTTGTACTAGGTGTTATGGGGATGCTTTATTTGGAGAGAAGCTTGTTGGTACTTCATAAAGAATTATATAACTGTGGAAATAAGAAAGCATTTCTAATGGAAGCCACAGAAAATGCTGTGTGGAACTCATAAAAACTCTGGTATAGAATTCAGTCAGTTACTGTTTTGCCTTCTAGAGAAACAGTTGTTGGCTTTCCCTTCTGGATAATAGACTGGATTCAAAGCTTTTGCCTGTAAAAACTTTGCAAATTCTATTTTGATCTAAAAGATAGAGACAAGCCATAGTACATCTTCTTTAGAAAAAAAATTAAGGAATATTACTGTTCAAATGTTTTCTTTCAAGTGTAGTGCTTTATTTTCATTATTCCAAATAAAGAATTTTATTATTGATTGTTTTAAATGCTTGTGGCTGGTAATTTGTTGGCTTGAGAGAAGGTATGTTGAACAGATGTACATGTAACTATCAGAATATATCCTTCAAAGTATTTTGAGCTCAAGTAATTTCTATGATTCAAATATTCAAAAGCTGATCTTTTTAAGGGTAAACACAGCCGGTGTTCTTGGCTTAACAAAGTAGATTGATGGGTTGCAGTGAACTGTAAACTAGAGAAGAGGGTGTCATTGTTATTGGAGAGTTATCATTTACCCTCCTCTTTCTGGAGAATATTTGCGCGCGCGCGCGCGTGTGTGTGTGTGTGTGTGTGTGTGTGTGTGTGTGTGTGTGTGTGTGTGTATTCATGTACAATATAAGGGCAACTTTTGGATAAGCTTTAATTACTGGTGGACAGTTTGCACTGGAAGACATCGGACCTATTCTAATTTGGGCAAAATTCTGGGGAGCCAGGGATTGTAACTCAGATCTGCAGCTATAAAATGCAAAGCTTATCTGGGTGTATCAGGTGGTGGCTATTATTAAAAGGCAGCAGTGCACATTTACCGTATGCTTTTAAGCCGAGCACCCCCCTCACATATTATATGACTTGCATTAGTGTGGATTAAGGGACCATACCTTTACATATCATACTTGTTGACAGTGGTGTGAATTTAAAGTTCATAGTGTTCATCACACACATAGTATCCAAAAACTATTCTTTTAAGTAAATTGTAAGTATTAGGTATGTGTCATGTCAGACTAGGATGGCCATTTGGTTTAGAGTAAAAGCTTGAAATGAAACATCAGATTGTATTTTTGTGCACTGCACCTTTGTGTGCTGCTGAACTGTTTTGTAACTTTTAATATTTCTTTTCAGGTCTGATAGCAGATCTAGAAACAGATGCCTTTTAGTTCAGTCTGTGTAAAGTGGCAGTTGAAACATGTTGAAAAGAGCAGTGTTTTAAGGTACCATGAAGCAGGCAGGGCAAAGAACCTGATGTAGCTGGTGATGAATTTTAAAATGTTTCATAGTAATCAAGAAAACAACTAATAAGCAAACAAGAACAATGCAGGACAACCTCCAGGTTTGTACCAAGAACCACAGCAGGAAACGGAACGGAACCAGCGTTTCTTGAGCAATCCAAATTTATTAAAGTAAAACAAATAAACCACAAAAAGTTCGTTTGGTAAGGTCAGTACCAACAAATTTAAAGTTCTGTTCTTCACTTCAACACTTAAAGACATCGCTGCTTATTTAAGTATAAGGAGCACAACACAATGTAAAGAAATCATTTTATTTCACCATAAAAACAGTAGCCTAGTTCATAAGTCAATGGTACACCTGAACACAAACAAGAAGGTTAACGAAGTATTTCAAAGCAGGAATGACGAGTTAAAGAATGAAAAATATGTTGCAAAATAATGGCAACATTTATTAATTTCTTAATTTTTTAAAAAACTTTTTATAAACTTTGTAGGAACTTTAACACAATATACTTTACAAAGGGAATACAACCTTAACTATAAGAATAATTTTAGAAAAGTCTTAATTGAATAATTAGACAATTAACTAAGCAACCAAGTGGTATAAAAAGATGCAGGTTGAATAGTAAAATTATCTTGAAAAAGCCCGGGAGAGCCCGGGCGAAAGCACTTGACTTATTGGATTATTTTGTTGTGATTTACGTTGTTTCCAGTGAAGAACAGAACTTTAAATTTGTTGGTACTGACCTTACCAAACGAACTTTTTGTGGTTTATTTGTTTTACTTTAATAAATTTGGATTGCTCAAGAAATCAAGAAAACAAAATAAAATGAATTTGGTCTTTTTAAACATTTCTTATGTAAGTATATTTATATATGTATGCATGCATGCATGTATGTATGTATGTATGTATATATGTATGTATGTATGTATGTATGTATATATGTATGTATGTATGTATGTATGTATGTATATATGTATGTATGTATGTATGTACATATGTATGTATATATGTATCAGTCTATCTAGTTACTTGACTTTGTTTCTTTGTGGAATGCTGATCCATTGGGATATTCTTAGGCCAGCCCAGTGATTAGAGCACATTTAACCATTTGACATGTAGGGGTGATAGAATACATTCGGCGATAAGTATTTCTGAACATTTTAATTTTAAGCACGAGAGATTATACAACCCATACAAAGAAGACACAGTAATATCACTTATTACAATAGCAGGTTAATACATTAAGCTTAGTGGTGTGGCCATAGCTTGGGGATATGTTTCTTTACATATATGATGACAATATAGAACAGAGTAGTAATAGTAGAATGAAGCAGGTGAAAATACTGGGAAAGCTGCATGCGGCATTTGCAAATCAGCTTTGTTTACAATAAGGGATGTGGGAGGCTTTGAGGGAAGGGATACTGTATACAACTGTGTGCTGTGTTTGTATAATGTAACTTAAGGGCATGTCTGATTGTGGATGGTGTTTGAGAAAGCAGAGCTTATGTAATATTTGTAGTATGGAACTAAGTACACTTTGCATGTTTTAGAAAATATATGTTTTTTAATTTCAGTCTCATTTCAGTGTATGACTGAATTGTTTTTTGGGTGGAGGGAAGGGATTCCCACTGTTTCGGGGCAATGCAACAGACACCATGGTCTGCAATGCTTAGTTCTTCACAGGGTTTTCATAATAAAGGTCCTGGGATGGGCGGTGATCTAAAATGATAGTTTGAGGATCTAGGTATTAGATGGCCAGCTAGGGAGAAAAAGGATCCTGCTTTAACAGTTTGAATACAAGAGACCCTAGTAGTAAAGGGTATCTAAGTTTTGCAGAAATCCAATTTGGTTTGTCTAGAGTAAAGCACTGGTGTTTCTACACAAGGATAGTATAATAAACCTACACATTCAACTGCTAATTGCTAGTAAGTTCCAAAGGTACTTTTGTGCTGTTGCAATGATATCTGGCCATTGGTGCAGAGGGGTAAGACTATAAGCTGTAGTGTCTGTGATACAAAGTTCTGGCCATTGGTGCAGAGGGGTAAGACTATAAGTTGTAGTGTCTGTGATACAAAGTTCCGGCCATTGGTGCAGAGGGGTAAGACTATAAGTTGTAGTGTCTGTGATACAAAGTTCTGGCCATTGGTGCAGAGGGGTAAGACTATAAGTTGTAGTGTCTGTGATACAAAGTTCCGCCATTGGTGCAGAGGGTAAGACTATAAGTTGTAGTGTCTGTGATACAAAGTTCCGCCATTGGTGCAGAGGGGTAAGACTATAAGTTGTAGTGTCTGTGATACAAAGTTCTGGCCATTGGTGCAGAGGGGTAAGACTATAAGTTGTAGTGTCTGTGATACAAAGTTCCGGCCATTGGTGCAGAGGGGTAAGACTATAAGTTGTAGTGTCTGTGATACAAAGTTCCGGCCATTGGTGCAGAGGGGTAAGACTATAAGTTGTAGTGTCTGTGATACAAAGTTCTGGCCATTGGTGCAGAGGGGTAAGACTATAAGCTGTAGTGTCTGTGATACAAAGTTCTGGCCATTGGTGCAGAGGGGTAAGACTATAATTTGTAGTGTCTGTGATACAAAGTCTGATTCTCTCAGCCCTTATTCGCCTATTATGGGACCGTGAGCAAATCACTTAACCTAGCATTACTCCTGGGTCACCCCTAAAATAGAATGCATGTCCATTGGGCCTACCTGGTTAACAAAGGGTTATTGTTTTTAATTGGGAGGGTGTATTTTAGTTGCGCTAGGAGGAGACCTTTATCAATTATACTTCTGCTTTCTGGTGAGAGGATGTAGAAAATCTTTGTTGACTGTAAGAGTGGTTTGCTAATTTTGACTCTTGTTGTATCAAGGTGAAGCAGAAAATCTATGAATGTGTTTGTCAAGCCAAGTATCTAGGAACTGGTCATCTGTAGCTTTTTACAGTTATTACCTAGGATGTGCCAGTAAGCAGCAGTGGTACAGCGGTAGCGTTGTTACCTCACAGCAAGAGGTTCTCTCGTTCGATTCTCGGCTGGGCTTGGTAGTGCCTTCTGTGTGGAGTCTGCATGTCCTCCCCATGGTTGGGTAGCGTTTGAAAGATATGCATGTGTAAATGGACATGCCTTTGTTGAAGGTTGCGTGTTGAGCTGGCACCTTGGTGTTTTGTAAAAATCTACTGCCAATCATTAGCGGACCGGAGTTCCACTGTGGCGACCCCTTACCAGGAAAAGCCGAAAGACAAACAACAACAACAACAACAACCTAGGATGTGCCCATAAGTAGATATTCCAATCTTCCACTGCATGTAAAGCAGAGCACTCCTCTTTATCAATTCAAATGCAGCTTGGATGAGTGAATGTGTGACTACAAATTCACCCCCAGTTTTGCACCGCTGGCCCTCAAGGACAGGGAAACATGTGATTATCCCAACATATACTTGATCAGCCTATCTTTGGATATTTGTATTGTAATATATAACGGCTAACAATTACCATGGTAATGTTAAGCAAGATTTCATAAGATCCTCACAAATCAATAGGCTAGAAAGTATTAATGAACCTATGAACCTATTGGTCATTGTTCCAAATATCATAGTTTTTATTTTCTTGTGTTTCATCGCAAATACATTTTCTGTAGCCATTTGGAAAATTTGATGGTTTATTTTCGAGCTCTTTTTAACTGAGGTGTGAGAGGAGCTTGAGCTGTAGATAACCATGTAGTCAGCATATATATGAGTAATAGTTGTGGAACACTGATAGGCATTCTGTTAATGATCATAAGTAACCACCCATTTCAGGCACTTCATCTGCATCACCTCCAGTTCCTCGACTGCTCTGCCTTTACTGCCCAGGTTTCTGTAGCACACAATAGTACTGTTTGCACCACAGTTTTGTACACCTCACTTCTATGGCATTCTAGTGTCATACACTGCCCCTGACATTCTGTGCTAGCTGGTTGCAACCCCTCTGATTCTAGCTTTGACTTCCTCATTCAGACTTCCTTTCTCCCCAACCACCCCTCCCAGATACTTGAAGCTGTAAACCCATTTCAACTATTTTCCCTTCTATCTTAATTCTCAGCTTTTTCCTAGTTTCCCCCATTTGCTGCCATTACAGCTGTCTTATCTTTACTCAGTTTCATCCAATGTGCCTTCAGTTTTACATTCCATTCCCCTATCCTTTGCTGAAGTTCTTGCCCAGAATCTGCCTGTAATGCCACATTGTCTCCATACAGCAACTTAGTTGATCTGCCCTCTCCGACCTGTTTGCTAGTATAGTCCATCACTAGTACGAACAGCAGTGGGCTCAGAGCAATGTTTCTGGGGCTTTGAATCACAGCAGGACTGCCCACATCAGCTTTCTTTAGATCTTGTCATAAGTTCATAGGTTCATAGATTAGTACTAGGCTAACTGCCCTTGTACTTGAATCAAACCTGCACCTTGTATCTGTAAGGTAAGCAACTTAACAATTACACCAACCTCCCAGTTTAGAAAAGACCAAATGGAGTCTTTCCTCATTTCTAGCTTCTTCTCAAGTATCTGCCTCACTGTAAATATTGGGTCGGTTGTGCTGCATCCTGATCTGAATCCAAACTGCTCATTTCCCATCATTCTACTACTCAGCATATTCATTGATCTGTCATCCTCTCCAGAACTTTCATGCAGTGTGATATGACTTTGCTATCTCTGTACTGCCCACAGTTGTGAATGTGATTGTCCCCTTTGTTCTTGAACACTGGCAGTAGTATGCTTATTCTCCAGTCATCTGGGATTGTCTTTCTCTCCACAGTGCTTTGAGTACCCCCAAGAGCCATCTCTCCCCTACCTCACGCAGCATCTTTATCATTTCTGTTGTGACCTCATCTGAGCCTGCTGCTTTCCTTGACTTCATTCTTCCTTAATGCTGTTCTTGCATCTTCCATGGTGGGCTCCTCATGCCAACATGCAATTCAGGTGGTCTTCCTCCTAATAAGGAAAGGGCACTGGGGTAGAATCAGTGATTGCAAAGTCATCCCCAGTGAAACAGTTGGCCCACAGCATAAACCCCTTGTTGCCACAATCAGCTGCAAGCAGTGGTCAGAGAAAGCCCTAAGGTCAACAGAGACCAGGCTGAAGACCTGTAAGTTGACTGTAGAGAAAGCACAACAGTTCAAGGAATTACTTAGGGCTTTGGCACTTCAAGAAGAAGTGAAAATAATCGGAGTTGAATAAGAATGGCAGTACCTCAAAACAGCCTGTGTTAGGGCTACAGAGCAGATGTAGCTGGGCCAGGTATAGAAATAAGGTACATAAGGAAAGTTGGTAATGGAATGCAGAAGTTCAAGAAGTCATCAAAAGAAAGGAGTGCAGGAAAAAGTGGGAGATATTAAAGATGGACCAGACTAGGAAGGGATACTGGTTGGCTAACAAAGAGGCTAACAGAGCAGTTGCAATAGCAAAGAACAAGGCATCTGAGACACTCTATTCAACCTCTGAAAAGTGACTTAGTGGATGGCATAAAGAAACTATTAGGTTTGAAGGCAAAGGCAGAAAGATAAAGAAGATAGTCAGACACCCTTCATAAAGTATGACAGCTCAACAGTCCACAGGACATCAAAGGCAGATGGAAGGAGTACTTCCAGCAGCTTCAGACTGAAGAAAATGCCACATAAGCTGTACTGCCCCAGACACATCCTATGATGAAAGGAGAGGAGGAGCCCATTCTACAAGTAAGAACAGCACTAAGGAAAATTAAGTCAGGGAAAGAAGCAGGTTCAGATGAGGTCACAGTAGATATGATTAAGATGTTTGTGATATAGGGGAGACATGGCTCCTGGGGACGGCACTCATAGCAGTATGGAGAGAAAGACATATCCCAGATAACTGGGAATAAGTATACTAGTGCCAGTGTTCAAGAACCAAAGGGGACATTCACAACTGTGGGCAGTATATAAGTATCAAACTCCAATTACACTGCATGAAAGTTCTGGAGAGGGTGACTTATAAAAGAATGCACAGAGCTGTAGAAAGTAAGATGGGAGTTGAGCAGGTTGGATTCAGATTAGGATGCAGCACAAATGATCCAAAAGACAAATACTTGAGAAAAAGCTAGAAATGAAGAAAGAGTCGGACTGGGCATTCCTAGACTTGAAGAAAGCATATGGCAAGGTCCTAAGAAAGCTGATTTGGGCAATCCTGTGGTAGTTCAAAGTCCCAGAAACAGTGGTGGAATTACTGCAATTTATGTACAAAGACCCAATGACTCACGGAGGGGTTCCCAGTGGTAGTAGATGTACATCAGGGTTTAGCTCTGAGTCCACTGCTGTTCATACTGGTGATGGACTACTTTAGCAAACAGGTCAGATGGGACAGATCAACAAAGTTGGTGTATTCAGACAATGTGACATTACAGGCAGACTCTGAGCAAGAACTTCAGCAATGGATAGGGGAGTGGAATGAAAAACTAAAGGAGTATGAGATTAAACTGTTTGCAGAGAAGACAGATGTAATAGCAGCAAATGGGGAAATCAGAAGGTGAGAACTGAGGTAGAAGGGAAAATAGTGAAACAGGTTAACATCTTCAAGTATCTGGGAGGGATGGTTGAAGAGAAGTCTGATTTTGAGGTCAAAGCTAGAATCAGAGGGGCTGCACCAACTGGCATAGAGTGTCAGGAGTAGTGTACGACAGTGAGGTGTACAAAACAGTGGTGTGACCAGTACTACCAATAGTACAGAAACCTGAGCAGTAAAGGCAGGGCAGAGGAGGACGCTAGAGGTGATGGAGGTGATGGGCCCGAGTCAGTTGGTAAGATGCACACTGTGGGACAGATGAAGACATGAGGGCATAAAAGCAGAAGCCAAAGTAGCTGCAGTTGCTGGAAAGATCAAATAGGACAGATGATGCAGGTCCAAGCACATGTGAAGAACAGAAGACAATCTGGTAAAGAAGATTTGGGACAGACAGGAAGAAGGCATCCAGCAAAGACATGAATGGATTGTGTGACAGAAGATCTGCAACAGGTAGGCATGAGTCTCAAAGAAGGCATGACAGTGGCATTGAATAGGGAGAGATGGCAACAGGTTACAAGAGACCCTCATCCCATTTAGAAAATGGGAAAAAGGGGTTGATGAGGATGATGATGATTATGATGATGATGATGGTGATGATGAGCTGCAGAAAGTGAAAGTCAGTTCATCGACTGGGAAGTGGGACCAGGAAATTATGTGGGGGTGGGAGGGAATGGGGTAGGGTGGATGAACATAGTAAAGCCCTGTGAAGTGACATGAACCAAAATGGGCAATACCGTAGTAAGTGTTATAAATAAAACTGTCAGGTTACTTCCCCATGACTCACATACATATTTTGAATTTAAACAGGATGTTTAATAATTATTATGTTGCTTTTGCAGCTTAAATGACTAGCATGATATTGAGTTTAGAGTAATGTAAACAACTAAACAAACAGTCAAATGTATGCATATTAAAAGTATATAATCATTGAAGTTATGAAACAGGACATGAAGCAATAAATCTTGAAATATGTTAAAGTTAGTCCTGTTATCTGTGAAACCCTGTCTGTCTGTTATCACATGGAGAAAGTGCTAAAAGATATATACTGTAGAGAAATAAACCTACACAAAACTGAATTGCTTTACAA
This sequence comes from Protopterus annectens, assembly GCF_019279795.1. Taxonomy (NCBI): domain Eukaryota; kingdom Metazoa; phylum Chordata; order Ceratodontiformes; family Protopteridae; genus Protopterus; species Protopterus annectens. The sequence continues at coordinate 563,199,993 of NC_056727.1, forward strand.
CACAGAGTTTTAGAGAAGCTGGGTGCTGACATTGGCTGCTTACTTTGAATAAGGTGTAAAGATTTATGGAGGTGCTTAGACCTGGTTCTCTGTCTTTGAAGATTGTATTAAGGTTAGCAGTAACTATTATATGTATTTGTTTTATACACACACACACACACACACACACACACACACACACACACACACACACACACACACACACACACACACACGTATATAATATATATATTTTTTTGTTCTTGTCTTTTTGCTTTAATTAATGCCTTGATTATGTATTCCATCAGGAAAGAGTAGCAACACTCTGGAACAGCATAACAAAATATATAGAATAATAAGCTAGAATTTTGGCTTAGATGAAACCAGGATTACAATACAAGTGATCCATGTTCAATTATTAGCCTGACTGCTGGAACAGGCTTTAAGGTGGGGAGAGTGAGTGGTCAGCACTGGCTTACCAAATCTGATGGGTGGGGTTGGTACATGCCTTGCCACACAAGGGATGCTTGCAAATGTGACTGCAGATGTATGCCTCGTGTGAGTTAGTTAGAACACAAGGCATGAGCCTGCCAAGGAGAGACCTCCTATGTAACTAGGTTTAGTGAGTTTAAGTGTGCATCCATATATAGCTTAGTGTAGCAATCAGTGCTTGTCAAGTAGGCGAGAGGTTAGGTTTAGTGCAGATGAAATAATATCCTGTCTCCCAGCAGTAAGATGGCCTGTGATGCATGACTCTATCCTTCCATATTCCATGTCGTTGGAAGCTGGTAAGTAGGGGGATGAAAGTATCAATGGTGGATGAGGAAATGGGAAATTGATGGTCAGCATGAAAGTCAGGAGTGAAAGAGAGAATAAAAGTGAAACAAAAACAAATAAATATGTAAACTATTTATTATTTGTTGATGGGGAAAGTCCGACTAGGTCCCACAGATCCTGTTTTCAGCGGAGGCCCGGGGAGGAACACTCCAGAAGCATGTCTTTAGAATGTGGGAGGAAACCCACGCGAACGCAGGGAGAACATGCAAACTCCACACACTAGGCACCCCAGCCGAGAATCAAACTGGAGAACCTCTTGCTGTGAGGCAACAGCATTAACCACTGCACCACTGTGCCGCCCATACAAACTAACAAAAATACAATTGTTTAAGTTATAACTATTTTACGACACCTGCAATGAATGTACCCATACCTTAGGAGAAATGTACCACGCATGAAGAAAATACATTTCTGCTTCTGCACTTATGTTAGTATAAGATCAGATGAATTTTTGAGAAAAACAATTTCATCTCATATTTAAGAAACATATTAGCATTTTCATATTCAGATAATCAGTTGTTATTGCTTGTCTCTATGCTATATAAAGAAACATTGCTGTTTTACATCCAACAGAACCTGTGTTTAACTGTAGGCATAGCAAATGTAGGATGGAAAGAACATGTGAGACTGTTCCATTTCACTGTTTACATTAATTTTATTCTGAATTATGTAGAGGATTCATTGCATATGTTCAAATCCCATCCCAGGTTTTGAATTAGTTTTAATATAGTCTTGGAAAGCAGCAGACCCTGTAAACAAAGGGTCACTTTGTACTCAGTTTGTTCTAGTTCACTGTACTTCAGAATTAGTCAGCAATTAAATATACAAGTTACAACGTCTCTGCTCTCTTTATGGCATGTTTATCTCAGATGATCTAGATGTAGCTATGTCATCCTTTTCACTGACCACCTATTCTGCACTCAGGAAGCAAGGACTGCCTAACAAACATGGATAAAGAAATGCCTTACAATCTTTGATACTACCCCATCTGAACAATCCAGGCAGAGTTAATGATCATTACTGTGTTTGCGTTTATACCCCATGATCATAAATCTGCATTTGTAGTAAAAGGGAAGACCAGAAACAACCTGAAAAGGGGGAGGTAGTATATTCCTTCCATGGCTAGTCTCAGTGATGTGACTACCACAAAGGTATGGTTTTAAAGGTGCTGTTTTACAATTATTAGGAATGTTTCCTAAGTGCTTGTTGGCCACGCTTCTGAAAGCCAATAACTGTTACTCAGAACTGACAGAATGAGGACAGTAAGTGGCCATTTGGTATAGCAGGAATTAGTAGTTTTGTCCAAAGACTATGGTTGCAAGAACAGGGGTCTGGTGGAAAAATGGATGAGAGATTATCAAACTGTAGAAATGAGGACATATAAATATTTTTTATGACAATACTGACTATCTGATATCTCAAACCATTCTTCAGTTCCAGCTGTAAAATAAAAAAAAAAAAATAAAAACAGTTCACTAGGATGTCAGATCGCAAAGAAAAGTTTTAAAAAATATAGATGATGCACATTAACATAACAGCAAAGTACTTCACATTAGTGGGGATCTGGTTTCCCTTGTCTAGTTTGAATGATCTATAAAATATTCTGGAATCCTCATCCTAGAAGGACCTATGTAGCTAAAATAAATCTTATGAAGATGTGGAAAGACATTTTCATTCACATTCAGTTATCATGTCTTCATAGGCTGTCTCATTTGGGCATAATTCAGACTTTTATCATAATGTTTTTGCCAAAATGACCTACGTCTTAAGACACTGTGTTTCCAAAAACCATTACTACATCTCTGGTTAAAAATAGTTTCAACAAAACACACCTCATCATCATCTTCTTTCGGCTGTTCCCATTAGAGGTCGCCACAGCGGATCATCTGTTTCCATTTCTTCCTGTCCTTTGCATCTTGCTCTGTCACACCAACCACCTGCATGTCCTCTCTCACCACATCCATAAACCTTATCTTAGGCCTTCCTCTTTTCATGTTACCTGGTAGCTTCATCCTTAGCATCTTTTTCCCAATATACTCAGCATCCCTCCTCAGCACATGTCCAAACCAATGTAATCTTGCCTCTCTGGCTTTGTCTCCAAACCTTCCAACCTGGGCTGACCCTCTAATATACTTATTCCTAATCCTGTCCACCCTTGTCACACCCAGTGCAAACCTTAACATCTTTAACTCTGCCACATCCAGCTCAAACGCCTGCCTTTTTGTCAATGCCACTGTCTCCAACCCATATAACATAGCTGGTCTCACTACCCTCTTGTAGACCTTCCCTTTCACTCTTACTGGTACCCGTCTGTCACAAATCACTCCTGACACTCTTCTCCACCCACTCCATCCTGCCTGTACTCTCTTCTTCACATCTCTTTCACACTCACCATTATTCTGAACTATTGATCCCAAGTATTTAAACTCATCCACCTTCGCCACCTCTACTCCTTGCATCCTCACCATTCCTCTATCCTCCCTCTCATTCACACACATATATTCTGTCTTAGTCCTGCTGACCTTCATTCCTATTCTCTCTAGAGCATATCTCCATCTCTCCAGGGTCTCCTCCACCTGTTCCCTACTCTCACTACAGATCACAATGTCATCTGCAAACATCATAGTCCACGAGGACTCCTGTCTGATCTCATCTGTCAACCTGTCCATCACCATTGCAAATAGGAAAGGGCTCAGAGCTGATCCTTGATGTAATCCCACCTCCACCTTAAACGCATCCGTCACTCCCACCACAGACCTTACTGCTGTCACACTACCCTCATACATATCTTGTACCACTCTTACATACTTCTCTGACAATCCCGACTCCCTCATATAATACCACAACTCCTCTCTAGGCACCCTGTCATATGCTTTCTCTAAGTCTACAAAAACACAATGCAACTCCTTATGACCTTCTCTGTATTTCTCCATCAACACTCTCAGAGCAGACATCGCATCTGTAGTGCTCTTTCCCGGCCTGAAACCATACTGCTGATCACTAATCATCACTTCAATTCTTAACCTAGCTTCCACTACTCTTTCCCATAACTTCATGCTGTGACTGATCAATTTAATCCCTCTGTAGTTACTACAGCTCTGCACATCACCCTTATTCTTAAAAATCGGCACCAAAACACTTTTTCTCCATTCCTCAGGCATCCTCTCACTTTCCAAGATTTCATTAAACAATCTGGTTAAAAACTCCACTGCCATTTCACCTTAACACCTCCATGCTTCCACAGGTATGTCATCTGGACCAACAGCCTTTCCATTCTTCATCCTCTTCTTAGCTATCCTTACTTCCTCCTTGCTAATCCATTGCACTTCATGATTCACTATCCCCACATAATCCAACCTTCTCTCCCTCTCATTCTCTTCATTCATCAACCCTTCAAAGTACTCTATCCATCTCCTCAACACACTCTACTCGCTTGTGAGTATGTTTCCCTCATTATCCTTTATCACCTTTACCTGCTGCACATCTTTCCTAGCTCGGTCCCTCTGTCTAGCCAATTGGTACAGGTCCTTTTCTCCCTCCTTAGTGTCCAACTTTACATGCAACTCTTCATATGCCTTATCCTTAGCCTTCACCACCTCTCTCTTTGCCATGCACCTCATCTCCTTATATTCCTGTCTACTTTCTTCATCTCTCTGACAATCCTACTTCTTCTTTGCCAACCTCTTTCTCTGCATACTCTCCTGTACTTCCTCATTCCACCACCATGTCTCCTTGTCATCCTTCCTCTGTCCACATGTTATACCAAGCACCTTTCTAGCCGTCTCCCTTACTAGTTCTGCTGTAGTTACCCAGCTATTTGGTAACTTTTCACTGCCACCCATTGGCTGTCTTATCTCATCCCTGAACTCCAACACCTGATCACTCAAAAATATTGCAGGGATTTGTTAAGAAAGGTAGATTTAACACAACCAGCTTTCATTTATACAAAGCAGCAGAAATACTTTGGAAATCAATGTAAAACACTAAACATGAGATGTCAGATAACAAGGAATTAACTTCAGTCAGTAAACACTTTCATCTCATTGCAATCATAAAAATTAGACTTCGACTGATTATTAAATAAAGTTTTCCACTTAAGTAGTTGACATGATAGAAACAATCACAAGATAAACATAATGACACAAAAGGGTGCAATAGTTTTTCATTTTTTTTACTAAAGTTCTAATAATCAGGAACTGGACCAATATATGTACACTGTATCTATTATTATAATGCAACATCAGGCTATTACTTCCTGTTTGAAATGGCTTCCATTAGAAAGTGCCAAGGTACATAATGCCAATATACAATTTATCCAGTCAATATCATAATACAAACTTATTAATACCTTGAATATAGAGTTGCTATGGTCAAAGCTGATTGATGCATTGTTAGTCTGTTAGAAAGGTTAAGTTATTATATTATATTATATATTAATATTGTAATCCACGGTGGTGCAGCAGTAGAGTTGTTGCCTCACAGCAAGAGGTTCTCTCGTTCCATTCTCAGCTAGGGTGCGGGGAGTGCCTTCTGTGTGGAGACTGCATGTCCTCCCTGTGGTCGAGTGGCGTTCTGAAAGACATGCGTGAATGGGCGTGCCTTCGTTGAAGGTTGGGCACTGAGCTGGCAACTCAGCACTGTGAAAATCTACTGCCAATCATTAGCAGACCAGAGTTCCGCTGTGGCGACCCCTAACAGGGAAAAGCCGAAAGACAACAACAACATCAATATTGCTCTTATCCTTTGTTAACTTTCATAGTATTCCTAAAGAATTTTGTTCTAGAAACTTGACTTATTCTGTAGTAAGTCTGATATTTACACATTTCAGTTTCTATAAATATTTTTGCTTAGTTGTGCTAATCATAGTAGATTTATTGCATTACTTTGTGTGAGCAAATTGCATGATTACACAAATATTTAAGCATTATGGTTTTCAATTAACTTTTAGTTGGTTAAAATATATATCAGTGTGGCTGCTTGTGTCACAAAAACTTTAACCATTTAAAATGTTTTTCTTGCTAATGGCTCATTTCCCAGGCCATACTCTTGGCAAAGCTGTTTCTGACATATTCTAAATAAGCATTAAAAGATACTGTATCATAACAACAAATCTCATTAGTGCCTGTCTGTTGTTTGGTCTAGCTACTTATACTGCAGCTCTAAAATGTTCTTAGTCTTGTTTCACGCTGCCTGAAATTCACATGCAACACATATTTCATTCCAGTTACTTTAATCTGATTTTGCTTTTAATTATGTTCAGCATAAAGCTGTACTGTCTGAGCTTGTTTTGTAAATGTATAAGCCTTTGATCATGCTCTTCATGGTGTCACACCAGTATTAGTAGCTCATTATCTGTGTTTATAATACCTTGTAGCTCCTTGATCATTTGTACAACAGCTCTCTAAAGCAATTCAGATGCTAATGAATTAGTGAACAGAAGCCTTAGAAATCTGTACCTTCTCAGAGAAACATTTTAATATAAATAGCATAGTCCTTACTTCAAGTTTAATTTGCTTAAAGCCCTAATTAGTATTAACACAGAACAATGCTTCATATTAACCATAACTAGAACCACTTCTTCTACTCAATGAAGTGGATAGTTCCAATTTATCTAGCTTTACTATGATCTTGTGAGTATATAGTCAACATTTACTGTATCCAACTTTAAACTCTTCTAATACTTTCTCCCTTAGGTCTGGTCCTACCAGCTACATAAAATCTCTATTCTCCAAACTAAAATCCTGTTCCACATCTGATGACAATATTCCTTCCTATTTCCTGCAGTTAGCAGCTGACTCACTTGCTATTCCATTGTCTATCTTGATAAATTGCTCTATCGCTGAGTCAAAGGTGCCTTCTGTCTGGAAATAATTTTGCATTCTCCCTAAAGGAGGTAACTCCACTGAAATCACTAACTTTAGACCCATCGCCATCCTATCTCCACTCTCAAAAGTACTGGAAAAAGGTGTGCATAAGCAAGTCGTGCAATACCTAGTACAGGAAAACCTGCTCACACCCACACAATATGGCTTTCGCCCTAAACACAGTACTACTACTGCCTTTATATCCTGACTTAACACTATCTCTCTGGCCAGAGATAACAAACTCATCTCTTGTCTTTTCGTAGACCTTTAAAAAGCCTTTGACACTGTGTTTCACTCACTTCTACTGTCTAAACTGGCTAATCTTAACTTCAATACTTCTGCCGTTGCCTGGTTTTCCAGCTATCTCACTGATCAACTGCAATTGGTTAGATGGCGTTCAGCTCTCTCCCCTTCTCTCTCTGTTCTTGGCCCATTACTTTTCAATTTCTTTACTAATCAGCTCTATACTTCCTGTCCCCAATCATCCCTGATACAATATGCTGATGACTCTACAATCTTCACCATTGCTGACACCCCCTCTGAACTCATCTCTACCATGCAGGCATCCATTAACATAGTAGAAACCTGGCTCTCAAAAATCTGCTTATTCTGAATCCAAAGAAAACAAATCTCCTACTTTTCTTACCCAAAGATGTCAACCACCTTAAACATACCTTCTCTATTCAGTCTCTCAACAACACTCTCATCAAAGTTGAAACAAGCACAAAAGTCTTAGGTCTCATCATAGATGATCGACTAAATTTGACTTACATGTTAATAACTGTATTCAGAAGACCCACCTAAAACTTGGCCTCCTGTATAGAAATAAAAAGTTTCTCACTAACAAAGCAAAAGTTACCCTCTCTCATGCTTACCGCCTACCCACTCTATTGTATAGCTCTCATATCCTGACAAATTGCAACTCCTCTCTTCTTACTAAATTAAAATCAGCCTATAGCAAAGTAGCTAGATTTGCAGTGCACCAAACATATAAATCCCATCACTGTTTTGCATTAAAACACCTAAACTGGCTAGAATTACCACGCCAGCTTCTCCTCCCTCAGCTCCAGATTATTCACTTCATTCTATACCAGCCCTCATACTGCCCCAGCTTATCTCCTTTTATCTCTCATTATTCTCCCACCAGATCTCTGCGCAGCTCAGACCAAGACCTTCTACAGATCTATAAACCCAAAACCAAAACCAAAATGGGATGCAACCTCTATAGTTACCATCCTGACATTTTTTGGAACAAGCTTCCATTAGAAACTAGATCCCTCAATCAACTTAAACAATTCAAAGCAGCTACCTATTACTGTACTCACCCTTCCTAATCTTCTCTACTATCCCTAAAACAGTTCTCTGTCTGCCTACTATGTTGTCTTTCTTAAATGACCTCTACTACTTTTATACCTCATAGCTCTATCTAGCCTTCTTCACCTCTCTTGTACCTGACATCTTTACCATGAACAGTTACCTCCTCTTACTACTACTAAAATATGAATCTCCCATCTCTCTTCCACTTTTGAAATATACAGTAACACTAATTATATTACAATTTCCTTTATTTCTGCTATAGATGTAAAAATCATATTACTTTGTTATACTGCTTTATTTATTGGCATGTACTGTAAATATTTTTCAATTCTTTCAACTGTTAACCTTCTTTGTAATGTTTGTGGAGCTTTTCTCCTTGGGCCTCCATTGAAAAAGGGCTATTCCAGTTCAGTCAGACAATCCTGGTCAACAAATGTAAAATAAATAATAAATAAAATAAATAAATAAAAATGTATCTTGCTTCACAACTATAATCATGTTATTTATCCAATTGGTAGATTCTGTTTGCCCCTCAAGTATACACATACTCCACATTCTGTTCAAGTTCTTTTTAGTTTTACATATTAAGACTGCAGATATTTTCAGTGTAGCATTCAGTGCCAGTAATCCAATGTGTATCTTACTTCTATATTCACAAGTCAGCAATTTTTTGACACAGTGCCTTTATATGATGGCATAATAAAGAGATAATTTCCATACATATGTTTTTATTTCACTCCTTTCTGACTTGATCTGTTGGCATTATTAATCTGGAATATGATGAATTCTTCTGTTTAGCTTTTTTGTGAAAGTGTTTATTTTCTCTGCTTAGATATGCTTTCACAAATTCATGGCCACCATTATGTTCTTACCAGCACTGTGATGGCTTAGCTATTGGTATTACGCTGAAGTGGATCAAATATACATTAGCATGGAAGGAGATGATCAACAACTCTGGCTGCTTTTATAGGGATGGTCTGCACCCCTGTCCTTATCGCTTCTGTATATTGGCCAGGTCTTTTACCTTCCCCATAGAGCCTTTTTTCAGGCAAGGTCAGTTCCCTGAAACTACCTACGTAGGTAATCAAAATCAAGGTCAAAATTAGATAAATGCAGTATTGTTCAATACTAAAAGCCTAAATAAGAAGTTGGACTCCTTGCAGGCATTTGTTGACTCTTGAAAATATAAATATCTGTATAGTTACTGAAACATTGTTTCAGAATAGTGATAGGACCTCCACGGTGCAGGGTTTCAGTGCCTGCTATTCTTTCAAACCCAATGCAAATACTGATGATGTCATTGAAGGGAACATAGCTGTATTCCAAAGTCAGTTCAATGACCTTGAACATCTTCATATCCTTTTCAAAGTAAATGGAATGTTGTACAATATCACAGTCAACTGGCATACCCCGTCCATGTCAACTGCAGCCCATGAGGCATATCAAAACAAACTGACACTCCACCCCACCCCCAACAAGCTTACCACTATTCTCTTGGATACATACCTGTCTCTCCAGCAGGTCCTATTTATATCACAGGCAAGATTTAAGTCTTTATAACAGGTAATTCTGGTGCTGTTTGTTTTCCTTATATGCAGGAGGTCCACTAGGGTGGGGTCTTACAAACCCTTGTATGCCAGGCATAGATCGCCCCTTAACAGTCAGTAAGAGACAGAATACAGGGATATGACTGTTTGGCAGTCTACACAGGGCATGCTACTTATACCCTGTATTCTTTTAGTGAGGCACTTCTGTGGAAATTCCAATTGTTAGATGTGCCTGGTTAGGTACATACCAAAGGCGACATTGTACTCAGTGATAGGTCTGATGAATGCTGAATACAGTGGACTTAAATGCCATAGTTTTGTTTATAAGTTGCACAGCATAGAATGATTCCCTCATTCTTTAGACAACTGATGGTCAAAGGCTAGATTACTGTGTATATGTCTCCCCAAGTCCTTGAATACTGGGTCAACTCTTAGAGGTATGTTGTCAATATCATAATTACCAGAGGTGGATGACTTCCCGAAGGATACTGTTATGCATTTTTTGGTGTTTAGTTTTACTCCATGGCTTTGACACAAGCTATTTGTCTGTGTCACCCCTTCCTGGAGAACATTTCTGTCATTGAGGGATTCTATGACTGCTCCTAATTTGCAATCATCTGCAAATTTAGTCAGCCAGAGGTCATTGTCATTGGTCTTGACTTCAGAGAAGTAAATGCCAAAAAGGAGTTGTCCCAGGATCATTCCCTGAGTGACTCTGCTTGTGACTGGCATCTTTGTAGAGATGGACTCCTCCATTCGGAATTAGTGGGTCCTGTCTACATGCCAGCAAGTTATCCATTGGGTGACATAAGTGGTTTATACCTAACCTCTTGAGTTTGTTGATAATGCAGAGAGGGATATTGTGTCGAATGACTTGGCTAGGTCAAGGTAGGCAGTGTGAACTATTTTGCCCTCATCCATTGCTTTGATGACCTTCTCATAGAGGTCCATCATTTTGAATAGGCATGACCTGGCCTTGACAAAACCAAATTGGATTTGGTCTAGTGTCTGGAGGTTTCTTATGTCATTATTGATCATTTCCATGATAATCCTTTCCATGGCTCTGCATATGAGACTAGTGAGTCTTATGGGTTTGTAGTTTCCAGGGTCTGTAGATGGCCCACCTTTGTGCAGAGGGAAGACTGTTGCTGTTCTTCATTCATGAGGTACGAATCCTGTTTGGGAGCTACAGTTAAATAACAATTCTAAGGGGCTTCATAGGTCATGTTTCATGCTATTTAGAAGGTATCCTGGGATATTGTCTGGGCCCACTGACGGGTTGTTCTTGGCCTTAGAGCATTAAGGACCTGTTCCCTAGTGATAGTAGGTGGGTTTATATTTGATGGCATTTCCTGAGGGAAGGTTGAGGAGGAGAGAGGGGCAAAGTTGGAGCTGAATTTGTCAGTCAGTAGGTTTTCTATATCTGGCTCAGTACACATGGCTCCATTAAAAAGGAACTCTGCACACTATTGTGTATTCCTTTTGAGGTTGTGGATATAGCTAAAGAATGCCTTGTGGTTGTCCTTGCCTGGGAGGCCAAATTTACCTCAAATTTGGCATTACTTAACTTTACTTGTCCTCTGAATTGTTTGTTTAGTTTGCTGAGAGTGTTTTTATTCTCTTGGGTGCTACACTTCCTACATTTTGCCATGATTTTCTTTCTTCTGTTATATAGCCTATTGATGTTGTGATTCCAGCATGGTGGCTTGTTTTTTGAGCTAGTTCTGTACTTCTTCCTGGTGGGTACAGCTGCCTCTATGCAGCTATTCAAATGGTTGTATAGCATTCTGTGAACAGTTCCTTGAAGGCAGTAGTATTCTCAGGGTTTATGGGGGCTTGAAATTTTGCCAGGTTATCACTTAATAGTAGGAAGTTAACCTTAGAGTAGTTCCTGAATATTCCAGGGTAAGCTGGAGTTCCAGATTTTATTTTTATTTCAAAGGAGACCATTTTTGTGGTCTGACCTTATCAGTGAAGACATTACACTAGGGGGTGTATAGCACTTTCCCATATTAGTGAGGCAATGGTCCAGTATATTTGCACTCCTGGTTGGTGTATTGCCAATCTGGTCCAGGGAGTTTGTGTATACAAAATTCTGGAATCTCTGTGTCTGTACGTTTGGTGTCATAAATGATTCCAAGTTAATAGTGGGGCAATTAAAGTCATCCATGAATATGGTATTGATTTGGATGATGAGTGCTTCCAATAAGTTTAAACACATGTTGTGGGTTTCATGGGTGATAGAGGGCGACCTATAGCTTACAAGGAAGTGGTATGGGATTTTGCGTAAGGTGATTTGAACGTGGAGAAGCTTACATTCATAGTCTTGTTTGACCAGCCTTGAGGTATATTTATTTTTGATGTAAATCAAGACACCTTCACCTTTATTCCCTGTCTGTGTAGCAGCTGGTCTAAATGTGTGGAAGGCATTATAGACTCGCACTGCTGGTGCTCTCTCTGCAGCTTTAAACTATGCCTCAGGAACAGCACACATATCAGCATTCTCTAGGGTGAGGAGAGCTTGTAGGGAGTGTAGTTTTCCATTTAGACACCTAGCATTGAGCAGTAACACCTTTAGATTTTCTTGGTTTTGATTTGCTATGTCCAAAAAATGTTCAGTTTGGCATTTCCTAAAAAAGCACTATGGAGGAGAACAATGTTTTATCTAATATTTGAAAGCCTAGAGGAGAGAGGTGCAAACCATCCCTGGCAAAGAAGTATGGTCTGTTAACCATCTCCTTCCATTGTGACAAATATTGCATGCCTTTAGAATGACACCAGAAACTAATCCAGTTATTAAAGTCAGTAATATTCTGTTTGTATTGTGGCATCATCCTTGCAGAAGGTAAAATGCTGATCATTGCTAGGCTTATACCAGCCTGGGACACAAATTCAGAGAGTTTCATGATGTCTCTATTCATATAGTCTAGAAAAGTACATTTCATGTCATTTACATCCACATGACTTATGAGTCATACAGGTAGTTGCTGTCACATGTGTAATGTGGTGGATCCTGGCTGCTGACAAGCAATTGACTGTGACTTTCTCCTTATTCAGCCTGGTGAGAGGGACATCAGTATGTCTTGCAATGGAGTCTCCAATGACCAGAATGTTGGATTGTGTGGTGGCTTGCCTTATGGGCTTAGAAGTAGAGACTCCATAAGATGTGGCTGTATGTCTTGATGTGGGTGTTGTTTGAAAGACTGCATTCGGGGTTGATAAGGGTATTTATGGGTACTTCATGTAAAATGTCTTTGAAGTTTAGGAAGGTTTCATTTATGTGTATTAGCACACGTGGGTCTGTGGGTCTATGGGTCTATCTGTTGCTTTGAACTATGTGCGATGGCTGCAGCGTGTGTACTACTGACAACCTGATTAACATTAAGAGTGCTTTTATGTGAGACCTTTTGCTCCAGTGACATTGTGTAAAATATTTCTCTCACATACCATATCAGTTTGTTTGAGAATTAACTGGTTGTCAGTAAACATGAGACAATTTCTACATTACCTCAGGGTGCCTATAACCACCAAGATGATAATGGAGTTAATGGGAAAGTTTATATCCATGACAACAGATCCTTTTTAATTATTAGACAGTTGCAGTGATAATATAAAGTAATGAGAGGAGTATCAGGTTTGCAGCTCTGGGGGCAGTGCTTGCCACTGCAAACTATTTGCCCTGTGCACAACTAGATATTGGTGAAATTGCAAGAATGATTTTACAGGAAATATGTCAGCTTAAGGTGACTGCATTTATGCAGGGTACTGCCAAACACTTGAGGGGAAACTAATAAGTAGACCCTGATGATTTATGAATGAAGTATTTAGGGAGATATTCTCAAGTTAGGTTAGACAGCAGCAGCTCAAGTAGTGCTTACTGAGAAGAAAGATTTAGCTTCATTAAAATGATGAAAAGAGGGGATTCACTGGATTTGCTACTCCCTGACTACTACTAATACTGATCTCACCACTTCTTCACTCTGTTGGGATACCATGCTCCGTTGCTTTTTCTCTCACCAGAAGCAAACAGTAGCACCATCCCAAGAAGAAATGCAGGCCACAGGCTCTTTGGTGATCAACAGTCTTGTCCCAGATGATGCAAGGGTCTGTAGGCTTGTTGTAGCCTTTTCTTGGTAGATGCTTCGAATAGCAACCAGATCAATCAGGAAGGTTCTACACAAAGACTCACTGCCCAATCAGAAACAGTCAGGAATCAATAGACTGTGCCCCTTCTCTCACCAGGAGCAAAATACAAGCACAAGTTCCAAGCTGGCACCTACGTATGAAGCAGTTATTAGGCTTTCTGGTGATCAGCATTTTCCCGGAAATTATGCCCCTATTCTCCTCTCACCAGGAAGAAAACAGAAGCACTAATCCTAAGATGACTACCAAGAGGCAGAATGTGGGCTCTAATAATTTGTGGTCTTGGACTAGATGATGCAGATTTTTAAGGGTAAGATGGAAAAAATGGGTTCATATCCTAAGAGTTGCCATGTACACTAATCAGTTAGATATGAAAGACTAGGTAACTTAAGCTCTAGTTATCTAAATGGAGAGCCATTCATTTTAAAAGAGAAAGATAGATTGGAATGGGGTAGCCATTTTGTATTCTGGCTCTATGGAATACAGCAGGATGGCTAATAAATGTAAATAGTTGAAGGGGAGTGATTTCACAAAATGATAATGTGCTTTCTCACAATAGTCAATGAATGAGTAGAGGAAAGGAAATGCGTGGTAAAAATTAACATAAGGGGCAGGCAACTAGAGATGCAGTTGAGTTTAAAAAATACAACACCAGAGTGGGAGAATGGGAGAAAACTTAATTTCCGTGTGACTCACAAGAGATACAGCTGTGGCCTCTTTCCTAGTTTAAATATGTAAGTAAAAGCAGTATACAAGTAAAACATGTAAAGAAAATAAACCACAATATATAAAACAGAAGAAGGCAATGAAGCAATACAAAATACAGGAAAGCAAAAGCAAACTTCTTCCTCACAGCAATCTATGGCAGAGTCTGAGTGATTTTTTTTTCCAGTAAAGCCTTGAAATGTTTCATTTTATCCCTTAAATAGAAGGTTTAATTCCTAGCTCCACCCTCAGTTCACATGTAATTAAACCGAGTCTGAATGAGCTTTTCCATTAAAGCCAAAGTGAGACTCAAACACTGTGCCTTGTGTCTCCAAGACAAACACCTTAACTACTATGCCAACCCCCAACTCCAACAACTTCATTGATTTGTAGGTAAGTACTAGACTAGCTGCCCTTGTGGACTATTTTAAACCCAGCCAGTTTCCTTTGGTGATAATCAAACCCTGTACTTTTTATTTGTCAGGCAAACACCTTAACCATTATGCCAGAATTATCTGAAATAGATGTATGCCATCTTTTATTTTAAATTATGTATCATAGTTATGTATGCATGGAAAGAGTCTTAAGCACATTTTCAACATCTGAAAAAGACAAAGGTGCTGTGGCTAGAATTACTGATACTCATTTTCTGCAATGACAAGATTGTTATTCTTTGCTACAGTACACATTCCAATGGTGATATGAGTTTTTCTTTGCATTCCTTCTCCTCCAGTATAGCAGCTTCCCATTTAACTTCTGTAGTCCAACTTTATGAGTATGTTACTTACTGTGAGATGTTTTTTTTTCCTTATTATAGTCAACATCATAGGCATAATGTATTTTTATGACCTCAGTTTTTTCAAGCAACTTTCTTCCAAGAACTCTGGGTTTCTGTGTGTATGGTGTATGGTTACATGCACTGGGGTTTGCTCTCACAAGCACTTATTTATCTCTGTCACAGCCTTATAGGAATAAGTATCACATAAATTCAATCAATCAATACAGTTAGAATACAGGAATGCAGAAACAGAATTGAAAGAACAAAAAGCTATAGATACTATTTTATCAGAGATATTACCAAGCCAGTCTGCACATGCAAAACATCCCGCAAGGTGAAAAGCACACATATTTGTATTATATTGTGTAAGGCAGATGGGTTGTATGTCACTTTGATTTGGATGACCTCTGTCAGAAGAAAGAAATATTTTCAGCAGGAATGAACTACATGACAACAGGAATTAACTACTTGTCAGTCAAAACATAATAACTGTTTTACAAAACCAGATCTTCAGATTTAAAGAAAAGTATTTGGACTGATTATCATAACTCTTAACATATAATTACGAGATATCATAGCACTGATCTTAAAAAGACACACTACTGAAAGGAGAAGCACTTTCTTCTTTTACACAGTTTATTTATTGTTTAACTAGAGCTGGTCCTTTTTGTGAACTGTTTCTAACCATGACTCAGGAGTCACAAAGGCAAACATAAAATAGCCAGCCAATCTGCAGGTTTTTGAGAGGCAAGTAGAGTAAACCTGCACAGATAGAAAGAGTATATGTATATATATATATATATATATATATATATATATATATATATATATATATATAGAGAGAGAGAGAGAGAGAGAGAGACTTCACACAGATGGTGAGCATAATTTGGAAATTAATCCCAGACCCATTAAGATGGGAGAAAGGAACCTTAACCATTGAATCATCATGTTAATTAAAATAGAGGGAAGTGCAGAGTTAAGAACATGCTTCATGATTTAATGCTCAGTGCAGCCCTGCATAGTTGTACATTTATTAAGAACCGCATTAAATCCAGGTATACCTGGAACAAATAAAAATAAAAATAATATCAGTGACACATGATCTGTGTGACAGAATTCACTGAATATATATATATATATATATATATATATATATATATATATATATCAAAAACAGCTCATAAAAATATGAGGTGCTTTTATTGTTTTATGAGCTCAAAAGTAAA